>NC_044987.1:54374692-54701925 GCF_008728515.1 Papio anubis | reverse complement strand
ATGGAGTGTGCCATTTTCTTTTACTGCTCTTAAGATTTTCTCTTATTGTTGATTTTTAGCAATTTGATTGTGATGTGCAATGGTATGGTTTGTATTTCTCTTTCTTTAGTGTGTAGACTTCTTGGATCTGGACAATTTAAAGCCATCATGATCTCAGGTTTTCTTTGTTCCCTCCTCCCGCTTCACACCTTGTTTCTGGGATTTCAATTATATGCATGTTAAATTGGCGTATATCATCCTACAGGTCACTAAAGCTCTGTATTATTTTTCCAGCCTTCATTCTCTCTGTGATTTGGTTTAGAGAGTTTCTATTGTCTTACCTTAAAGTTCACTGATTGTTTTCTTTTTTTTTTGTTATGTTAAATGCAATCAGCTGGTAAGCCTATACAGTAAACTTTTTAAAGACGTTATAGCTTTCAGCTCTGGAAGTTCTATTTGTTTTTCTTTTCAATAGTTTCCATTTCTCTTTTCATTATGTTCACATTTTCCCTAAAATCCTTGAAAATATTTATAATAGTGCTATTAAAAGCCCTTCTATGTTAATTGCAAAATATTTGTAAATTCTGTATCTCTTCCTATTGATTGATTTGACTCCTGGCTATGGGTTACATTTTCCTGTTTGTTTATATGTCTGATAAGTTTTATTGGGTGCTGGATATTATGCATGTTATGCACTAAGTTAAATATTGGCAAGCAATTAATTTATGTATAAATTAGCTTGATCCTTTGAGTCTTTGAAAAATTTTGTTGTGGCACATCAAGAGTAGCATTTACTCTCTAAGGATAGTCTAGCTCTCTAAGATGTGATCTTTTTGGAGTCTCTACTGAATATTTACTAAGTGTTCAATGACCTTCAGACTCTGAGAGTTGTTTAGCTGATAGCTTTTCCCATAGTTAATTTCTTTTTGTGCATTGTTCTTTGCCTTGCCTTGTGGAATCTCATTCTACATTTGTGTCGCTTAGTATTAAGCCAAAAATTCAAGGGGATCCCTATGTTGAGTTTTTAGAGTTTTCTTTGCATAGATTCTTTTTCTCTGGTACAGTGCTCTGAAAATTTCAGCTGCTTTAACCTCCCCAAACTTCATTTTTACAAAGCTGTTGTACTCTGCTTGGCTTCCCCATTTCTGTTCCATGGAGAAAGATTTCAGGCATAAATCTGGGAAAATCACTAATCTCACTTTCTTTGTTTCCCTTATTTCAAGGATTACAGTCATGCACAGTCTTTGTCCAATGACTGAAAATAGTTGCTTCACATAGTTTGTTTGGTTTTCTAGTTGCTTATTATAAGAAGGCTAGTCTAGTACTAGCAATTACATCATAGTTAGTGAGAAATACTCATACTTAAAAGAAATAGAATAAGAAATTTCTACTTGTAGCTTAAGTCCCTGTAATTTTCACTTTTTCAGTTACTTGCAGCCAAACCCAGTCTTAAATACTGCACTTCAAAATGCCAACTACTAAGCTAAGTATTTCATATACATTATTTTATAGACTTCATTTTAGCTACATAAAAGTCCTATAAAGTTGTAGTTATGGTTATTCTCACTTAACAGATGAAGAAAACTGAACTATAGGGGAAAAGAAAATGGAATCAAGGTAGCTCCTAAAAAGTACATTGGGTAGTTAACAAGGTCCTGCATTTGAGTGATCTCAAAGAGAATGAAAAATAAGGTACCTGAATGACACTGGGTAGACATAATTAACTGACATTAATAAGTGGTTTATATGGAAAAAGAGAAAAAAATCTGCGAGTGTTGGTATCTAGAATAATAGCAGTATTATGAACATATACAGAAAAGATTCAGTGATACACACTTGTGTTTACTAAGGCAGGAAAGATATTGGTGTTGTGGTATAAAGAAGTTCAAAACTTGAGGCAAAATATGGTACTTTTCTTATGAAATCATCAGTCAGAAACTCACAATTTTAATTTTTTTTCCTTACGTGTAACTGAGTTTTGGGATTTCTGGCCATCCAAGAGGGCTGCACAGGAGCCACTCCTGCTGGGGTGGCTTCCTTGTCACCTGTAGGTAGAGTGCAATCACCGTAGGGTGAAACGGCCTTTTCCTAGACTAACTTTACAGACTGGATGCCTTCTTGGCCCAATTTCTTACCCCAGTCACTGCCCTGATAACCAATTTCCTGAAGGCTTTGACAGCTTCGTGTAGGTATGATGGGACAGCATTTCACCTTAGGCCCCATGCTTCCTACCTTTCTTTCCTTACCTGGGACTTCTTGGATACTACGGAACAGGATATCTTGTAAAACCTGCTCTATTTACATATATGCAGCTAAGAAGTTCAGAGGAGTTAACAGTTGTGGGGCCATCTTTGATGAATATGGGAGAGAGGACCCAATGGATAAATGCTACTTCCCCTTAACTCTCAGAGCAGGTAATTCTGATTTGTAATTTATGAGAAGTCTGGGAAGTTCCTGGTAGGATTGAGAACCAGTTGTTCTAGTAGTGATTAAGCAATGATCACATTTTAATTTTGGCTTTTTCTCCTTCTCCCTTCTCTTGCATTTCTGCTCCCTGGGATCACATTCCCAGATAAATTACCTGCATGAAGATCATGGCCTTAGTCTTTGCTTTGGGAGAAACTTAGCCTATGACGCTTTGTGAAGTACAACAACTCAGGGAGTAAGTCTGAGAGCATCGTAGGTCAATATTTTAGGGTTGACCAAAACCCTAGAGAGGAAGGCATTGTAGGGACTAGAAAGATAAAGATAGAGATACAAAAAATGAGAGAAAATTTGTTGAAGAAACAAGAGGTAATGTCATCTATCATAGAAACACCTGGTCATAGAGTTAAGCGACATGTGAACTCTTCAAAATTTTCCCTAACCAGTTGTCTAACAACCAACTTGGCTTTGTGAACAGAAATTGGACAACATCAATTTAATTTCATCTTAAGATATAAGGTTAGAAATGAGAGAAACTAGTCTATAGAATCTTGTTTGCAGAGACTTGATTTCTTGGATCTGCAGGATCAGGGACAAGAGGGGGCAGTTGAACCAAACTTTTGATGTAAAGTTGACTAAACAGTGCTACTACAATGGCTTTTTAACTGGATTTACCACCTCCTGCCTCTTTGTACTGCCTGCAGTCAGTTCTACTCAACAGCAGTCATGTAACTCTTTCTAGAGCTCAGCAACAGGGAGACCAGACCTTCTCCTCACAGACCTTCAGTGGCTCCCCATTGCTTAGTTTAGCTTTCAAGGCCTTCTACAGTCTGTTTCCTATTTATCTAAAATTCCAGTTAAATTGGACTACTGCCTTTCCTTGAAAATGCATGCCGTACTCTCCTGTCTTCAGGCTATTTCTTTCACCTGGAATATCCTTACTTAACTCTACCTGTTGAAGTCATACCTATCCTTTGAGAACATCCCCCGAGGGCTACTTTCTTCAGGCAGCCCAAACACCACTTCCTGCTCTGAACTCCAAGGCCTCTTGTACTTGGTCTCTAGGGCTTATTATAAGTTTTCTAGTATTAGAGACGTTTGTGAAAATGCCAGTATCACCTTTAGGACACAGAATGCTCTTTTCCATTCATATGTGTTGACCTGAAGTATTAAATGGATATATACCCAAAAGAGGTACTTGGAGAACTACAAAATAAGGATTTGCATTCTTCTGACTTATATAGGGTTGGTGAATATGGAAGTAGGAGAGTAAGGGAAAGAGAATTGACCTTTATGGAGCAACCACTGTGTGCCAAGTGCCTTTCATAGTTTGCTCATTTTTGGAGTGTTTACAATACCCTAGAAAACATGTAGTATTGAACTCATTTTACAGAAGGAGAATGTGAAGCTCAGAAGGGTTGAGTAAATTACCCTTGATGTGCAGCTAGTAAGTGGTAGAGCCAGGATTTAAGCTCAGGTCTCTGTGACTCCAAGATACTTCCTTATTCCATAATAAATAGGGAACCATTTAATTTATTGCCCTGATTGGAACACTTTTGAAAATGAAAGGGCATGCTATTAAAAATTTTACTGGGACAACTTGGGTAAACTGGGACTCTCCTGGTTAAACTGTGTCCTATGATCACCCTAATTGTAAATCACCATCGCCTCCTTGCCTCTTGAGTATTGACTGATCTGAACCAGAAAACTAAACTAAATCTCCTCTTGAGATTGTAATTCTCTCAGACAGGGTAACTTTGAAAGAAATAATTGGGCACTTTAGGAATTTTCCTTTATTGATAATTGAAAAGAAATCTATATTATCCAATGGAATGAGTGAGAAATCTTCTCATGTTCTTTTCAGAAGAATCCTCCACCTTGGTGATACGGTTTGACTGTGTCCCCACCCAAACCTCATCTTGAATTGTAGCTCCCATAATTGTCATATGTTGTGAGAGGGATCTGGTGGGAGATAATTGAATCATGGGGGTGGGTCTTTCCCATGCTATTCTCATGATAGTGAATAAGTCTCACAAGATATGATGGTTTTAAAAAGGAGAGTTTCCCTGCACAAGTTCTTCTCTTGTCTGCTGCCATGTGAGACATGCCTTTCAGCTTCTGCCATGATTATGAGGCCTCCCAGCCATGTGGAACTGTAAGTCCATTATACCTCTTTCTTTTGTAAGTTGTCCAGTCTTGGCTATGTCTTTATCAGCTGTGTGAAAACGGAGTGATACACTTGGCCTCCAAACCTCTTCTTCCTTTTATTGCCTTTTTTCTTTTCATTGAGGTCTTACTCTGTTGGCCAGGCTGGGGTGCAGTGGTGCCATTATGACTCACTGCAGCTTCAACCTCCTGGGCTCAAGTGATCCTCCCCCGTTAGCCTTTCAAACAACTGGGATTACAGGCATGTGCCACCATGCCCAGCTATTTTTTTATATTTTTTGTAGAGACAAGGTCTCACTGTGTTTCCCAGCTGATTTTGAACTCCTGGCCTCAAATAATCCCCCCACCTCAGCCTCCCAAAGTGCTGGGATTATAGGCATGAACCTTTTATTACCTTTTCTAAAAGGGTTGGTGGTTTAAAAAACCACCTGCTGAGGCCACGCTGAATGAGTTTGCCAGAGTCAGGTGTACTGGGCCCAAATCTAGCTTATCTGCGTATGAAATGGATAATAACAATAACAATAATAGCAGCTGTTTTCATCAAGTTCTTACTATGTACCAGGTCTTTTATAGGCATAATCTCATTTGTTTCCTGTATTATCTCATTTATTCGTTATAACAACCCTGTAAATTGGATCCTATTTCTATTCCCATTTTACAGATGAATAAACTGAAGCAGAGAAGGGGACTGACTGAGTTACTTAAAACCACCCACCTATTTCTGCAGTGGAACCCAGATTGTTCAACTGCAAAACCCAGCTCCTAAATAGTGAGATAGGTGGCCTTCCATAAGGAGATCATGGTATCAAACCAATGGGGTTGCTAAGATTAAACAGTAGCACATTTGCAAAAGTGCCTATAGGTAGGCATTCAATAAATGGCATATGCTGTGACTATTTACAAGCTTCACCTTCCAAGGAAAACATGCTAAATGCCTGTTAGCACCCCATGTCTCTCTCTAACACATCCTCTCTGATTCTACTATAGAACCACAGGTTAGAAATGAAAATAAATTTCACCATTTATCAAGCCAGTGTCAGGTCTGGGAGGCAGAAAATCCCCAGTGTTCTTCCTTGATAAAATCACACTCTAGCAAAAGGACTGATGTCTAGTATATTAAAAAACTCCAGGTTATAAAACAGAGGTATACCCAAGATGCCATAGGATCATTCACTCCAGAAACACTTGGCGCACTTTGTTCTAGGCCTTGGAGAAACACAGACTATGGAATAAAGGGGATAAAGTGGTTAGTTTTACTCAGGGAAGTGGGAGAGTCAAAAAATTAAAAAAAAAAAAAAGAAGAATTTCACAGAGAGAATATTCAAGGTGGGATTTTAAAGACAAAAAGCAGTTTGTCATGGTGGGAGGGGCATTCCAAGATAAAGGAACAGTCAATGTAAAGACATGGAGGAAGGAAAGTCTACAGCGTGTCTGAGGAGCAGAGAAGTTAGGTGTGGCTTGGGGTGTGGAGGTGCTTGTGGGCTGGCTGAGCAGATGGCAGTAGAGGTGACTGCAGGAAGGAAATTACTATCCACCAAGAGTCTCCCAGGAGCCAGTACTATGCTGAATGCTTTATGAGTCATGCAGTTGATCTTCAGAGGAGCCAAGTGTAGTAGACACTAGTAGGTTAAACAATGTGGCCAAGGACCCTTCCTAGTAAGAAATGAAGCCAGGATGTGAAACATGTCAAGCACCCTCTGGGCTCTGCTGCCTCTCAGGTGGCAAATCAGGGACACCATAAGGCCAAACAGCCTCCTCCAAGATGCTGTTTTGGCTTGCCGTGCCACCTCTGCATGGGCGCCCCTTCTCTGGGGGGTTGTGGCATCTTGCCCTCACCATTTACCTAGCTCTTGGCCAAGCATTAGAAATGTGTGCTTTGGGATTGCACCTCTGAACACATCATGGGAAGAAGTGACATTTGACTTTCCTTTGGGTTGGGAGTGTTTGGCATTTCACAATTAAGACTTGTAAAAATTGCATCACGCTCTTTATGTTGGTGTCTGGGCATGGCTCCCTGTGGTAGCATTTTCATGATGGCTTTCTGCCTTTTCTTTTCAGCTTCCATGTGCCTGTTGTCAATATTCAAATGTAAGAAGAGCTTTTTTGATTGGGGAACATACAACATAGAAATGCCCCAACCTATGAAAGAACTCAACTGAGGGTGTGAAAAACTTTTCCAGAAGCCAGTAAATGAATGTTGGAAGATGTTAAAATAAGCAGACCTTTAATTCCTAGTTTTGTGGAAATCAGCCTCAAGAGGCATTGTAAATTTAAGGAAGTTCTTTTACTGTAGAGGCAAAGAAGAGAGAATCTCATTGAGCATAAGCTACATGCTCATCATTGTGCTGGGTGAAAAGGCTCAGCTCATGGAACATTTACTGAGGGTCTATATGAGGTGTTAAGGGCTGAACTGTGGCCTATGCAAATTCGTATGCCGAAGTCCTAACCTTCTGTATCTCAGAATGTGACTGTGTATGGAGATAGGGTCTTAATCCTTAGTTCTGTGGAAATCAGCCTCAAGAGGCTTTGTAAATTTAAGGAACCATTGTAAATTAAGGAAGTGATAATTAAGTTAATATGAGGCCATTAAGTTGGCCTCTAATCCAATATGATTGGTATCTTTATAAGAAGAGGAGACTAGGATACAGACATGCACAGAGAGAAGATCACGTGAACACAGGGAGAAGAACCCCATTTATAAGCCAAGGAGGGAGGCCTCAGCAGAAGCCAACCCTGCCAACACCTGGATCTTGGATGTCTGGCCTCCAAAACTGTGAGGAAATACATTTCTGTTGTTTAAACCACCTTGTCTGTATTACTTTATGGCAGTCCTGCCAAACTAATGCACCAGAGATTAGCAAACTCTTTTAAAATTAATTTTGATTTTTGATTTTTTGAGGCAGGGTCTCACTCTGGCACCCAGGCTGGAGTGTAGTGGTGCGATCATGGCTCACTGCAGTGTTGACCTCCTGGGCTCAGATGATCCTTCCTCCTTAGCCTCCCTAGTAGCTGGGACCAGTGCCCCCATGACTGGATAATAGCAAAATTTTTCTTAAAGAGCTAGATAAATAAGTGTTTTAGTTTTTGTGGGCAAATGGTCACTGCTGCAAATGATCAGTTCTGCTGTTGTGCAAAACCAGCCATAAATGAAATATAAACAAATGGTCATAGCTGTATGCCAATACAATTCTATTTACATAACCAGGCACTGGCCAAATATGGCCTGCAGGCCGTACTTTGCTGACCCCTGATCTATACTGACCAGGCTCTGTGCTGGGAGAATGAAGCCTCACTCAGCCTGAAGGAGTGCACAGTGTGGTGAGGAAGACACACAATGAAACAATTCTACACAGGATGGTTAGTGTAGAGTGGGAAACTCAGGATAGTAAGGGGAACAAGGGAAGGGCGTGTGGTCTAACTTGGGGTGGCTGGGTAAGGACGGAGATAGTCTCCTTGGAGGAAGTGAATGCGTGAGCTATGTATGGACTGAGACACATTTTACTTGATAATTCCTTTTCATCCTCTGCAATGTACTTATGGTCCTCCAGGCCTCAGGTTAAGGTCTTGAGCCTGCTGACTGGAGTCTCTCCAAGGATAAGGTGACTGTGTCAGTGGTCTCCAGGGTACTTCTGGCTCAGTCAGGCAAAGACTCTGGGGATGTTGCCCTCTCAGTGTGGGTTCCAGTCCCCTTCCTGAGCTTTCTCATTCTGCAGCCCACTGAGCTCATATAGTGACCTGGATACCCTGGCCCCAGGATACCGCCTCCTGAACTGCTGCATTCCATGGCTGTGATTCCCAGCTAGCCTGCCTGCATCCAAGTCATTGAAGGATGACACACCAGAGAAGCCCCTGTGATCATCAAGGCTGAATGGCTGGAGGCTGAGGGTGGCTCACATTTTGGGTTTGGGTCTTTCAAGCAGCATTGCCTGCATTGTTTTTCTACAGGATGCTGGACTGAGGAAGAACCTTAGAACTCAGAAAATTCAGCTTCCTTGTTTTACAGATCTGGGGAAAGTGGCCCAGACAAGGCAGAGGCTTGCCTAGGCTTTAAATGGGCCAGGACAGAATTCAGGCTTCCTGCCTCCTGGGCTGAAGGCAGGGGTTGCCTCTCTCAACCACTCATAGGGTAGCCTGTGGGAAGCTCAACTCTCAGAAGACATTGCCCTTTTCAACAGTCTTCATCTCTATTTTTTCAGCAGGGGACGTTATATTTTTTCTGGCAATAAAATATATATTAATTGCAGAATATTTGGGAGCTATACAGAGGTATTAATAAACAGAAACATTCATTTATGATGTTACCTCTCTGAAATGATCACTATGGACACATTGGCATATTTCCTTTAAGTTATTTTGCCATTTTTTAAAACCATAATTGAATTCTGATTTTTAATACAATTTTGATATTTACTTTTCGTGCTTTAATCTTTTAAGCATTTTCTCTTGCCATCAAAAATCTTCCTTTCCCTTTGCTGAGCTTGAATCTACTTGATTTGAGCTTTCTCTGGGCAACAGGCAATTTATGAGCCAAGCACGATGGAAGGAGCCCTTGGGATGGCATCAAAAGCTGGAGCTCTGTCCTGCCTCTGCTGTTGACTTGGTGGTAAAGTTAATCTGGTCTCACCCATTGACTGGTCCTCAGTTTCTTCATTTTTATGTAAGAGGGCTGGTCCGAATGCCCAAGGTACCTTCTGGCTCCAGAATGCTGCTCTATGTATTGCTTTTTTCTGTTAATGTGCTCAGATAGATTTGCTGACAGGTAGTTAAGAAAATTTCAAACTAGCTTTGCTTAAACACAACAGGATTCTAAATTCACTGTATCAGGAATGTTTTGAACAATTAAAGAAGACAGATTGCTCCATAGGGACAAACAGCTGAATGTAAAAACTGGAGATCATATTTCAATTTATGCCACTATTTAACAATAGTTTGAAGATGGGGAAGGTAGGAGGAGTGAATGGTGGGAAATCAGTCTCACTTCAGAGGGTCTACAGATAACACTTCTCTTTCTGGCCCTTTCCCTCCTTCGTGGTTCTTGGGGGTTCAACCCTGGTCTTTTCCTCTTCCTCTGGTAGAACTGAGAGTGAGTAAGGCTTCTTTTATAGTATACTCCTGTGTGTGTGATGATGGGGGTCGTATACTTTGGATTTTATTATAAAGCTAGAAGGAAATCAAAGCTGAAGGGTTTTGATTTATTTAAGTGTTTCGTGGGTTTTGGAGGTGAACTGACCTGGATATGAAGCTTGGGTCTGGCATTTTTACTTTGGGCAACTGCTCCGAGTCTCAGTCCCTAATCTGAAAAATGGAGATGGTAATGTCTAGCACAACAGAATTATTGAAGGGAATACACGAAACAACATTTATAACATACCTAGTGTATTTAGGAACACTATAAGGTGTATTATAATTATTATAATGGTACTAGGCTTGCACGTGTATATAATTTATGTATTAATTGTAAAGAGTGTGCTGTCTAACATTTTCAGACATAATTCTCAAGACACACTACCTGTAGCCTCTAGCATGAATGTGTGTGTTCTCTGTGTACAGAATGCACAGCAAATGAGATTCCTTTATAATCATCCGATAATTTTTCCTTGAGCAATGACAGAATTTTAAAACCTTTCTCTAGGAGAGATTTTGATAAGAGCTTTAGGTTGATTACTTTTTATATCCCATGTCCTGTTTGGCTGATAAGCTCCCAATCTCTGCATTTCACATTGTTTTTATCTTCCTGGACTGTACCCACCTTGTCACTGTCATCTTTTCAGCTGTCAGAATAAAATTGAAGGAAGACAGAGGGGGAGTGAGGCATTGGGAAGGGGTGGCTACACCCCCAGGCAAGGGTGACAGGTCAGTGCTTCCTTAGAAAAGGCTGTTCTGGTCACAGGAATTAAACACAATCTCTAGGATACAGGTCCTGTACTAATTTGGTACACAAAGTGTTACTCTCCTATTATGTTGAAGCTGTAGGCTTCCTCTTCGTCTTCCTTGAGCTAATGAAATCCTGAATTTTCACAATAGCTGCTTCTGTTCAATGTACCTTTTAATCCTATTGTTATTTCTTGGGAACCAATACGTTATGAAAGTCAGAATTTTAGAGTGGAAAGGGACCTTGGAAAATATTCAGTTCAATCTTTTCCTTGTCAAGAGGGAGCCAAAGCTAAGGGAAGACAAGAGACTTTCCCAAGTCACTCATCAGGTTAGCGACATCAGCACAGAATGTTAGTGCAGCTTCTTATCTAAGGGATTCACAGGGACCTTACTGGAGATAGGTTAGCCTTTGAGTTATTTATAATTGCACTGACATATTTATGGTTAAATGATCTGTTCTGGGTAGCTCCTTTCATAGTATGGTTTCAGTTATCAATAATTACTTGAGCTTATAAAGCCCTGATTTTACAGAGCTCCTTCAGATGCTGTTGGGAGAAAGATTCAACCAGTTTTGGAACCATTTTGCTGGATCCCCATTTGGAAAGCCTAGAAAACTAGCACTTCTTATGGAATGGAGCCCAAACAGAATCTGTTCCTGATTGAGAACTGTTACGGATGGAATATTTGTGTTCCAATTCATATGTCAAAATCCTATCCCCTAGTGTGAAAGTATTAAAAGGTATGACCTTTTAGGGGTGATTAGCTCATGAAGGTGGGGCCCCTATGAAAGAGATTAGTGCCCTTACAAGAAGGAAGGGCTACGGGAGCTTCCTCTTTTTTTCTCTCTGCTATGTGAGGATACAACATGAATACAGCTGTCTGCAAACCAGTAAGTGTCCTCATCCAGGACACTGGATCTGTCAGCACCTTGATTTTGGACTTGTCAGCTTCCATAATTGTGAGAAATAAATATTTGTTGTTTAAGCCACCCAGTCTATGGTAATTTGTTAGAGCAGCCTGAACTGACTAAGACAATGAATGTGATGGACACTGGTTTGCTCAGCATCCGTTTGAGTCTCCTTCTGTCATGCCTTCTTATAATATGGAGCTTGGAAAGCTAAAAACTACATTCATCAGACTGCTTGTGGCTGGATCTCTGCCATTAAGATACATCTATACAGGGGTGGAATGTTATACAGATGTGCTATTATTATTATTATTATTATTTGCTGTCTAGGAGAGTCATAGAGGCATTTGATTTTTTATGTGGCTACAGCAGAGGTCCCTAGTGGGACATCTGTTTGAATCCTAGCAAAGGTAGAGTACATTCTGGAGTCAGCACAGGCAGTGGTGGCTTCCTACTCGGTTAGGCAACTTCCTGTTTCTACATCTTCCTGATTATAGTAGGGGCAGCAGTTTTCTTAGAAGCTCAATTCTGCTGTAAGATTTTCAGAATTATTCCTGGAAGCTAAGCCTAGGTTCAGTTTCTTCAGCTCTTAGTAGCTCTGTAAGCCAGGGGTTGGCAAACTTTTCTGTAAGGGACCAGATAGTAATTGTTTTAAGTTTTACTTGCCATATGTTCTCTGTAATAACCCTTTCTCTGTAATAACAACACCTTGTGAAGGTCAGGAATGTGAGCAGCTATAGTTGGAAAATCTTAGAAACGCTCAGAAAGGTTATAACTTCCTCAAAGTCACCTAGTTTATAAAAAAGCGAGGTAGAACTTGAAACCAGGCTTACTGCCTCCCAGTCCAGTGCTTCTTCCAGGGATCTATTCTGGTCTTAGGAGCTTGCTGCTGAAGCTGGAATGACTTCAGAAGAGCCTGACAACATTTGGGATGCCACCTGTGGAAGTTTTGAGAGTGTTAAGAAACTTTGTGTAGAAAGGCCTGGTAGGAACTGTCTACAGTTGTGCTAGTCAATTTGTGGGCTGTGGCCAGCAGCACTTGGGAGCTTGTTATAAAAGCATACCCTCAGGCTTCATGTCAGATCTACTGAATCAGAATCTGCTTTTAAACAAGATCTCCAAGTGATTCACATGCATGATAAAGTTTGAGAAGTATGGGTAGACTATTCTTCAAAAAGAAGTGCTTACAATTGAATTGCCAAGGCTCAGGAGATACCGTGTACATAGTACAGTCGGAACCCAAGGCCATGGGGAAGTTAAGCAGTATTAAGAGGAGATATTAAGATATTACTGTTACGCTATTTGGCTAGGAGACCTGGGGATATCTGAATCTCCCTTGACCAACCATTGCTCCTCAGTATACATTTTCAGGGGGAGATATATGCTCAAGGAGGAAAAACAAAGTAAAATAAATCCTAAGATAGAAATGGAGTGAGCATGTTCCACACAAAATATTCTTTTACGTTTGCATTTTCTTATATAAAATTGCCCCAACAATCCTGTAATACAGGTACAGTTATTTTGTTTTCCACTTGAGGTGTATCGTCATTATCATCATCACCACCACCACCACCGCCATAAACCCTGCATAGCTTGTAATTCTGTTCTAAGTCCTTCATACACATAATAGACTTCATCCTTAGAATAATTTTATGAAGCAGCTTTATTTTCCAGATAGGAAGACTGAGGCATAGAAAATTTAAGTAACTTGCCCAAGGTCACACAACTAGTATGTGGTAGGGCTGAAATTCAAGCCCAGGCAATCGGTCTCCAGAGTGCATTCTTACAATTCCTACACCACACACCCTTTTGCTGAGCAGAACAGCCAACTTGCTTGAGATCACACAGCTAACAAATGGCAAAGGCAAGGCTTATACCCAGCATAGTCTCACTCCAGACTTGTGCTTTTACCACAACACAGTGTTCTCAAACAGGGAGAGATTCCTGGAATCCATCTTGGACTTCCTGCATCTGATATATAATTAAAAACAAACAAGCAAACCCAGAGATGATTCTATTGCCCAGCTCTGGTCAAGCTGCATGGTACTATCCTATTTTGCCTTTTTGCTCAGTTAGACATATTTGTAATTTCTACTGGATTGTTAGTTTATTAAAGACATGTTGTGTGTTTTATTTATCTCTATGTCTCCAGTGCCTAGTTCAAGACTTGTCTCACAGTAGGTCCCCTATCAATGTTTGTGATTAGAACTGACCTGATTACTGCCCAAGGGCCCATTACTTTGGGGCAGTGGTTCTCAAATATGGGTATGCATCACATGGAATATTTGTTAAAACAGTGATTACTGGGCCCCACCTCCAGAGTTTATGATTCACTAGGGCTTAAACATTTGCATTTCTATCAACTTGCCAGGAGATGCTGATGCTGCTGGCCTGGAGACCACACTTTGAGAACCATGGGCCTAAGAAAACTTTAGAGAGGAAAGAAAAAACTGGGCAGGGCCTTGAAGGTTTCACAGGGAACACAGACAAGTGAGGAATGTTGTTATAATGTTTAAAGTTCATGTTTCAAGAGATAACTCACTATACCTTGTCAAGAGTACATGACCCCATAAATCAATATGAGAAAATATGACATCTGATAATACTCACATTGAGTTGTGTCTTTAATTTCATCATATTCAGTTATGTGGAAAAGTGCAGATGTAGACTCTAGTAATCATCAACTAATTGGGAATGCATGGTCAATCTTTTAATTTTCTAAAAATCTGTCATTATTAGAAATTCATCATTACAAGGTACAGTGCATTTAATTGGTATTGATTTGAATGTAACACATTTCATTAAGACATATTTGGGTTAGAAATTAGAAAAGGAAATATTATCTAAAACATAAATGGACAAAATAGACAGGCAAAGAGGCTACATGCTATTATTTGCTCTTACTGATTCCTAGCAGAGTGGAGACAGTTGGTCATTGAGGCCAACAGTGCATGTGTAGAGCAAACTAGCATATAACTAGGAAATTTGGGAACCCTTTGGTCTCCTTTGAGCATTTTATCCCAGAAAAAGGGATAGGAGGTGGGGCAAGAGATGTTTCTCTTTACCAGTCTTTCTCCTTTCTAATCAGATTCTCCCAGGAATCACATCCTGAGAAGAACGTAGATAACCTGGAGCTACCCAGAGGATGATGTCCAGTCTGGAAAATTATAGGGAAGAAGGAAGCAGAACTTTCTTCTAGAGAAGGAAGCAGCCTTTATATCTTTTCTTGAATTTCTAAATATTCTCGATGTGTTGCTGTCTGACAGTGCACATTGCAATTTATGAATTTGCTTACTTATCTCTCTCTCCTGCCTCACCACTGAGTTCCTTGAGAGATGGGATTAGGTCTTACTTACCCCTAGATCTCTAGCATCAAACATAAATCTTGAATAGTAGGAGACCTCAATAAATGTTTGTTGACTTTAATTTAAATATTGGAATGTTGTCTTGGGAATAGGCAGTGCACTTGGTCTGTGTGACCCAGATGACAGAACTGGTTGTGAGTGGGTATGAAGATGGAAACGTATTGTGGTCTATTCAATCAGTTTTTGCATCTACATTTATACCAGAAGAGTAAATGAGATGATTCTGTAACGTGCTTGCACAGTGCCTGAAGCACAGTAAATATTCAAAGTTTTCTGTTATTATTACCATTATCAAATAGCCTTTTAACTTTCCATAGCTTAAATTCTAAGTTTTTATGGACGTCATGGTTTTGGGTAGAATTTCCATTTCTCCTTTTCCCTTCTCTTCTTCCTCCCTTTCCTTCTTCTTTCAACTATGATTCATCCTATCTTTCTATTAATCTATCTATCCAACTGCCTAACTGCCTATCCACTCATTCTCTCAACTATGCTTTCATCCATTCACACCTGTATTTAATTACTTACTTAAACTAGCCATTCGTCTTTAATTGCGTGGCTGTGCTGTAGTGGAAAGTGTTTGAATACAGTCATATCACACCCTGTTGAATCCTTGGGCAGTGTTGGCTGTAATAGACAGTGGGGACATTGATATTGGTATTTAGTGTGGCTGAGAGGTAGACTGTGAACCCTGCCGAAGTGACAATTCATGGCATTTCTGAGAGCCATTGAAGTCTGTGGTCCCCATCAGGGCACTCTGGGAAGCCACTCAAAACAGCAGTATCTGAGCTGTGATGTGCACATTTACAATTAGATGGTATTATTCATCACAGTAATATTTTATTTAAAGAAACCAATAAAGCAGATGGAGACTGCTGAAGATGTGACTATTTTAGCTGGCATGTTTGTTCAGCAACTGGCACAATAACAGAGATGCAGAAAGGAAGATGAGATGGGAAACACCAATTATTTTTTCTTGGAGAGGGGAACTGAGATCACAGTTTTGACCTTCACAGAGCTTAAAATTATCTGTATTCTAGTAATTTCAAGATGATATGAGACACTTGACAGAGTGGGAAAAAAATAAGGCTGTGGCTTTTACATTTGATTCCCTTGTACAGCTGAGTTAATTGAACAATATCTAGAGCAAGACAAATGATCCTAAAAATATAGCAGAAAGAGCATGGGTTTGGTGTTGTTCAGATCAAGGTAGGGATTCCTGCTCTTCTGCTTACCAGCTGTGTGTTCTTGGGCAAGTCATTTAACCTTTCTGAGCTTTAATTTCCTTACAAGTAAATGAGATATAATAATACCATTATATTATTAAATGAGGATTAATATGAAATAATGTTGATAAAGCAGATGATAGAATGCTAGATGCAGCTCAATACATGTTGGTTCCAACACTACATCCTAATCAGGTCACACCTGGAATATTGTGTGCTCTTCTGCATAAATGCTATAGTAGTTTAGTGTGTGCCCTGAAGAGTGACCAGGATGATGAGGGACTTGAATTCATGTCCTGTGTCCAGTTGAAAGGGGACAAAATATCTAACCTGAAGAGGATAAACTTGAGAGAGACAATATTGAGATCTTTAACTATTGAAGTATTTTGGAGAAAGAGGATATAGACTTACTGCCGATCTTTCCCCCAAGAGACTGATGAGTGAGTGAAAGCTACAGGCAGATACATTTCAGCTCAAATATGAAATAAATACTCCAAGAAAACAACTTGTAGTAGTGGGTCCAACAGAAGGGAAGGGAAAAGGCTGTCTGGAAGAGGATATGAGTGCTCTAGATCTTGAGAGTGCAGTGCTGTCCCAAACAGCCTGGGGACATTGGCAGTGTTGGGTTATCCTGGGCAGGGAGACACAAGATGTGAAGGCATGGTGACCTGGAACAGCACAATGTACCTAGGGAGCCATACACTGTTGGCAAACTCTGGAACTTGGATAAGGTGGAGTTGAGGCAAGTGGCAGAATGTGATAGGTATTGAGGGATCAGGAATCTCTGAATTTAGAGATATTTCTGAGATAATGGAAGGTTTTCAGTTGGAGAATGGTATGTTCAGATTTATCTATCATAACAGAAAAAAACAGTCACAAACAGGATAGACACAACCACCACTTCCAGCTCTACCATTCAGTGTGTAACCTTGGGCAAGTCATTTAGGCCTCTAAAAAACACGTGTAAAATGGAGTTCATAATTCTGCATTGCTTCTGGGGGGGGAACAGGGGCACTGACATAAAAACTGAATGCATGATGGATATTGAAACACATGAGAAAACTGCACAGTGCCTTGGCCAGTTAAAGGATGATTATCTTCTTGCTATTTTCCCTGACTCCTGGTGAAGATAAGGAATGAGACAAAGGTCTGAGAATAGTCATTTCTAAAGATCTTGGTTCCTTTTTTGCATTTTTTTTTCTTTTTTTACTTTGACCAGCTTAAACCAACCATAGTGATATCCTGATTCCCTATCTCATTTCATAGAGCCAAGGGGAACCAAAAATGTTCTGGCTCTTCCTTGTGGTCTCTGCCAATGCTTGCTGTGCAGTCCAGATGTTGGGGTGCCTGAGCTGTGTAAATTGCAAAGTGCTGTCGCATAGGAAGATGCTGTATCCACATCTCACATCTCTATTAAAGCATCAATCTCATGGTATTATAAGATGAAGCCTGAGAAAGGTTATAGTGTGCTATGGTCCCTAGATGCTCCATCTAAAAATTGGGAATCAAATTCCTGACACCCAAGGCTATGATAAGGACCAAATGAGGTTTAATAAAGTACCTGGTATATAGCATATATAATTAAAAACAACAAGAAGAAAAACAACAATACAAACTATAAGAAACAATAATCATTTAAGGGGATATACAAATTAACATAAATATATCGTTTAAACATATGTATATACAGTATGTAGCCAGGTACTTTTGTTGTTTGAATTAGAAATAAAATCAAGAAAAAAAAAAAAAGGCACTGAATAAGCCTGTGTGAATATGTTTCTTCAACACTAAGACAAGAGTCGCACATTGCATTAGAATGTTCTCCAGCCCGGAGTGTGATTGTGTCTCGGCCAAGCTACAGAACAATTCTGGAGGCACAACCTCTACAAAGGCACGGAGGTGGGCCCTGTAGCCCAAGGAACATCAACACAGACTTCAATTATGGCTCCTGGGTACTGACCACAGCCACAGCTTTTAATGGCTCTTCACAGCTCTTCCACCTTATTGAGCTCTTGATTGCTTTATTTCCTTGGAAAGCTGTTGTATCTTCTCTACTTGCTCCCATTATGGACTGAACCTGCACCCACTCTCCAGGTGCCTGCCTTTTTAGATGGAGTCTGAGATCTACTTTTCCATGGAATGCCTCCTTATCTCTCTGGAGGAGGCTCCTGGGTGGTCCTACCAGAGGTAGAGGACTGGCCCTGGTAGCTATGACAGAGCTTTTGAGTTCTGCTTATGAGTGGCTGTGGGACAGGAGCAGGGGACATTCTTAGGATGAACACCGACTGCTTGCTTTCTCAAGATGGCTTCCAGAGTATCCTCAACTTCAGCTCATAGAAATGAATTTTGAGGAATCCCCAACATCAACCTGGATACATTCTTACCATTTTTGGAGCATTTTTCCTCGTACCATCTGGATTTTGACAGTATTTGCAAGAGGTCATAGCGTTCTCTTCAATATTACATAGTAGCAGTATTATACAACAGAAACATTTTGGTACTTAAAGTTAGACCATCACTAGAATTTGAGTCTGGGATCTACTCCTTATTAACTTATTCTAAGAAATTATTTCAAACTCTTTATGCCTCAGTTTCCACATGTTAGAAGTGGGAATGATAACCAACTTTTTAGAGTTATGATTTCTGAGAGATAATGTAACTTGCCTGAAACCCAACCCCATTCAATGTTATATTTTCAAATGTCAAAGTAATCGACAAGCCATTTAGCTCTTTATCAAATATTATCTTGAATACACTAAGTGTAGGGTATATTTGTACAAATAAATTTTATTGAAACATTTCTTCCTTCATCACTCTGTTTCTCAATATCTTTCACACATCACCATTTCTCCAAGACTTTCTCCTTCTGTACACCATTGTGTCCACAGTCTCTCATAAAAAACAGCCTGTGAAACCTCCCTGGTCTTACTTTTCTCCTATTTCTGCCTTTCCTGGCTTTGCCCAAAAAAATGGGGGGCCCTGGAACTAATATTACAAACCTGAATCCTTCTATCATAGGAAAGGGAAAGGGAGGGTGGGATGCAATCACAAACACAACCTGAATAACTGAATGGAGAGTGAAGAATTGGCTACCAGAACCCAAAGCTAGAAACAAAGGGATGATGAGCGCCACATTCTAAGGAAAATTTGCAGTGGGCACACAGTAAACATTCCAACCTGACCTCGTCCCCCACTCACCCTCCCAGCTGTTTACAAAGACTAGGGAGACAGAGGGAAGTCCTTCAACTGTGTTGTTAACCTAGCCCATCACAGGGTGAAAGAATCCTCTGTAAAGACTGGGGGTATGAGCAAGAAGCAGAGAAAGATTTCTCCTTCTCTAGCTGTGAGTCTGTTTCACTGCAGAAACAGACTTACAACTAGGGAAGTCTTTCACTGGTGTACTACATGCCTATCTGCGCAGGAGGTACAGAAAACTGGAGAGGGATAGAGTCAATAGAAGAACAGAGAAGGGGTAGTAGCTGGGTCAGTTACACTGTCCATGGGTGGAATGGTAAGGAGGGGTGAATTTTCTCAGAGTCAAGGGTCTACCATGGAAAGCAGCCAATCTAGAACCATCTGGTATGTCTTATCTAATATACTGGCTGCCGGGAGTGAGGGCTGGCTGTAATAGTTGGTGGGGTAGATCATATTGGATGGAAGCTGGGGCACAAGGGCAGGTTTCGAAGAGGTTGGCCAAGGTATGAGCTTCCTTCCTCATCAGAGGGCTGCCCCTGCTGGCCCCTGAAGAACTCTCACCTGTGTCTATAGAAACTCCAGTGTTTGGACATCTGCCACCTACAGAACATTGTGCCCAGCCTGAGAAGCTCACAACAGAACCCAGATAAGTAACAGAAACTTGTTTCCTTCCATCTTCTGTTCCCTGATTTAAGTTATGGGCATGCTTACCTCTCTGTTACCTCCATGACAAGTTGCTGAGGCCAAGGCCTGGCTAGCCCTTGTGGGGAGAGGATGAGATAAGCATTAAATAGGAGATTAGATTGAAGTTTAAAATGAGGCTGGGCACTTTTCGACCTGAAAGCAACCAGGAGAGTACGAAATCTGCCTCAGGTGTCATTAAGGGGTGAGAAAGGAAGATTTGGCCACATGGTTGAAGGTGGTGATCAGAGAAAATATAAAACCTGTTTATATTTGTGGCCTGCTGAATTCAGACTGTTCAATAAGCCAGTTACATTTGATGAATTTTCTTTTATCTCTGATACAATATAGATGAAAATGTTCTGTAAACTGGGATGTACTATACAAATATTAGTTATGATTAATAATCATTACAAAAGAGTAGAGAAATAACATGAGGGTTTTTTGACTTTCTCAATATTATTTTAGAAATCTAAAGCATAATTCTTAGTCTGGAGTGAGGCAGAATTAACCTAGCACATGGCCATCGGGGAGCAGGGCAAGTGAAGTGCTTTTGATACAAGAGCTGTTTGGCTCAGGACTCTGTCTGGGCAGGGGGTATGTAATTCCACATCCTCCTTGATGACATCACCATTTCTTGCAGACATTCAAGACTCTTTGAATATCTCTTCTACTCTTATCTCTTCAAGCTATAGCTAAAATTTTAAATTCTACTTCTGAAATGCTTTCATTACCAATCCTCTCTCTCTACCTTTATTTACAAAATACAAACCACTCAATGAGTGTCAGGTACTGTATACACGTGCTCCTTCAGGCCTCACAGCAGCTCCATGAGGTGTGTACTACATCATCTCCAATATACAGATGAGAAGACTGAAACTCTGAGAGGGGAAATAACAGACCCACACTCAGATGGCTAGTAGGTGGCAGAAGGAAATCTTGACCAAGAGCTTTACCTCAGCCTAAGTGGTTCCCCATGTGTATTAATCCAATTTCATACTGCTATGAAGAAATACCTGAGACTGCATAATTTATAAAAACAAAAGAGAGGTTTAATGAACTCATAGTTCCACATGGCTGGGGAGGCCTCAAAATCATGGCAGAAGGCAAAGGAGGAGCAAAGACACATCTTACATGGTGGCAGGCAAGAGAGCATGTGAAGGGGAACTGCCCTTTATAAAACCATCAGATCTCATGAGACTTATTCACGATCTTGCGAACAGCATGGGAAAATCCTGCCCCCATGATTCAATTACCTCCCACCAGTTCCCTCCCATGACATGTGGGGATTATGAGAACTACAATTCAAGATGAAATTGGGGTGGGGACACAGCCATACCATATCACCATGTGAATTCTCTCCATGTCCATCCATCCTCCACACTGCTACCAGAGTGCTCTTTCCAAGTCTGCTGGTGCCATTGTCCTGATTAAAACCCCTAAAAGATGAGGCATATTCCACAACCTCAGCTTGGTGTGTGCCCTCTCCATGAGCCGATCCTAGCCTCTCTCAGGCTCTGTACTCCACAGAGCTGCTGGACCACATCACAGCATCACAGTCTTGGAATACCTCTGCTTTTTTTTTTTTCCAACTTGGTTTTTCCGCCTGGATACCTGATGGTCCTTCTCTGTCCTTCTTCAAGTACTGGAGAAGCAGTTATGTGTGATGGCTAAAGCAGAGCCTCAGGAGAAAGAGAGATCTGACTTCAGCCTCTTCCTAGCTACATGAACTAGGGTACTTCGTGGAAGAAAATTTTTCCATGGGGTGGGGAGCAGGGTGATAGTTTTGGGATGAAACTTCCACCTCAGATCATCAGGCATTAGTTAGATTCTTATAAGGAGCATGCAACGTAGATCCCTCACATGCACAGTTCACAGTAGGGTCCATGCTCCTACGAGAATCTAATGCCACCGCTGATCTGACAGGAGACAGAGCTCAGGTGGTAATTCTCACTCACCTCCTGCTGTGCAGCCTGGTTTGTAACAGGCCAGGGACCCATACTGGTCCATGGCCCAGAAGGGGAGGACCCTTGCTTTATAAAACAATGAAGGGAGACCTAAGTTGCCACACTCAGCCTCCTCATATGTGATGCCCTGTGCCAACTTAGGGCCCTGCAGAGAGTCCCCACTAGCAAGAAGGCCTTCACCAGATGTGCCTCCTTGACCTTGGACTTCTCAGCCTCCAGAACTGTAAGAAATATATTCCTTTTCTTTATAAATTACCCTATTTCAGGTATTTTGTTATAAGCAACAGAAAATGGACTAGGACACCTTCTGCACCTTCTGAGAGTATTTCCTGAGATGTGGCTGGGGGGTGTGGGAGTTATACTATCTTTTATAATATATAATCCTGAAAGGTAGGCATTCTACAATTGAGGAAACCAAGGCCTGGAGCAATTAGGAGATTAGGATTAGCCTCAACCTGTCAGGATTTGCCAGGCAATAAGGAGTTGAAGACAAATCTGGAAACAGAATAATCTAAATTCAAACACAAAATTCTTTCTTCTATACCAACCTGCTTTGTACGGTGGATGAGATACTTGACTACTCTTAAAGAGTCTTTCTAACCTCTTGCTCTCAAATGATGAGATGATTAAGTGAATGAATAAATGAATTAGTAATAAAGCACTAATTGGTTAAAAGTAAACAAGATCTCACAAGGTAGCAAATGAGAGTTTGACTTTAAGTGCAAGTATTCAAAGCTAGCAGAGGCCCTTCCCAGATCCCTTAGTGGTAGGATGCAGACTTAGACTATACAGAATTCAAGTATTAAAGTGTGTTAGTGTCTTCAGAATAAATAGACAAATATTTTAATTTTTGTGAGTTAGTTCCTAAGGAGTTAAAAATAAAGATGTGGCTTTGTCCCACCTCCCAACTATCTAGACCTAATCAAAGCAATACTGCTGTTATCAAGTTCAAGACTTGGGGTCTCATTAAATATTCCTTTATAAATAAGGATTCTGTGCTTTAAAAAAATAGTTGGAAACCACTCTAAGTGATCAGCTGCCACAAGATGGCTTGGGAAGATCTCCAGAGCAGGGGTGGGAGGGATGGTTGACAGATACTGTTTAGCTGAATGCCACTATTCCTCCCCAACTCCCAGTCTCTTTTTACTCAAACACATGCCTGACTGATGTTCGTAGCTTACAGAGAGCTTTCACACATATTACAGTGGATTCCAACAATGACCCTGAAGATCACACAGGAGTGTGTCCCCTCCAGTTAAAAAATGAGAAAACTAAAGTTGGAAACAGTGAGTAGCTACAAAGTGGCAGGGCCTGGGCTGGGACATCCATGTTCATCTCTCTCTGATTTTGTCGTTCTATCAGTCTTTGTGGTAACTTTTCACTAAGCAGATCCAATTTTGCTATAAAGTTCTTTAGAAGAAATACAAGCCAGAAGTTTTGCCTGGCTTAAATTTGACATCCTCTACTCTCAAAAGCATGTGTCTAATTTGGTGATGGGGACCTAGAAGGAGAAGAGTGCCACCAGACTTGGAGCTCAGGGGGATTTGTATTTCAGAAATGTAACCCCATACGTGCAAAATTTCTTGCATCTCTGCTGGTCACAGTAACTTGGAGGGGGAGGGGAGGGTCTAACCTACTGAAGAATGTGGCATCTCTTGGGTACTTTTCTGTTCAGTTAACCTGGCATTTGTTACAGCTTTTTCCACAAGAATCCAATGGAGCAACTCCCTCCTAGCAAAATATAGGCACAATGTTACTGCACAAAAAGCACTGGATGTGAGTTGGGGTATTTGGTTCCCACTTGGCTTCTACCATTAAATGCTTGGTATTCTTGGACAGTCACATTCCTTCCCAGAGTCTTTTTGTCATTTATAACTGAGGTGTCCACTCTAACAATCTATGACTGCAGCAGCCTCTTACTTCCTTCTAAGCTCTGCTTCTCTTGGCTATGACTGCCAGACTCAAGTCTCTTTGATCTGAGCTACATATCAACTGGCTTCTTTTGGTCCTTGTCTACGTATGGAATGTGTCTGAACCTAAACTTAGTCATGTTTCACAGAGATATTTGATGCAGGGCCTTGGAAGTCCACTTGAATAATTTTCTATATGTCCAATGAGTTTCTTCATTTCCTGCTCCTGAGCTAACAGGAAGTCATGTGACCTCACTGTTCAGCAGGTGACCACCACTCATCACTGCCCCAGACCATTTCCTACATGCACGATCAAATGGAGCTACTGCAAATCACCTCAACAGTCTCTCTTTATCTCATGAGGGCTTGGCACTGAGCTCAGAGCAATGGCGAACTTTAGGGATCAGATTCCTGCTGCTAGGAGGTTAATTAAAATTCCAGGGCCTGAGGTAGCTTTATTTTCCCTGCTGGGTTGGAGCAGAAGGGTCTAATTGCAATCAATGCAGCCTCCTTTCTATTCCTTCCCCAGGTTGCTCTGACTTGGAAGATAGCTTTAGATGAAAAGAAAGAGGTAACAGGGTAAACAGGTGAAGTTAAGAGGAGGAGAGAGAAAATAGAGACAAAGTGACCGATACAGAGAGTCGGTTCCTGCATACTCTGTTGGTGGAGTCTACACTGGGCAGCATCACTTAGAAAAGAACCTGACCTTGAATAGCAGGAGCCTTAAATGTGTTCATGCCATTTGATCCAGTAATTCCACTTTACAAATCTGTCCTACGGACCTGATCAGAAAAACAAATAAAGCTTTATGCACAGGCATGCTTATCACAGGGATGTTAAGTATAAATGAATACTGGAAATAATCTAAGTGTCTGAGCTGTGATAGGTTACGTAAATTGTGACTCATCTATATAGGATGCAACATTCTGTAGCAATTTAAAATGATGTTAAGGAAGGCATTTTTATGGCATGGTTAAATGCTTATGAAGTAATGTTAAGCAAAATCAAGCAGAACAATTTTTAGAAAGAAATTATCAATAATATTATATGCTGATAAAATAGTGCTTATGTATCCTGGAAAGAAATATAGCAACATGTTAACAGTGGTTGAATTGTCAGATGGGATAAAATTTGCTTGAATTTTCAAATTTTTATAATGATCGTGTAATTTTTTTATAATTAAAAAGGAAGATAAAATTAAAGAGAACTAAAGGGCTATTTTCTCCCTTGAAATCATGAATATTTTGGACCAACCTCTATTGCAATGGCCCTTGAGTCTGTAAGCTTAGCCTTAAGCCAGTAGGCTTTTGGTTCTATCAACAACCAAATAAAAAAAAAAACCCTGTTTAAAGGCTAAAGATTACATCTGGCAGTGGGCAATATTCTGAAAGCTGAAGAATCATCTTCTCTAAGGAGCCTTTCCTGGTTCACATCAGGCACCTCTCTGTGTTCCCAGGTCCTGCGTATAGACCACCTGTGCTTTATCATTTAAAGGATTTTGTGGTGTTTAGGGATGGGAGGGATCTTAGAGATGATTTAGTTCATATGTTAGTTCTTTCATTCATGTATTCACTCATTCATTATAAATAACATTTCTTGAGCTCTGAGTTAGGCACTAAGGATTCATAACACATGGCCTTTACCTTAGAGCCTCTGACAGTGCAGTGGGTGGGGGCGAGGACTGCCGGCACAGAGTGGGAAACAGGTAATGATAGCCGTAGTGTGGGAGAGTTTATTCACCCTCTCTGGCACATAGGGCCCACTAAATGTTTAATGAATGGATGAATTGTGCACTGATAGGGGCCACAAAGGGTGCTATGTGACCTGGAGGGAAAGATATTCAACACAGTTCAAGGGTGATAGTGTTCAAAAAAATGACTCCTGGCCGGGTACGGTGGCTCACGCCTATAATCCCAGCACTTTGGGAGGCCGAGGCGGGCGGATCACGAGGTCAGGAGATCCAGACCATCCTGGCTAACACGGTGAAACCCCGTCTCTACTAAAAACACAAAAAATTAGCTCGGTGTGGTGGCTGGCACCTGTAGTCCCAGCCACTCGGGAGGCTGAGGCAGGAGAATGGCATGAACCTGGGAGGCGGAGCTTGCAGTGAGCCGAGATCCCACAACTGCACTCCAGCCTGGGTGACAGAGCAAGACTCTGTCCCCCCCCAAAAAAAAAAAGACTCCTGCAGGGGTCCCATCTTAGTAATGAGGTCTGTGTATTATGTAACCTGATAAAGGTTCAAAGTGCCTTGGTGACAGGGCTGAGCTTTGAATTCAAGTTTTAGATCTCTCAGTTCTTCCAACTATACAGAAGTCTGGATTTACCTTCAGGACTCAGCTCAGGGGTTCCCTTATCTGGGGATCTTGTCATGGCTTCTTCCCAGATGGTCAGCTGTCCCCCATCAGGGATCCCACAGCACCCTGTCCTCACTGCATCATAGCACTGAATGTCCAAGTTGGAATTGTTGTTGACTCACCTGCCCCTCTCCCCATAACACATTTCTTCAGTGCAGGACTCTGTCTTGTTTGCCATTGTATACTTAATGTCAAGCCCAGAGCCAGAACTCAGTAAGTATTTTATGAAAGATTTCTAACTGTTCCTAATTAGTGCCAATAAAATAAATATTGCAACTATCCTGGGTGTTGTCTTAAAGCTTAGTTTTCAGGCAGATTGCCTCGTTGGTGCTGACTCAGGTCTTGCTGGCTTCTGAGGCTCACTCATCCCTCATCACTTCCAAGTTTTGCCCTGAGAGCCAACTGTTACTCTGGCTTCCAGTGGTCACACTTTAATGGCCAAACTCAACTTCCTCCTCATGTTCTTGCCACACTTGTTCCTTTTCCAACTCTGCTCCTTTTCTGTGGTAGATGCTAGGGTCACATGTGCTGGGGATATGAGAGATGATAGAGTGGTCCATGCTTGGAGCAGCTGGAGGGTTGTGTTTCTTTCATTCTATCCTCCTTCACTAGCTTAGCTTGGACTGCCCTATCTCCTCATCAGCATGGTTCTTATGATCACTCTTGCTCCAACACTCACATAAACCTCTGTCTCACACCTAGACCCAACTTGGTGGCCAAAAGTTTGCCTGGGACAAGTGGCTGAGGAAAGAGTAGAATATGGGCAGAGTGGGGGCTTGGAGTCAGGCAAGCTAAGTGTGAATCCCCTTTTGGCTGTGAGAAAGTGACTGCTGTGCAGCTGTGGTTTTTGCCAAGGGGCTTCCATTTACCTTCTTTTTTGGTAATGAACCCTTGGCATTTCCCTGGGGAATTGCTCTCTCCCACACTGGTCTTCCAGGGTGCAGCACGTGACCCAAGCCTAGCCACACAGAGCCTTCTTTTGGCCACAGTGATGGGCTCAGGGAGGTGCACGTGGCATGCTCAGAACCAATAAGAGGAAATGAGAGTTCTGATGACACTTTTGGGAAAAAGAATCTGTTTTTTTTCCTATGGGTTCTGAAACTAAGAGAATTGCATGGGGCGGCAGCTGTTGTTACCAAGCTGAAACTTAAAACTGAGCAATGGGCCGGGTGCAGTGACTCACACCTGTAATCCCAGCACTTTGGGAGGCCGAGGCGGGTGGATCACCTGAGGTCAGGAGTTTGAGATTAGGCTGTCCAACATGGTGAAATCCTGTCTCTACTAAAAATACAAAAAATTAGCTGGGTTTGGTGGTGGGCACTGGTAATCCCAGCTACTTGTGGGGCTGAGACAGGAGAATCACTTGAATCCGGGAGGTGGAGGTTGCAGTGAGCCAAGATTGCACCACTGCACTCCAAACAAACAAACAAACAAACAAACAAAAAACTGAGCAATTTCTGTTCCAAGATGGCCAAACAGGAACAGCTCCAGTCTGTAGCTCCCAGCGTGATCAACACAGAAGACAGATGATTTCTGCATTTCCAACTGAGGTACCTGGTTCATCTCATTGGGACTGGTTGGACAGTGGGTGCAGCCCACAGAAGGCGAGCCAAAGCAGGGCAGGGCATCGCCTCACCTGGGAAGTGCAAGGTGTTGGGGGATTTTTACTTTTTAGCCAAGGGAAGCCATGACAGACTGTACCTGGAAAAACAGGACACTCTGCCCAAATACTAGGCTTTTCCAACAGTCTTAGCAAATGGCACACCAGGAAATTATATGCCCCCCTGGCTCAGTGGGTCCCATGCCCATGGAGCCTTGCTCACTGCTAGCGCAGCAGTCTGAGATCCACCCTCAAGGCAACAGCGTGGCAGGGGGAAGGGCATCCCCCATTGCTGAGGCTTGAGTAGATAAATGAAGCACTTGGGGAAACTCGAACTGGGCGGAGCCCACTGCAGCTCAGCAAGGCCTGCTGCCTCTGTAGACTCCACCTCTCGGGGCAGGGCATAACTGAAAAAAAGGCAGTAGAAACTTCTGCAGACTTAAACGTCCCTGTCTGACAGCTCTGAAGAGAGCAGTGGTTCTCCCAGCGTGGTGTTTGAGCTCTGAGAATGGAAAGACTGCCTCCTCAAGTGGAGCTCTGACCGCTGTGTAGCCTAACTGGGAGACACATCCCCTTAGGGGCTGACGGACACCTCATACAGGTGGGTGCCCCTCTGAGATGAAGCTTCCAGAGGAAGGATCAGGCAGCAATATTTGCTGTTCTGCAATACTCATTGTTCTGTAGCCTTCACTGGTAATACCCAGGCAAACAGAGTCTAGAGTGGACTTCCAGAAAACTCCAACAGACCTGCAGCTGAGGGACCTGACTGTTAGAAGGAAAACTAACAAACCTAAAGGAATAGTATCAACATCAACAAAAAGGACATCTACACCAAAACCCCATTTGTAGCTCACCAAGATAAAATACTAAAGGTAGATTAAAAACCACAAAGATGGGGAGAAACCAGAGCAAAAAAGCTGAATATTCTAAAAACTAGAGTGCCTCTTCTCCTCTGAAGGATTGCAGTTCCTTGGCAGCAGCAGAACAAAGCTGGATGGAGAATGACTTTGATGAGCTGACAGAAGTAGACTTCAGAAGGTTGGTAATAACAAACTTCTCCGAGCTACAGGAGGATGTGTGAACCCACTGCAAGGAAGCTAAAAACTGTGAAAAAAGATTAGATGAATGGCTAACTAGAATAAACAGCATAGAGAAGACCTTAAATGACCTGATGGAGCTGAAAACCATGGCACAAGAACTATGTGATGCATGCTGAAAGCCAATGCCGATTCAATCAAGTGGAAGAAAGGGTATCCAGTGACTGAAAGATCAAATTAATGAAATAAAGCGAGAAGAAGTTGGAGAGTAAAAGGCTCGCTCCGAAGCCTCCATGAAATATGGGAGTATGTGAAAAGACCAAATCTGTTCTGATTGGTGTACCTGAAAGTGATGGGGAGAATGGAACCAGAAGAGTTGGAAAAACACTCTTCAGGATATTATTCAGGAGAACTTCCCCAACCTAGCAAGGCAAGCCAACATTCAAATTCAGGAAATACAAAAAACACCACAAAGATACTCCTTGAGAAGAGCAAATCCAACACACATTATTGTCAGATTCATCAAGATTGAAATGAAGGAAAAAATGTTAAGGGCAGCCAGAGAGAAAGGGCTTCCACAAAGGGAAGCCCATCAGACTAACAGCAGATCTCTCGGCAGAAACTCTACAAGCCAGAGGAGAGTGGGGGCCAATATTCAACATTGTTAAAGAAAAGAATTTTCAATCCAGAATTTCATATCCAGCCAAACTAAACTTCCTAAGTGAAGGAGAAATAAAATCCTTTACAGACAAGCAAATGCTGAGAGATTTTGACACCACCAGACCTGCCTTACAAGAGCTCCTAAACGAAGCACTAAACATGGAAAGGAACAACCAGTACCAGTGACTGCAAAAAACATGCCAAATTGTAAAGATCATTGATGCCAGGAAGCAACTGCATTAACTAACAGGCAAAATAACCAGTTAACATCTTAATGACAGGATCAAATTTACACATAACAATATTAACCTTAAATGTAAATGGTCTAAATGCCCCAATTAAAAGACACAGACTGGCAAACTGGATGAAGAGTCAAGACCCATCACTGTGTTGTATTCAGGAGACCCATCTCATGTGCAGAGACACACATAGGCTCAAAATAAAGGGATGGAAGAAGATCTACCAACCAAATGGAAAGCAAAAAAAAAAAAAAAAGCAAGGGTTGCAATCCTAGTCAGTGATAAAACAGACTTTAGACCAACAAAGATCAAAAGAGACAAAGAAGGCCATTACATAATGGTAAAGGGATCAATTCAACAAGAAGAGCTAACTATCTTAAATATATGTGCACCCAATACAGTAGCACCCAGATGCATAAAGCAAGTCCTTGGAGACCTGAAAAGAGACTTAGACTCCCAAACAATAATAGTGGGAGACTTTAACACCCCACTGTCAATATTAGACAGACCAAGACAGAACATTAACAAGGATATCCAGGGCTTGAACTCAGCTCTGCACCAAGCAGACCTAATAGACATCTGCAGAACTCTTCAACCCAAATCAACAATTTACATTCTTCTCAGCACCACATCACACCTATTCCAGAATTGACCACATAGTTGGAAGTAAAGCACTCCACAGCAAATGTAAAAGAACAGAAATTATAACAAACTGTCTCTCAGACCACAGTGCAATCAAATTAGAACTCAGGATTTAGAAACTCACTCAAAACTGCACAACTAAATGGAAATGGAACAACCTGCTCCTGAATGACTACTGGGTAAATAATGAAATGAAGGCAGAAATAAAGATGTTCTTTGAAACCAATGAGAACAAAGACACAATGTACCAGAATCTCTGGGACACATTTAAAGCAGTGTGTAGAGGGAAATTTAAAGCACTAAATGCCCACAAGAGAAAGCACAAAAGATCTAAAATTGACACCCTAACATCACAATTAAAAGAACTAGAGAAGCAAGAGCAAACAAATTCAAAAGCTAGCAGAAGGCAAGAAATAACTAAGATCAGAGCAGAACTGAAGGAGATAGCGACATCAGAAACCCTTCAAAAAAAATAAATGAATCCAGGAGCTGGTTTTTTGAAAAGATCAACAAAATTAATAGCCTGTTAGCAAGACTAATAAAGAAAAAAAGAGAAGAATCAAATAGATGCAATAAAAAATGATAAAGGGGATATCACCACTGACCCCCACAGAAATACAAACTACCATCAGAGAATACTATAAACACCTCTATGCAAATAAACTAGAAAATCTAGAAGAAATGGATAAATTCCCGGACATATACACCCTCCCAAGACTAAACCAGGAAGAAGTTGAATCTCTGAATAAACCAATAACAGGCTCTGAAATTGAGGCAATAATTAATAGCCTACCAACCAAAAAAAGTCCAGGACCAGACAGATTCACAGCCAAATTCTACCAGAGGTACAAAGAGGAACTGGTACCATTCCTTCTGAAAGTATTCCAATCAACAGAAAAAGAGGGAATCCTCCCTAACTCATTTTATGATGCCAGCATCATCCCAATACCAAAGCCTGGCAGAGACACAACAGAAAAAGAGAATTTTAGATCAATATCACTAATGAACATTGAAAATCCTCAATAAAATACTGGCAAACCGAATCCAACAGCACACCAACAAAGCTCAGCCACCACCAGGTTGGCTTCATCCCTGGGATGCAAGGCTGGTTCAACATATGCAAATCAATAAACATATTCCATCACATAAACAGAACCAATGACAAAAGCCACATAATTATCTCAGTAGATGCAGAAAAGGCCTTTGACAAAATTCAACACCCTTCATGCTAAAAATTCTCAATAAACTAGGTATTGATGGAATATATCTCAAAATATTAAGAGCTATTTATGACAAACCCACAGCCAATATCATACTGAATGGGCAAAAACTGGAAGCATTCCCTTTGAAAACTGACACAAGACAGGGATGCCCTCTCTCACCACTTCTGTTCAACAAAGTGTTGGAAGTTCTGGCTAAGGCAATCAGGCAAGAGAAAGAAATAAGGGGTATTCAGTTAGGAAAAGAGGAAGTCAAATTGTCCCTGTTTGCAGATGATATATTTAGAAAACCCCATTATCTCAACCCCAAATCTCCTTAAGTTGATAAGCAACTTTAGCAAAGTCTCAGGATACAAAATCAACGTGCAAAAATCACAAGCATTCCTATACACCAAGAACATACAAACAGACAGCCAAATTATGAGTGAACTCCCATTCACAATTGCTACAAAGAGAATAAAATACCTAGGAATCCGACTTACAAGAGATGAGAAGGACCTCTTCAAGGAGAACTTCAAGTCACTGCTCAATGAAACGAAAGAGGACACAATCAAATGGAAGAACATTCCATGCTCATGGAATAGGAAGAGTCAATATAGGGAAAATGGCCATACTGCCCAAGGTATAGTAGGAACAACCTGCTCAAGGTAATTTATAGATTCAATGCCATCCCCATCAAGCTACCAATGACTTTCTTCACAGAATTGGAAAAAACTACTTTAAAGTTCACATGGAACCAAAAAAGAGCCCGCATTGCCAAGACAATCCTAAGCAAAAAGAACAGATGGAGGCATCATGCTACCTGACTTCAAACTATACTACAAAGCTACAGTAACCAAAGCAGCATGGTACTGGTACCAAAACAGAGATACAGACCAATGGAACAGAGCAGAACCCTCAGAAATAATGCCACACATCTACAACCATCTGATCTTTGACAAACCTTATAAAAACAAGAAATGGGGAAAAGATTCCTTATTTATTAAATAGTGCTGGGAAAACTGGCTAGCCATATGTAGAAAGCTGAAACTGGATCCCTTCCTTACATCTTATACAGAAATTAATTCAACATGGATTACAGACTTAAATGTTAGACCTAAAACCATAAAAACCCTAGAAGAAAACCTAGGCAATACCATTCAGGACATAGGCATGGGCAAGAACTTCATGACCAAAACACCAAATGCAATGGCAACAAAAGCCAAAATAGACAAAGGGGATCTAATTAAACTAAAGAGTTTCTGCACAGCAAAAGAAACTACCATCAGAGTGAACAGGCAACCTACAGAATGGGAGAAAATTTTTGCAATCTACCTATCTGACAAAGGGCTAATATCCAGAATCTACAAAGAACTTAAACAGATTTACAAGAAAAAAACAACCCCATCAAAAAGTGGGCAAAGAATATGAACAGACACTTCTCAAAAGAAGACATCTATGCAGCCAAGAGACACATGAAAAAATGCTCATCATCACTGGTCATCAGAGAAATGCAAATCAAAACCACAATGAGATACCATCTCATGCCAATTAGAATGGCGATCATTAAAAAGTCAGGAAAAAACAGATGCTGAAGAGGATGTGGAGAAATAGGAATGCTTTTACACTGTCAGTGGGAGTGTAAACTAGTTCAACCATTGTGGAAGACAGTGTGGTGATTCCTCAAGGATCTATAACTAGAAATACCATTTGACCCAGTGATCCCATTACTGGGTATATACCTAAAGGATTATAAATCATGCTACTATAAAGACACATACACATGTATGTTTATTGTGGCACTATTCACAAAAGACTTGGAACCAACCCAAATATTCATCAATAATTGACTTGATTAAGAAAATATGGCACATATACACCATGGAATACTATGCAGCCATAAAAAAGGATGAGTTTATGTCTTTTGCAGGGACATGGATGAAGCTGGAAACCATCATTCTGAGCAAACTATCACAAGGACAGAAAACCAAACACTGCATGTTCTCATCCATAGGTGGTAATTGAACGATGAGAACACTTGGATACAGGGCGGGGAACATCACACAGTGGGGCCTATTGTGGGGTTGGGGGCAGGGGGAGGGATAGCATTAGGAGAAATACCTAAGGTAAATGATGAGTTAATGGGTGCAGCAAACCAACATGGCACACGTATACCTATGTAACAAACCTGCATGTTGTACACATGTACCCTAGAACTTGAAGTATAATAATAAAAAAATTTGTTCTGACCTTGAGGCACCCCTGGAGCCTCTCTGAATCTGCTGTGATTCTGGGAGCTGCCTGATTCATGAATCATTCATTGCTCAATTAAACTCCTTTAAATTAAACAAACAAACAAACAAACAAACAAAAAACCTGAGGAATGCAATGTAGCAGAAGATGGACCTAAGAGATGAAGAGTCAAGGTTCCAATGGGAATTATCATTAGAGATCTCATCAGAGTCAGGGTCTAATAGTAAACTGATGATTTCCTTGAACTAGATAATGAGGAAGTTTTAATAAAGGGACCATTCATTGCAGGTAGTCATGTAGGATGCTATCTACAAAGCGCCAAAATAATTCAATGACCTAGGGTCAGTGTCAGTAGGGCTGTTACTACATCTGAGTCCAAAGGAATGGGGGTAGGAGTTAATTACTAGACCCTATAAGGAGAGGGCCACTTTGAGGGAAACAGTGACCTTGGATTCAGGGACACTGGAGGGAGGGAGCCAGGGAAAGAAATATCCTGATTTCGGATTGCTCCTTCCTCCAGGCTTCTGTTGGAGATTCCCATCGGCCAAACGCAACCAGAATTGAGAGGTTGTGAAAGCCCTGTTGATGGGGCCAGGGCAATGCGGGCTCCCCAGACAGCACAGGGAGAAGAAGGGTTGCAAGTGGATCTGGACGGGCAAAAAGAAAAGATCTGGCACAATTCCCGAATCCAGTCTGCCCCTAGAATATTCAGTTTACTTGAGCCTGTAAATTTTCTTTTCTTTGTTTTGAGGCAAAGTCTCGCTTTGTCACCCAGGCTGGAGTTCAGTGGTGCGATCTAAGCTCACTGCAGCCTCTGACTTCCCGGTTCAAGTGATTATCCCACCTCAGCCTCTGGAGTAGGTGGGACTACAGGCATGTGCCACCATGCCCGGCTAATTTTCTGTATTTTTAGTAGAGACTGGGTTTCACCGTGTTGGCCAGGCTGTTCTCAAACTCCTGACCTTCAAGTGATCCACCCGCCTTGGCCTCCCAGAGTACTGGGATTACAGCGCTGGGATTTGGCCAGCACACCCAGCTGAATTTTCCCTTTTTGTAAGTCAGTTGGGTTGCATCTTCTGTCATTGGCAGTCAATTGAATCTCCATTGACAGTGGCTTAACTGAGCTTGCTTCTTCTGTTGCATTTTTCAAAAATGTTCTTTAATTGTGGTAAAATATATGTAACATAGAACATGCCATTTTAACTCTTTTTAAGTATACAATTCTGTGCTATTGATTACATGTACAATACTATGCAACCATTATGGCTATTTATTCTAAAATTATTTAATCACCCCAAACAAAAACTCTGTACCTATTAAGCAAGAACTTCTCATTTTTCCTTCTTCTCAGCCCCTGGCAATCTCTAATATACCTTCTGTCTTTATAAATTTACTTATTCAAGATATTTCATGTTAGTGGAATCATACAATATCCAAACTTTTTTTCCTGGTTTATTTCACTTAGCATACTATTTTCAAGGTTCATTCATGGTGTAGTATGCATCAGAATTTCATTGCTTTTTGTGACTGAAAAATATTCCATTGTGTATGCGTGTGTGTCTGTCTGTCTCACACAATTTGTTTATCCATTTATCTGTTGATGGATTCGAGTCATTTCCACCTTTTGTCTATCATGAATTGTGCTGCTATGAGCTCTTGCTCTGTGTTAAATGCCTACACTACAAGAAGACGAGAGGAGTAAAGGAGCTGATGGTAATAAGATGCATAGTGTCTTGTGGAGGGGACTCACAGATGGTGGTCAGAGGTATTGCAATTAAGTGTCAGGGCACACTGCTCACTTGGGGGCCGGTCTCTTGTCAGAAGCACAGTGGGTGAAGGGGAGAAGCCATTGATGTCTGGAGTGTGGAGGCCTGCTGACTTAGGCTGTTGTTTTTTAAAATACCAGAAGCCCATAGTAACCTAGTAATTAGACTGGCACTGTCGCCGACGTTTGTTTAATGGTTGAGTGATCAGAAGTTTTCTTTCATTTTTTTCTTTCTCCTGTCAACTCTAGCTGATTAGAAAGGCATGTGAATCTTTCCTTACACATAATTTTCCATGTCTGAAGTGAGAAATTGAACTGAACTCAATTATAGCAACTGATCTAATGTACTTAATTGCACACAGGAGCTGGGAATTTGGAGGGTTCCTTGGGGTACAGGGGTGAACAAAGTGGACTTGGAGTTATTGATGTCACCTCTACCTGTGAGTATGCACGTGGTCTCCAGGCTACCTCTCCCCCTGTCCCCAGCACACATTTGTGTGTACACATACAGGAAATGCAGATGCTGTAACATCATGTCCTCTGAGGTGGTGGCACTTCCTCTTATGCTTTGGCTTATGGGTTTGCAACTGCTTTCAAGTACTAATTCAGAAGCGTGCATAAGTTTTTTAAACATATGTTTCCCTGCTGAACAACTGCAGCAAACAAAACTAATGAAAAAAAAGTTATGCAAAGAAGGAAAGTTGACTGGAGGGCAGAGCTTCTCTCCAAAGGAAAATCAGTAAACAGGACAGGTTGGAATCCTGCTGCTTCTCAGCAGAGCAACACAGCAGAATTGTGGGGTCTGTGAAAGGTGGTGTCCTTCAATCAATACAGCCACCTTGGCCCTAGGGAGCTCATCATCCTCACAGTGATGACTGCGCACTGAGCACTGGATCTGTACCAGGTGCTTTGTTCCTGCTTTTCACACCTTAACTTCAGTCTTTAAGACACTCCTGTGCAGTAGATGATAGTAGTATTCCTGCTTTACAGATGGGGGTGGTGAGGTTCAGAGGGTGTAAAGACTCACTTGAGTGACAGCATAGAGTTGAATCTCTGGTCTGAGCCAAAGCCAGGGGTTGTTGCATTATGTCCCAGCGCCACACCAAATCTCCAGAACCCAAGGCATAGAGAGGGCCAGGCAAGACAGAAACTGTTATCTGCCCCTCCTTGACCCTTCCCTGCCTTCTGCTTCCGTCTTCAATTTCTGTACTCCTTATCTCCGTCCTTCCTCCTGAAATCATCCTCCATTCTTCCTTCCTTCCCATTCTCACCAATCTTTGTTCAATACTTGGTCATGTGGTTGTCACTCCGAGAGCAAAAAAGGGGCCCTAAGGAAGAAGACTTTTCTTCAACATAATAGTGGGGTGCAAGGTTGGCAGGAGTCACTGAGATTGAGCCATGATATTGTTTAGGCAATGAGAAGCCTAAACATGAAGGAACCCTTGACCTACACCAGGGGCCTGAGACCAGGTGCCAGTCCTCTGGCCTGGGCTGTAGCTCTGAAATAGGTCAGAGAAATGTCTTTAACTTGCATTGGTGGGTGCTGTCCAAATTCAGGAACTATGCAGAATTGAGCATTAGATTGTGAGAGAAAGGAATTGAATTGGCTTGGTTAAGAAGGAGGGTAGCTGGCCGGGTGCGGTGGCTCACGCCTGTAATCCCAGCACTTTGGGAGGCCGAGGCGGGTGAATCATGAGATTAGGAGATTGAGACCATTCTGGCCAATACGGTGAAACCCCGTCTCTACTAAAAATACAAAAATTAGCCAGGCACGGTGGCACATGCCTATAATCCCAGCTACTCAGGAGGCTGAAGCTGAGGTGGGAGAATCGCTTGAACCAGGGAGTCGGAGGTTGCAGTAAGCCGAGATCACATCACTGTACTCCAGCCTAGTGACAGAGTGAGACGCCATCTGAAGAAAATAAAAAGAAAAAAAGAAAAAAAAGAAAAAACGAGGAGGGGACCCACCATAGGGAACAGGGCATGAAGCCAGGGCATGAAAGAGCCAGGGAGATGTGAGCAGTGAGGCGCACGTCAAAGCCAGTCAGCAGGAGGGCTCTCGGTGATCCCAGGTGTGCTGCCAGTGACCAATTCTGATGTGTCTGGCTCTCCTTGGCAAGAGGTATGGCAGGCCCACGCCATCTGAAGCCTGGGAAGAGGGTTACCAGTATCTGCTCTTTGGCTGGCATCACTATTTTCTACTCTTAGCTTTTGTACATTTCAGACCCACTTTGTTGAGTCTGATCATGAGGTCAACCAAGGCGAGGACCAACTCTATGATTATCCCATGTTTATACATGACAAAACTGAGAGTTGGAGGATCAAGTATCTAATTCAAGGTTGCATAACTGGGAAGTGCAAAAGCTGGGATAAACACAGAAATTCTTTCCACTTATTCATGCTGCTTGATACCCTGTTTGAAGGCCAGGCAGAGTAGTATTTGGAGACAAGAATAGGAATTGAAGTCAGCTGAATCCTGTTCTGAATCTTGACTTCACAACTTAAAAGCTATGTATTTCCACTCTACGTGTTTTTCCACTACATGAAACTCTCTTGGTTTGTCTTGTGGTCTGCTTTATACAAGTAAATGCAACAGAATCCACAGAAGGGAAACTGCTCCTTGGTGCTTGAATGTCTGGTCCCTGTTAGTTGCTCTGAGTACATGGAAGGCAGCCTGACAGCATGACTCTCCTGGGAGGGAAGCCTAGCAGAGCCTAATTATGCCCAGAGTACAACTTTCACCTGGTGGGATCTGGACCTTAAATGATGCGGATGTGTGCTAAAAAGCATTTTCCAAGCGAGAACTTGGATGCTGTAAAAACAAAATGGAATGATTAGGGAGGCGCTGGACCATGGGAGTGTTTTCCTTGAGAAAGTCTTTTAACCTTGCTGTGAAGCTGACCCTTGCTCAGGCACTGACAGCCTTTTTGGAACAGAGGAAACAAGTTAAGTTCTTTTTAATGTATAGTAAATTGAGCTTGTCAACCTTGACAAGGTCCCTTTAAGGAGATGGTCACTAAGAGGACAGCTTGCCCAGAAGACATGTTGCTTGGGAGGCTATGTAGGCGGCATTCTCTCTCATGATTTAGGTGGAACAAAATCTCACTCTTTTCCTCCCTCTCTTCTTACTTTTCTAATTTATTCATTTATTTATTTATTTATTTATTTTTGAGACAGGTTCTTGCTCTGTCATTCAGTTTGGAGTGCAGTGGCATGATCATAGTTCATTGCAACCTCGACCTCCTGGGCTTCAGTGATCCTCCTGCCTCAGCCTCCTGAGTAGCTAGGACTATAGGCACCCACCACTGTGCCCAGCTTAATTTTTTTTGTGTATGGAGATAGGGTCTTGCTATGCTGTCCAGTGTAGGTTCAAGCAATACTCCTGCCAAAATGCTCAGCCTCCCAAAATGCCGAAATTACAGGTGTAAGCCACCATGCCCAGCCCCTTTCATCCTTCTTTAACAAAGTCTATCATTTATTAGTAATTACAATGGGCCAAAACCCATGCTAAGCACTTTTTACATGTATTCTCTGATGTAATCCTCCTAACAATCCTATGAAAAAGGTTTAATTTTATTCTCATTTTACAGCAAAGGAAAGTAAGGATCAAAGACATGCTGTGTCACAGTTGATGGCTTTCAATAGGTGAGTCTGACTTCTACACTTACGTTCTTAATATCTTTGGATAATATTATTTTAACAAGTCAAACTGTTTTCGTTTCCTATGTTTTCTTCCAGGCTTTGCCCACACATGCACATGATTTTTACATAACCGTAACATTAGTTTTTTATAGAAATTATTTTTATTCTTTTAAGATTAAGTCTCTAAGGCTGGGCATGGTAGCTCACACCTGTAATCCCAGCACTTTGGGAGGCCAAGGTGGGTAGATTGCTTGAGTTCAGGAGTTTGAGACCAGCTTGGGCAACATGGCGAAACGCTGTCTCTACCAAGAATACAAAAAAAAAAAAAAAAAAAAAAAAAAAAAAAAAAATGGCTGAGTATGGTGGCACATGCCTGTAGTCCCAGCTACTCCAGAGGCTGAGGTGGGAGGATCACCTGAGCCCGGGAGATCAAGGCTGTAGTGAGCTGAGATTGTACCACTGCACTCCAGCCTGGGTGACAGGACAATACCCTGTCTCAAAACAAAACAACAAAACAGAACAAAACAAAACAAAAAAACCCTAAGTCTCATCAAAGTAATACATACATATTTTTACAAGTCAAATAGTATAAAATGTATGCCTTAGAAAACACAAATCCATGTTCTTTGTCTCTTCTAACTGTTGTTCTTGGTATTGATCTCCAAATTGCTAAATAATGTGTTTATATTGCTGTTTTATAATTTATCAGTTTTATATATCGACTTTCTTGAGTGTTAGATGAGAATGAGCTCTCTTCCCCTACTTCCTTTTCACACCGTCAACATGATTATATGATAGTTTAATCCCTAAGTCACAAATATTTCTATTATGACATTATGATCATCCTGCAGAGTCAAGTTGTGCTTCTTTTCTTGTATTAAACTTTTTTTCTTAAAGATAATTGCCATTTTATTTGCATACTTTAATCTAGCTCTAATTTCTTTCGCATGTTCTAATAACTCTGTCACTTACCTATCAGTAATTTTTCTATAAACTCAAACACATCAATTTCACTTTTTCCCATGAAGATTATCCCTTTGGATCCATTTGTCTTGTTTCATCTTGAATTGTTTGTTTTCTAGGGTGGCTACACAGCAGGTATATGGGGTCTTCTTCTGACCGTCATCCTGGAAAGGCCTTTTGTGGCTCTCGTGTGTTGGTCTCTCCATCTTCTGTAGCCCAAAGCTTTCTATGATATAATTTAATGTTTGATTTAATTTCCTAAGAAAGGGTGTTTGAGTTAATTTTTTGGGGATTTTTGATTGTCTGGTTATTCATTTAAAATTACACGATAATTTGAGAATAAATTTCTAGCTTAAAAATGATTTTCTTTCAGAATATTAAAAGCAATTCTCCATTGTCATCCAACTACTGGTTTTCCCATTAAGTCTGAGGCCAGTTTGGTTCCACATTCTTTGTATGTGACCTTTTATTCACTCTGGCAACATTAAGATATTCTCTTTATTCTTTGAGTTCAGAAATTATATGATGATATGATTCAATATAGGTCTTTTTGCATTCTTTGCACTCAGAACCTGATGGGTTCTTATGATTAGAGGTGTATTTAAAAAAAAATTCTGGACAATTTCTAGTCTTACAGTAATTTACAATGAGAAGATTCTCTAAAGTTTGACCTAGTCTGTTACTGAACATGGAAGAAAGGAAATTAATGTTTACTGAACAACTAGTATGTGCCAGACATTGAAACAGAGACTTTACATGTGCTGTTTATTTCATCCTTATAGAAAACCTCCAAAAGCTTTCCACTCTACTTGTTTTTCCACCACACAAAACTCTCTTGATATGTCTTGTGATCTGCTTTATACAAGTAAATGCAACAGAATTCACAGACGGGGAACTGCTCCTTGGTACTTGAACGTCTGGTCCCTGTTAGTTGCTCTGAGTACACAGAAGGAAGCCTGACAGCATGACTCTCCTCCAAAAGGTTTTCTATAAGGATGAAACACCTGTTGACATCACCACCATATAGGTGAGAACCTTGGGACTCAGAGCAATTAAAAATTTTGTCCATATATACCCAGCTATTAAACACGACAGTGAGAATTCAATCCAGTCCCCTAAATAAGCAATTCCCTAACTATGTATTTGGGGACCCTAGTGTTTTATATGTTTTTGTAGTCTATTATGTTTAGGAAATGCTGAGATAAATCAATGTCTCAGTTACAGGATTTCTCAGAGCTGTTGATATCCTAATGTGCATTGCAAATCTGTTAGTAAGAGATTGTGTAATGCATCCTTTCCCACAGTAGATGAATGTAATATTGAAGCTACTCCTTGAAGGGTGAGTAGAATTTGAGTATGAGACTTTTGATCTGGTTGCTGGCTGGCTGGCCAAAAGGACAACCAACTGACCATAATACTTTGTTTTTCTCCATTTTGCTCCTCCCTTTCTAACTCACCCGGGTCCATCTTGCTCAATGGGCACCAATCACAGTGCTTTTTTTTTTCCCCCTCAAATTCTTAATTACTCAACAACCATACTGGCTGTCTTTCAGATCAGTGTAAGCCCCCTTCTGCCTTGGCAATTTCTAATATACTGCTCTCTCTTCCTGGACTGCTTTTCAACTCCATCACCTAACTCACACTTGTCTTTCAGAGCTCAGCCTAAAGGCAGCTACCTGGGGGAAAACATTCCTAAGCACTCTAATTAGGTCAGATCTCCCTTTGTTATGTTCTTAAGGTATGTTGTACTTTTGTATCATATCAAGCATAACATATATCATTTGCATGTGATGTGCAACACATCAGTTGCAAGCATATACGTATTTTTATTTATTGTCTGTCTTCTTTCTGTAGACTCCAAGCTCCTTTTGGGGACTATGTCTATTTTGCTTATTACCATATGCTTAGAACTGAGCATGGTGCCTAATACTTGCTAGATGCTCAGTAAACATTTGCTAAGTTATTGCATGAATGATCAAATGGATGAATGAAAAAGATGACTTCATTTGTTATCATCATTAATGATAAAGCTAATTAATCAATTTTTCTTAAAACGGTGGCTCTTGTTAGAATTCCAACAATTCAATTCTGCTTCACAGTAGGTCTTCAATAAGACAAGAAAACGATGCAAAAACATAGCCTCAAATGTGATAAATATTCCATGAAACAAAACCCTAATTTTTTTTTAAAAAATGTTTCCATTCTGTGCATGAATTATTTTGCCAACAGGTAGCTCAGCATGAAACTGCATTCACCTCAAAAATACCCATCCTCAAAAGCATATTCAAGCAGTTCTTCATGACTCCTGTAAATCAAGCTCTCATCATGGAGCCATGGGAGCAAATGAATATTCTCTTTCAAAGAGTGAACAAGCAAATGCTTGGAATAAAAAGAAAGAATTATGTTGAATCTTTTAAAAGACTCAGTTTTCCAACCTTGGCTGGCTAAGCAGGTAAGCCTGACCCAGAGTCCTGGGCCAATGTTTCCATCTTCTGTGAAATTTACTGACCACTGAGATGGGATATTTTGGTAGCTGTGCCTTTTATTTTACCATAGAGGACTTCTGGGAAGAGTCAATAGCACAATATCCCCCCAACATCTAGCACAATGCCTGCCCATACATTATATGCCAGTTCCCTTGCCCTTTCTGTTCTTCATCTGGCTTGTTCTGACCTTAATTTATTGATTTATTAATTAGCTTTTCCTGTGGGCACCTCCACTCTAGACAGTGGACACTTTAAGTGTGGTGATAATGTCTTATTCATCCCTGCATCCCTAGTCTTTCTACAATGGCTGGTACACATGGGACACTAAACAAATGTTAGTTAATGAAGGAATGAATGATCTCATCCACAGTCTGCAAAATGAGTGTGGGACCTTTTATGATCTCTGTTACACAGTGGAAGAAATGGAAGCTCAGACAGTTCATGTGACTTACTTGCCTGGGGATCCAACTGATGACCCACAATCTATACAAACCCTCAGTTAAGGCTGGCATTCAAAGCCTTTGCAATGGTCTGAATGTTAGTGTCCCCCCCAACATTCTTCTAGGGTGATAGTATTAAGAGGTCTGGCCTTTGGTAGGTAATTAGATCGTGAGGATGGAGCCCACACAAATGAGATTAGTGCCCTTATAAAAGAGGCCTCTGAAAGCTGCCTTGCCTTTTCTATCATATGAGGACACAGTGAGAAGGTACCATTTATGACCTAGTAAACCAACTCTCAATAGACAGCAATGTTGCTGATGCCTTGATCTTGGACTTCTTAGCCTCCAGAGCTGTGAGAAATAAATTTCTGTTGTTTATAAGCCATACAGTGTAAGGTTTTTTTTTTTTTTTTTACAGCAGCCTGAAGGAACTAAGACAGCCTTGCATGACCTGGTCACTGCCTATTATTCCACGATTTTCTCCTGCAGCTTCTCACCTCATTGGTTATTCTCTAGTAATGCAGAATAGCATGTGGCTCTACCCATGTTCTGACTGACTGAATAAATATTGAAAGAATGCTTTTTTGTGTATGTCTGGGCCTTTGTTCATTTTGCTCCCTCAGTCTGGCAGGTCCTTATTTTCAATTCTCTGTTGAGGTATCTCCTCTTCCTGGAAGCCTTCCATGGATAGCACTTCCCTGCTCTGAGATGAATGTCTCCCACTCCACATACTTAGAGGGTCCTGTGCTTAGCATAGCACTTGCAACATTGTATGCTGGTTGCTTTCTGGCTTACCTCCCCACCTGGAGTGTGAGCTCTTCCAAGGTAGGGGCCAGGGCCACTTGAGGTTAACGCAAGACATGTTATAGACTAGAGCTCAAATGTTTATAAAGAACAACCAGGAATGCACTTGCAGTCCAGTGCTCTTTCCCAGACACCACGTTGCTTCATAGATCACATAATGTGAGCATCAGGAGGAAAAAAAATAGATCAAATGGCAACACAAACCCAAATTGGCAGCCATCCTCAAGATGCTGAGAGGCCGCCCATCTGCTCTCCTCACATTCTAAATCCACAGTTGTGCCCTCCATGCTGAGAGAGCCGGCAGCAGCTGGCCCCCTGCTGCGAGTGAGGAGAGGAACGATTTATTACAAAGGGCTCTCTCTAAATCAATCTTTGAATCAGCCCCGGCCTCTAGGAGCATAGGCAGCTTGCGGGCGCTGTCCTCTCCCCACTGCTGCTGCCTCTGCATTCCAGCTGCATTTGGCCAAAGCCTCACCAGAGCTTGAAGAAGATGCCTGATATTCATTTCCAGGAGCAATTTTGGAAAATCAGATATTAGAACATTTGATTCTCTTCAAAACAGATGGGTGTACTGCTGGTATGTCCCAAGGCTGCAGACCCCATGGCTGGCTGGCATCTGGGTGATATACATGATGCTGGGCAAAGGTTTCTTGCCAATGAGGTCTTTTATGAAACTAGTTTCCATGGCTGATACATCTGCTTACCTAATGATGTCTCTGGCAGCCACATCTGGGAACATCTCTTATTTGGGAATCACTTCCCATATTCTTTTTGTTTTTTAGACATGGGTTTCACTCTGTTGCTCAGGCTGGAGTCTCGTGGCACAATCTCGGCTCACTGCAACCTCCACCTCCTGGGTTCAGGTGATTCTCCCACCTAAGCCTCCTGAGTAGCTAGCACTACAGGTGTGTGTCAGCACAGCCAGATAATTTTTGCTTTTTTTTTTTTTTTTTTTGTAGAGATGGGGTTTTGCCATGCTGCCCAGGATGCTCTTGAACTCCTGGACTCAAGTGATCCTCCCAACTCGGCTTCCCAAAGTGCTGGGATTACAGGCATGAGCCACCGTACCTGGCCTCCATATTCTTATTCTCAGAGTTGGAGCTTGCAAGTTGAACTTGGGATATAGTCCTCTGTAGTATATTAGCCTGAAGTTGGAGGTGGAAGTCAGTCCTGATGACTCAACATGGATCTTTTCTAGAGGTCAGATCTGCTCTGCTTAGAGCCCAGGCTGAAGATGTTGGCCTTCTGCACCCCTGAGTTATACACATAGCATATACATATAACTCCCTCTGGTCGGTGCTGTTTGAAATAATCAAGAGTAGTGAATTCACAGGCTTGTGGATGACCCATGAGCCGTTCTGATGCTAAGCTTTGCCAGTACCATTTACTCTCTTGAGAATGTGAACTGAAGAGCCCCCAGGGAATGAGGTTGTGATGACATGAGCTGAAGCCAAGCATTCAGATGGAAAGATGAGAGAGGTGTGGACAGCAACACATAAGCAGAAGTTAGGCAGACACAAAACAATAAGTGAGCAGAAGCTGTGGTGTAAATACATGTGGGCGGGCTCAGTGGGAAGGGAAGATGGGAGCAGATGTGGGGAGAAGGGAGGCATCATAATGAGAGAGACTATAGAGCCCTGCAGGCATTCAGGCTGCACTCCAGTTCTCATGCCCACTGCAGGTAACTTGAAGGGATGTCTGTTCCTTGAACCACAAAAGTTCCATTTATACATTTGCTCATTAAACAGGGTTCAACTAAACCCTGGGCTAATTGCTGCAGGGGGAAGGGACTGGGATGATTGGTAGAAGGCAGTTGTCTTAAGGAGCTCATGGTCCTGTGGGAGAGAGAAAAGAGTAACCCAAGAAGGACATAGCTCAGCAATGGGTGATAAAACACATAAATACAAAAGGTAAAATGGAAACAAGGAAGGAGCACCTGAGTCTGTCACAAGATGTCAAGGCAAGTTTTCCAGCCAGGTTGAGGTGGGGTGGGTACAAATCCTAGGTAGCTGAAATAGATGGATTAAAAGTCTGAGAGGGAGCATGGCATAATTGGAGCTCTAAAGACACTGGGAACTGCTGGAACATAAAAGGAATATTCATGCAGAGGAGAAAGTGTAAAAACAGACATCATGACAAGAATATTCAATAATCAAGCATTGGTGAATTAGCCTTCAGAAGCAACAGTTATAAAATGATGGAGATGAAAAGAACCTTAGAGATCATCTAGTTTAATTATTTTACCAGAGGGAAAACTGAGGCCCAGAGAAGGGGCATCGCCTTCATGCTTCTATGAGGCTTTCTGGAATTTCCCAAGGATACCGGGGCAGGATGAGGACTAGATGCAGGACTTGTGAGTACTGGCTCCAGCCTCTGACTAAAGGACAGGTGGTTGGAGCGACTTGACAGCTTTTCCATTTCAGCCTGATGCTTGATAGGGGGAGGAGAATCCAACCAACTGCTCCTGAACAAAAGCACTGAGAACCCAGAGCAGCGAACAGTGAAAGAGCACATATTTACTTTATGAATAAAAGAATAAATGAGAATGCTTGCCTTCAATGCATACTGCTAACCTGGAATGCTTTCTCTGTCTTCTCCAAATCCTGTTTTCCCTTCAATATTTGGTTTAACTCCCTCCTCCTCCGGGAAGCCTTCTGTGACCACCCGGAACCCGCAGTTTGGGGGCTTTCTCTCTCTTATGGCCCTCAGGGCTTACCTCACAGGGAACTCACATGCCTTGTCTGTTGTTGTGAGTTTTCTGCTTGTCTATGGAGTTCTTTCTTCAACTGGAAGTTCCTGCTCTGTGGAGGGGCTATTTTTGATACTTTCTTATATCCTACAGCACAGTTCAATGCCTGGTACAAGGAAATACTGATGGATTCTGTTAAGTTTTGCAAAATGATTTTTTTCTGCCTCTCCTCTCATCCTTCCAAAGCTAATTGTACTTAGTATTATTGTCTAGTTTCTATTATTGCCTGCCAGTTTCCTCATTTTTTTCATAACACTGAATGCTGATTTTCACATCCCTTTATGTTCATAGTGGGCTTCATAGTTGACAAATATGCTCATATATGTGGAGACTAAAGGTTAGGAAAGTTAAATGACCCTCTAGGTTTTGGAGGTGATGCTGGTCAAAGTGATAAATGAGTTCAAAGTCACAGTTACATGAACTGAGGGCTGGCAGGAGGTTAAGGAGAACTGCTGATTTAGAAATCTTCAGGTAGTGAGAGTGTTGGAAAAGCACAGGCTATTAGGACCACCTCCTTGTGCATCTCAGAGTCCCCATATATAATGTGACTGATGTAGACAAGATTAGGAATCTTTCACCTCTGGCTGTCTATAATGCAATAGTTGCTTTGTGGGTTTTACACTCATGGTCCTATTACTAAACCCATCTATTTGACCTACCTGGGTGTTTATTGTGTTTTGACAGATAATGAGATGCTTATTCTCATTCTCTTTTACTTTTCTCTTTCTCTTACATCATTCTTATCTTAATTTATTGCATATTCAACCTCTGGCCCAATCACATTAATTGCATGCCCAGTATATGTCAAAGGACATTACTAGGCTGGACGTTTTTTTTTTGACTCCCAGATCCACTTTCACTTTTCTCCACCCTGCCTGTACTCATGGAGGCTGCCCCTCTGTGGACTACAGCAGTGGGCCCTCTCAATCTGTGGTGTCTGATGGGCCTTGACTTGGCCAGTGGGAGGCAACGACAGGAGGGTGAAGGGTAGGGGGAAGTGGAGGTCAGAGTGTCTATGCCCTGGCTGTCACTCTGCTGGTCACCGGGCACTGGCTGCAGCCCTTTAGGAAGGGCTCAGCTCTTGTCAGGGGCCCTCTCCATGTAGCCACATTTTCTGGGTTCCCATAACTGTTCCTTTAGGCTTAGGGTTGGAAACAGCTCTCTGCTCTTGCTAGTCATATGATTCATATCCTCCCTTGTAGTTTTCTTAAACCTGTCCAAATCTTTGCACATATTGCCTTTCTTAAATTCACCACAATTACCCAGTTTGAGTGTGCCATCTGTTTCTTCCCGGGACCTTGACTGATAGTCACCACAAAAATACAAAAAAGGAATGATTCCACTTATATCATGTACCTAGAAGAGTCAAATTCATAAAGACATAAGGTAGAATGGTGTTTACCAGGGACTGGAGGAAGGGAAAATGGTGGAGGGGTTCTTGTTTAATGGGTACAGAGTTTCAGTTTGGGATGATGAAAAAGTTCTGGAGATGGTTAGTGGTGATGATTGCACAAAAATGTAAATGTATTTACTGTCACTGAACTGTACATTTAAAAATTGTTAAAGTGGGAAATTTTAAGTTATATATATTTTATCACAATGAAAACAATAAATAAATAAAGGAAAAATAGATGTCAATTGTTTATTAATGCCTTGTAGGCTAGAGCCAAAACAGTATCTTTTTTCATTTTCCATATTCCAGTGGAGGGACCATGTTGGGTCAGCCCATCCATTTACCAGAACGTTCTATTCTTGCCAAACTATTCATCATGTTCAGAATGCTACTTAATTTATTTGGGTAAATAGATGTGCATCCATCTTGGTCTGGAAAAAAAATAGCCCTGGTATACAATACTGATAGATAGTATCCTCTAGTCTTGTCCTTACTTCAAAGCCTAGCTCATCTCCTCATATTCCATGAGGATTTCCAAAATTGCTACAACCTGTTTTGTCATTCTTCTTCCTGTCTCTGAACTCCAACAGTACTGTGAACTTCCTGTCTCTGAACTCCAGTAGTACTCTGTAGAAGTTAGTCCATTATTTTACTTCTGGTTCTAATCTCAGACAGTTGTCTCCCAAATATTCAGAGTTTCTTGAGGACAAGGATCACAGCCTCATTGCTATGTACCTTATTACAATATATACTATATTATATGATATTATAATTATATTGTATTATTGTTATAGTTGCCCCATTTACCTAGATTGATGTTGAATGGTCTTCAACACATGCTTGGTGATTGATTACAACCTTACATAAATGATATTGTGCAATTTACATAATAAAATATACTGCAAAACAGAATGTTTCTCTCTGACTCTGATTTCTATTTCTAGGAAGACTAATTTTCTCAAACTTACACACAGCCCAGACTCTTGACAGCAATCTGGCATCCAGGAACCACGGGGTGGTTTGGTGGTTTGGGTGGTTTTTTTTTTTTTTTTTTTTTTTTCCCTTCAGTTTCTCATGCCCTCTAAGCCAGAATTTTAAAGAAAATGCTTAAAATCTTTAAGACAGCATGAGCTCTACTCCAGGAACTGTGAAAGTGGGCAGCAGCAGACCTTCCATTTCACCAAAGAATAGACATTTGTTCTGCTGGAATTGTTCTTAGACTACTTGTTGTTGCATCCTCCTTTGCTTTTTTCTCTTTTTGAGTAGCAAATTATATGACTTATTTATATCATAATACTTGTGTCATTTTAAGCGTGGTTTTTTCCCATGGAAGAAGGAATTTGTTTCTATTCAGAATATAAAAACTGCTAGTAATTTCCAGTTCCATATATAAGCATTGTTCAAATTACCTGATATGTTAGAGACTCAGAGAGGTGAGCTCTAGTAGCCCTAAGGCTTTCTTTTGTCCTATTCTCTGAATTGAATACTGGAACAGAATACTGGAATCCTGAAATTGGAATATGACAATAAATTAGAATATTAGTGTGTTCAAGTCCTTAGCTCTTTTATCTGTTATGATCTGTGTTTATTTTATTAAGTTCTGGGATACATGTGCTGAACGTATGGGTTACATAGGTACGCACGTGCCATGGTGGTCTGCTGTACCTATCAATCCATTATCCAGGTTTTAAGCCCTGCATGCATTAGGTTTTTGTCCTAATGCTATCCCTCCCCTTTCCCCCGATCCCCTGACAGGCCCCAGTATGTGACGTTCTCCTCCCTGTGTTCACATGTTCTCATTGTTCGACTCCCACTATGAGGGAGAACATGTGGTGTTTGGTTTCCTGTTCCTCTGTTAGTTTGCTGAGGATGATGGTTTCCAGCTTCATCCATGTCCCTGCAAAGGACATGAACTCATTATTTTTTATGACTGCATAGTATTCCATGGTGTATATGTGCCACATTTTCTTTATCTATTCTATCATTGATGGGCATTTGGGTTGGTTCCAAGTCTTTTCTATTGTAAATAGTGCTGCAGTAAGTGTATGTGTGCACGCGTCTTTATAGTAGAATGATTTATAATCCTTTGGGTATATACCCAGTAATGGGACTGCTGGATCAAATGGTATTTCTGGTTCTAGATCCTTGAGGAATTACCACACTGTCTTCCACAATGGTTGGTTGAACTACTTTACACTCCCAAGATGATCTGTATTTCTTATTGATTTGTATAAACTATTTCTATATTAAAGGTAGCCTGCCATATTTTGTATTTATCACATTTTAAATTAGGTTATTGTCTGTCTCTTAATTTTATTGTGGCACTTATGTAAACTTTTCACTTTTATGTAGTTCTTATGAATTAGTACTTGTTCTGGTTGGGTGTCTCATTCCATTGAATTGTCTATTTTTATGTTAGTACTGCATTTGATTCTAATGAGCTAAGTGACTTTTCATACCTTTTTTTGTGAAAATATAATTAGTGAAACAATTCATGAAAAGCAATTTTCCAGTAGATTTCAAGAGCCTGAAAAAACACGTTCATATCCTTTGATCCAATAATTCCCCATCTAGGAATCCATACTAAAGATAGAATGTAAAAGAGTGTATGCAGTATGATCTCAACAATGTGAATAATCTATAAAGAAAGGCTAGAAGAAAATTAAGAGTGGTTACCTCTGGGTAGCAAAATTATGAGTGATTCCTTACTCCTCTGCATATTTTTGAAAAAAATTATTGTGATAAGAACATTTAACATTAAATCTACACTCGACACGTTTTCTTCCACGAGTTTTACAGTTTCATGTCTTAGGTTTAAATCTTCAATTCATTCTGAGTTGATTTTTCTTTAAGGTGTAATAAATTATCCAATAAAGATAATTGTCCAACTTCATCCTTCCTGCATGTGGATATCCAATTTTCCAAGCACCATGTATTGAAGAGACTATACTTTCCCCATTGCATATTCTTGTCACCCTTGTTGAAGATTAGTTGACCATAAATGTGATATTTCTGGCCTCTCTATTCTGTTCCATTGAGCTACATGTCTGTTTTCATGTCAGTGCCATACTGTCTTAATTACTGTAGCTTTGTAACATATATTAAAATCGGGAAGTATGGTGCTTGTAGTTTTCATTGTATAAATCCTTCAGTTTCTTAGTTTGGTTTATTTCTTTCCTTCTGATGCTATTGTAAATAGGATTGTTTTCATAATTCCCTTGTTGGTTAGCTTTTTGGTAGTGTATTGAAATGCAACTGATTTATGTACATTGATTTTGTATGCTGCAACTTTACTAGATTTGTTTATTGGTTCTAACCATTTTTGTGGAGGCTTTAGGGTTTTCTATATTTAAAATCTGGTCATCAGTGAACAGGGACCATTTTACTTCTTATTTTCCATTTTAGACACTTTTCTTTTCCTTGCCTAATTGTTCTGGCTAGGACTCCCAGCCCCATGTTCAGTAGAAGTGGAAAGAGCAGGCATCTGTGCGATCACCCTTCTAGTCCATTCTACACACAGTAGCCAGGGTTATCTTTTCAAATTGCCAATGAGTTCATGTTGTCTATCTGATTATAACCTCCGGTGGTTTCCCAGTTCTCTTAGAACAAGATCAAAACCCTCCACATGGGTTGTGTGTCCTGAAGCACCTGCCCCTAACCCCCACTCTACTCTATCCTCCCCACAAACCCCTCTTTATGCCTTTCTGGGCTCTGACTCCACTTTCAGTTCCTTGACAGTGTCATGCTCTTTCCTTCAACAGGGCTTTTTGGTACATGCCACAGTGCTTAATGCTGCCATCCACACACTCTGCAAAGCCCCTCCCAGTCCCTTCTCCTGCTAGCTCAAGCATCACTTCCTCAGGGAGACTTTGCCGACACCCGCTCTAAGGTAGCCAGGTTCATTGTCATGTTCTCTCAGTAAACCACGCCCCTTTCCTTTAGACCACTCATCCTAATTTGAAGTATTTGTATATTTACTTGATGAAATACAACTTTTCTCCCTAAGAGCGACATGATAACAGGAGCCATATATTTCATTATTCATGATTATATTCCCAGTATCTGCCACAGAGCTTGGTAGTTGCTTATTAAATGTCTTCTGAATTAATTGCTGAGTAAGATATAACTTCCTCTGTGCAATCTTCCAGACTGTGCTGTGTGGAGTTAGTAATTAACTCCTGTCTTTACGCTCATCTGGCACTTCATATCCAACTATCACTTTCCCCATCTGTAAAATGGGGCTAACCACATGTCACAGTGTTGAATAGAAAGTGAACTATGATGATGGACATGCTCATCGCAATGGCTGTCATTCAGGTCATTCAGTGGGTGCTCAAAAAAGCGCTTGTTTTCTTTACAATCATACTTAAATCTTTTAAGCATGAGCACTGTAAAGGAAACAGGCCTCACTTCACTCATTTCATTAGCCCTCATAGAGCCTTGCACATAGTAAGTGAGCCCCCAAGAGTGCTCCATGTCTGAATGATGGAACTGAGACATTAGTTGATATTCTCCCTGGCTGTCTTTTCTAAGACTAAATCCTTAATTGCCTCATCTTCCTGTGAAGCATCTTTTCTGATCACAACTCTTGGCACTCCCTGGCTAATTCATTTTTGATCGACTGGATTGCTCTACAGTTAAATTCCGGTGCACTGCAGCCTCTAGAGTTCTCCTCAGCACTGGAAGGCAGTCTGGCTCATTTGAACAAATTGCTTAAGATGTTAAATTAGATTTAGTCGTATTTAGGAAGAAGAATTTAAAAAAAGGAAGAATATCAATTGTCCTCATATCTACAATCTTCCCAAACTGCCTTATTTTATTACTGACAGCTCCCAAGGCATGTTTTGCATTGTGACTGTGACTTGTCCTGAGTAGGAGATTTTAAGTAATTTTTACTGTCATCAGCCAAATCACTGAGAAGGTACTAGATGTTTGGCACCACGCTCACAGCATAGTAGAACTATTCCTGACCTCAAGATACATACACCGTGGTTGGGGTAGTCCATTAATTGACTGTTAACATTATTACTTTGCCTACTCATGCTTTCCCTTTCACCTATCCCTATCCACTGTGCATCTAATTAAATCCTATTTATTCTCTAAAACCCAGCTCAGATATCCTCTCTTCCCAGAAATGTCTCTATTATTTCACAAAAAATTAACGACTCCTTCAATTGGATTAAATCTGTATCTTGAACATACTTCTATTTTTATACTCAACAGTCTGTGTTATTTTGTTAAATATTTCTCTCCCTTTTGGGAGTGTAAGATTCTTTAAGGTAGGGGAATAATTAATCTTCTGCACTTAATATGGTGACTAGAATACAGCACATGCTTAATAAATGCTTGTTGAACTGAGTTGACAAGTTTATTTGACTAAAAAAATCATTTATTGTACATCTACTGTGTGTTAGGCGCTATGGACACAGATATGAATAGTATCTATACCCTGCCTTCAGGAGCTTGTGTTGTGTGGGTTTTTTTGGGGGGAGGGGTGGGGGGGAATGACAGATACATATAGAAAACATGAACAAAGTGTCATAAATGGAATCACAGAGGTGTATGTGAAGTGCTATGGAAGCCCAGAGGGGAGTGGCTAACACATAAACAGGAAATAGACACATAACAGTGAGGCTGTGAGTAAATACTTAGAAATGCACCACTAATAATGTAGACGAGGCACAAATTGGTGTGACTGGGATGATCAAGGCAAGGTTTGGCCTAATTCTTTGATATTCTGGGTATAATTTGACTTACATAAGCAGAAGTTCCTTTTATCACAATCATGTCAATGTTGCAAATTAAAATATATGATATTTGTCCACACTAAAGAGAATGAATCTAGGTGTAAGAGTGTTTCAAGCCTGGGGGAGCTGACAGCTGGATGGTTCTGGGCCAATTTAGCAACATGAGAGTACTATCAGGGCTTGCCTCTGAAACTGTTGGTTGTGGTTTACAGCTTGAACATTAAAGAATACATAACTAAATAAAAAGGAAAGAGTTCATTCTGGAATTACACTCTGAATGACAGAACCTGGTTTTGCTGGTTCCCCCAACGTGATGAGGCATGCACCCTGCTAGGAACCAGGCAGAGCAACTTTCCTTCATCCAGGAGTGGCTGCCGTGCTAACAGGAACAAGAATGAGCATGGCTCAGGCTTCTGGCTTCCCGCTGGAGAGCTGGTGCATTCGCATTGGGCAGCAAGTGGGGGCTGGTACCCTGTCCTTGATTCAGGAGAGGATGCTCAGTAGGAATTTGCCACTGCAACCATAATGAATGGGCTTCATGGGCTTGGTCAGTGGGGGTCAGGTGGCCCTGGGAGGTTCTGAGCACTGTGTGCAGGCCAGGATGCAGAGAGACACACCCCAGCCAAACATGCACATGCATGGATGCTCCTCTTCTGTAAAATGATGGTGTTGGCAAGTGCTGAAGCAGGATCTCACGGTAGAAATATCAAAAATGGAAAATAAGGAGGTGCAGCCCTAAGTCCCACCACAAGCTGATAATGTGGGCAGAACCATGCATGAGTTTTAAATATTCCTCAGGCACCTGTTGCTTAAGGTCTGTGATAGAGGAAGGGATAGAAGCCCATTCATTGTGAAACCACTCTCCTCTAACCTGTGCCACCTTTGGGTCACTCCTGACTTTACAAGGGTATATAGACTTTTTGGTAGGGGAAAGTGTTTGGGGAAGATGGCCCAATCCTTTTCCTCCAAGACCTACTTCAGAGCCACTTAATCCTCTAAGCCTTCTGCATTTCCCTTCTTTTGTTCTCCCTCCGGCTCTTGGGAGGGGAAACCCTGTGTCCATCTTCCCCTGCAAGCTGCAGTTGGGGGCATTGGCAATCATAAAGAGGAGGCATGGCAGGGAAGACAGTGGCAGCTACGGTCCAGTTCCTTTTATTACCCCTTTCCTTGAAAGGCCCACCTTGTTTCCAGAGCCCTGATTGTATGTGCCTGCACGGGTCATTTCAGGGCTCTTCTCTGGAGGGCGGAAGAGGCCTTGGGCTCGCCCAGAGGCTGGGCTGTGCTGCCAACGGGATTGATGTCGAGGCAGAGTGTAGGAGGAAAACTGCAGGGCACAAAAGAGCAGCAGCTGGCTTGTCTTCCATGAAGCATTTGCTGAGCATTTGGTAGAGATCAAATGACTTTTTAATCCTCATAACCTTCCCCAAAAGATAGTATTAGCATTATCTTACAGATATGAAAATGGAGCGGTCAAGAAGTGAACTTAGTCGCTGGGTTTACACCTTTACTGGGATCAGCTTGCTTGATTGCTTTAAGGAAGATACCAAAAATAGCTCTTTGTGCATGAACCCACGTGTTATGCATGGCCTGAAATGGAGCCAGAAGCTGACAGAAATAAAGGTGGCTGCAGGGAGTAGGCATTCTGGCTTTTTGTTTCTCCTTCGTGGAGATTTCCATGCTCTCAGCTTGCCTGCTCCAGTCTTCCCTTGAGCTGACTGGCCAGCTCTCCCTACTTCCCTAATCCATACCCAAAGGGGCAAGTGAGAATGGTTTGCTCATCTTCACTTCCCCAGGAAGGCAGAGCTCAGCTGCTAGGATACCTCACTGGGCCTTGAAAACGGTGATGTCTACATTTGAAAAAAAATTGTTTTATTATGATCCATTGTAAAAAAACACATTTTACATTATAACTAGCTGCACGTATACATACATGTCATAAGGTAAAGCTGTAAATTCACACACATAGCAGACACAAACACACAGATATACAATCACACACACCCACATATATAAACATGTTTTAGAAACATATATAACTGAAAAACGTTTTATGAAACAATGTTACATTCAAAGTACTCTGATATTTTCCATTCTTTTCTATCCAATTAGAAGTACTGCTCATTATCCACCAAAGTGATTTCATAACCCACTAATGAGTTGAAACCCTCGCATGGAAGAACGCCGATCGCCCTGTTGGAAGGGCCTCGGGGCTCAGTCCTTGGCCCTCTCCCACTCTTTCTCTCACTCCCTTTTGATGATCTCATCAAGTTTTATGATTTAAACACCATATATACTGATGATTCCCAAATTTACATCTCCAGCCAGGGCCTCCTCCCGCATCTCCATACTCACATATCCAACAGCCTGTTCTTAAAGTCCAGTGGCAGCTCCAACTAGATCCTGACCCTCACCCCCACACCTACGCTTCCTTCAGCCCACCTCAGCAAATGGCACTTCCATTCCTCCAGATGCTCAGGCTAAAGCACTTGGAGATCTCCCTGACCCCATATCATATCCAATCCACCTTCAGATACTCTTGGCTTCAAACTACATCTAGAAATCAACAACTGTTTGCCAACTTCACCACCTCCATTCTGCTTCAAGCACCATCATCTCTCTCTCAGGTCAGTCTAACAGCCTCTTAGCCAATACCCTTGCTTTCACCTCTTCCAGAGACCTTTAAACATATGTCAGATCATGTTGCTCCTCTGCTCAAAACTGTTCAGGAAATCCTCATCTTATGCAGAGTGGAACTCAGTCTTCCCCACGGCCTTCGTGGACCTCCGCCATTGGGTTCCTGTGACTCTCCAGCCTCATTCTTTGTTGCTTTCCACATCCCCCATGCACTCCACCCAGCAGTTCCTCACCCACACCAGCCCACACCTGCCTCTCGCTATTTGCTCTTACTATCTCCACTGCCTGAATTGCTCCTCTAATTATCCACATGGATCACAATATTAGTCAGGTTCTCCAGAGAAACAAAACCAACAAGATGTATGAATAGAGAGAAGGAGATGTTTGCTAAGGAATTGGCTCATGCAATTATGAAGACTGACAAGTCCCAATATGCGGTCAGCAAAGCTGGAGATGCAGAAGAGCTGATGTTTCAGTTCAGCTCTGAAGGCAGGGAAAACTGATGCCCCAGCTCAAAGGCAGTTAGGCAGGAGGAAGTTTCTGTCATTGGGGGAGGCTCAGCCCTTGTGTTCCATTCAGGCCTTCAACTGATTGGATGTGGCTCACCTACGTTAGAGAGGGCAATCTGTTTTACTCAGCCTACTGACTCAAATGTTAACGCATCTAAAAATACCCTCACAGAAATATCGCGAATAATGTTTGACCCAATATCTGGGTACCCTATACCCTAGTCAAGTTGACACACAAAATTATCATGCTCACTTCATCATCTCCTTTAGGTTTCTGCTCAAATGTTGCTTTATGAGAGAGGCTTTCTCTGGCCATTTAGATATAATGGTATCCTTCTTCCCTCCCATGAGTCTTTAAATCCCTTACCCTGCTTTCTCTTTTTCCAAAGTACTTATAATTAGTGTATTATAAATGTATTATTATTTTTATTTATTGCAATCTACTCAAGACTATAAACTCCAAGAGGGAAGAGACTGTCTTCTGTTTGCAGCTGTATTTCCAGTGTGTAGAACAAGACACATTATTACATGCTGGACATACAATAATCACTCAAATAATATTTATTGAATGAATGAATGACTCTCTAGCTGGACAATAAGCAAGTGGTTCTTGGGTTAGATACTTGCCCTGATCCAGCCAGTGGCTACCTCTTGTAAAAAATAGCTGTCTTTGTTCCCTGAACTGGGTCAGTCCCTGGTAGGACTGAGTTAGCCAGGAGGGGCCCCTGAGCATAGTAAGTCCACATTCACTGAATTGCATGTATAATAAACCACATCTTTTATTTCCTTGGCATGGACTGTCACTGCTTTTGTGTTCTTTGTAAAGTCCCGTGAAAAACAAAGTTACGAGAGCCACAAGAAACTTGAAGATGGTAGGTACATCAGAGAAGGGAGAGACCGAATCCAGCTAGTGGAACAGAGTCTCCATGTGCAGAAGGGGTATCTTAGCTGAGCCCTGCTAGAAGGATTCGGGACTGGGGTGGGTCTGAGCAGAAAAGGCACGTCAGGCCAAAGAATAAATACAAGCATAGAGAAAGGAGTGGGGACGTGCACCTGTAGGTGAAAAACAGTGAGTAGTGTTGCTTAATGGAGCATTTTGTAAATACCAATTAAAGATAAATCATGAGTGTAAGATCAACAGGAAAATTCAGGCGAGATATAATTCAAGTCCCCAAGTTTTATTTTCCGATGAGGTAGTTTAATGGCCTGGATTACCCAGATCCTTGCCTCTCCTTCCCCATTTTGGTAAGCTCTACATCAAGGCAGGAAAAAGCTTAGAAATCTCTGCCTCTCCTGTTCAGGACACCTTTGATGTTCAGCAGGTCCAGGTGAGATCATGGTAACTCCGAGAAGTAACACAAGCCTGCATTTGCAAAACGCTTGCCTTCACAGTTCTGAGTGTTTAATTAGTTGATTCTCACATCTTCGGCTGCACAAGGGCACCTGAATAATGCTCACCATAGCATCAGCTTTCTCTGTGAAGTATAGAGGGTAAGTGTTTGAACAATTTTCAGTGTGACAGAGCCATAATTTCCCTCTCAGTGTTCAGTGATTTCACTACTTCTTCAAATTTATCCAGACTTGCTAAAGAACTGCACAAGCAGTTGCTATGGTATTATTTTTTATTTTCCTCTTCCTAAAAATTACCAAATTTTCATCATTTTAAGGACCTCTTGGAAGAAAGAAGATTAAAATATGTTCTTAGCTTACAGATCTCTTTCTCTATATTTTTTTCTTTCTTTCTTTTTTCTTCTGCTTATCTCTATTTCTGTGTTTGTTTCTTTGCCTGTCTCTCTATCTCTGTTCTCTTTTCTCCACTCAGGGTCTCTGAGACATGATGGAGTGGACTGCATGGGAAAGAATACTTGAGAGACAATGAGGAGGGCTGGGACCTAGGTTCCAGCGCCAGCTTTGCCATTTAATAACTGGACATCACCAGACAAGTTGCTTAGGGTTTCTGAACCCTGTTTTTCCTGAATGTACAGCAGAGTTGCCCACAGATCAGGGAGGCAGGGTGATGTCACGAAGAGCAAGAAATTCTAGTTGGGATCAAAAGACCTAGGTTCTCCTGTGGTCCCTGTCAAAGCAACCTTGTTGCCCTGAGCAAGTTCTTAAACCTCCTGGCATCTCAAGTTTCTCACCTGATAGAATGAACGTAACACAAATCTCTAAAGAGAGAAAAGAGGGAGTAACCTAGCAGGGAGTATCACGGCTTTGCATTCAGGCAGGCTGGGGTTCAGTTCCCACTCATTACTAGCCATGTGTTCTTGGGTAGGTTACTTAACAATAATAGTTAATATTCCTTGTGCATGTTTCACATACCAGACACTATCCTAAAGATTTCTTTGGATTATCTCAATGATCCTTCCTAATTTGATGAAGAGGGTGTTATCATTTTATTTATCTTATATACAAGGGAATGGGGCTCTGGGAGGCTTGAGTAACTGCACAAGCTCAAAGAACTAGGACATGGCAGAGCAGGGATGCAAGTCTAGCTCTTCTCACTCTACAGCCCACATTCTTTGCCACTGGGCTATCATGACTCTAAGTCTCTGTTTGGGCATGGCAAGTTCACAAGTAAAATTACTTGTATAATAAGCACTAAATAGTTATACGGTTATTGTGAGGATTAGTTGAGATGCTACATACAAATGGTTTACCACAATGTCTCATATAATTCTGTAGTATATGTCAGTATGTATATATATTCTACCTTAAATATTTAACTTTGGAACATAATGGGGTAAAATGTGTACATTGCAGGTATGTGAATAAGTGGTTTGCAACATTTTACATGCTCTGCAAGGCACTGTTGTGATGACACTCTCTAATATTCCTTCTAGCTCTTAATTCAGACCTTTGTGACTCATTTTCTCTAGGTTGTCAGCTCCAGTGGAAGTTCCCAGGCCACTTTATGCAGTGGTGATGAGTGTTTCCAGAACACTTTGACTTCTGTATTAATTAAATGTGAGAAAACATAGATCTCTATGGAAAGACACCTCTGTGGTTTCTTTTTAAACTCTGTACTTCCACCATACCTTGCAGCTACACCACTCAGAACAACCTGCACACAGTATTCCATTTATCTTCAGAATCATGAGTCACAGATCAGTTACTGAAGTTGGGTCTCATGTTCTGAAAAGGAAAGATGTATCTTGAGAAGCAAGGGAGAAGAAAAGTGAGTCAAGAAGCTTTGAACAATTTATGCAAAGGTCACAAGTACAAGACCAATCTTTAACCACTTATTCCTTCAAAAATACTTATTAAGCCCTTATGCAATACTAGGCACTGGAGAAACAAAGTCAGGTAAGCCTTGCTTCCTGTCCTGGAGGAGAGGAAGATAAAGGATTTCCTATTTATTGCTTGCTTGTTTTGAGCTGAGCACTGGGCTAGGAGTTAGTTGTGGGGGACAGGCCCAAATTGTTACCAAATGGAATGACAGCTTCTGGAATTTCAGTCCTGCAGTACATGTGGGGCCAGCAGGGAAAGTGTCCCAACAGCTATTGTCAGATCTTCCATTGCCAGCCTTAGAGAGGAGGATGATCAAGTTTTCTGCTTCCTGTGTTGTCTTAATTCATGTGTGTGTATTTGTTCAATTCAATGGCTAAAAGTTCAGGAAATCTTAAAGGTCTGGAGGGTAGAGCCACCTCAAAGGCTGCCACAGGTGCTAAAACATGGCAGCCCTGGCCTTTTTCATGCAGATGCAGGAAGGACTCTCTGCAGCAGCCGGGTTCGGCTGAGAAATTGTAGGACAGACTTTCAGGACAGGCTGCCCACAGTATTCCTAAACATGGGTCTCACCACATTGCCCCTCTGCCCAAAACCCTTCTGTAACTCCCCTGGTGTAGAAAAGAGGCAATGTCCTGAGATGGGTCTTGAGGCTGTCTTCTGTAGGGCCCTAGCCTGTGTTTGTAACATCCTTTATCACTCAACCACCTGTCCCTTACAACTCCAGCCATGCATCATCCCACTTCCTCCTTTCAGGAATTTTTTTTTTTTTTTTTGCTTTTGCTCACACAGTTTCTCCAATCAGCTAAGGCTTAACTCAAATGCCTAGTGTTCCAGGAGACCTCAGATCTTCCCAAGTGGAATGAATCAGTCTCTCCTCTCCCTTCTCACAGCACTTTGCTGACGCTTCTGAAATACCACAAAGCACAGCCTGCCTTTGATTATGCCTGGTCATGAAGGCACATTCCTCAAGTACGAGACTTGGTCCTCGTGGACTCCTCCTCAGGAATAGAACCTTACTCATGATATGTACTAATAAGGGTTTGTGGAATTGACTAGCAAACTGTGAAGTGTGTACAGGGGCTCCAGTGCCCATGTAGTCATTGGCTTGTGCACCTTCAGAATCATTCTCCTGCTCTGCTCTGGATTGCAGAGATCTGATCCTCGCAAACCATGATTTCCAGGCTCCTTTGAAAACCACACTTCCCAGGGTCCTGGCTCAGGTTCTGAGATCATATCACATAGGCATCAAGAAACCTAGATGCTAATTCTGGCTCTGACCTTAAGTATCTTTGAGTAACTCACAAAATTTCTTTGGGCTTTAGGTGGCTCTTTAATAAAATGAAAATGCTGAATTGATATTCTATAAGAGCCTGAGCATCTATCTATCTATTCTTCTTTTGTCTATATACTCATGAAACATGTATTGAGCCCTTCTCCTGTGCCAGGTGACAGAGATACAGAAGTAAGCACAGCATGGCTTCTACACTCAGTAAGCTCACACTGGAGCAACAGAAGTAGTTTTAGAAGGAAAACGATGTAAGTGGACAAATTCTTTAGAATAAATGTGTTCTTTAGTCTGCTGGACTAAACTGGGGTGGGGGGGGGGGTGGACAACAGGAGCCAGTTTCCCAAGGGCAGAACAAAAGCTATGGATAGAAGTCAGAGAAAGTCTGATTTCATCTCAGGATGACAGGTGGATTTTCTAACAATTAGAGGAACACCACAGTGCATTATAAGGTAGTGATGTTCCCGTCAGCAAACATATTCAAGAATGAGTTGGATGATGCCCTAGCAGGTAGCAGAGAAGCACTTTCCTGCTTTGGGAAGATAGAATAGATGGGTAAGATGTTTTCTTAATTCTAAGTTAGTCTATGATTCTAAAAGTCAATGTTTCCATGCTTCAAATGTGTTCGACATCGTTTTAAAAAAGTAGGAAGATCTTATCTTTTATTTAAAGATAAGATCTTTATAAAACCACTAAAATTGAAGTCACTGTGGTTAACGTGCAGGGACCCACTGTCTTAACCTTCCCCTCAGTTCCTACAAAAAATACAGCCCCAGCCCCCCACTTCCTCCCGTCTCCCTGGCCTTACAGCCTGCACATGCAGTCCCCTTCTGCATTCCCCGCCCTTGGCTGAGAGAGGTTAAGGACCCAGCTTGATGCCATGGGACTCTGCAGCATATGGCCCTGACTCCAGGGCTGGCTCTGACTTTGTCATGCTCTGGTGCTGGGCTGCCAGCAACTGCTTCAGCCTCATCTCCACCTTCCTGACTCTTAGTGGCCTGCAGTCTCCATCAAGGCACACATCACTTCTCTTCCTACTTCACCCTCCCCCACCCCATCCTCTTCTTTTTCCCCAGCCCTGAAGGCCTTCATTATTGTGCAGGAACTCACATTTGCTGTCCGCTGATCCAGGCTTAATGCTCATGCTTGATCCTCACATCAAAGCTGAGAGTCCAGCATTAATATCTGTACCTATGTCACAAATTTAGCCTGAGAGAGGGCAAGTGACTTGCTCACGGTCATGCAGCTGGGAAGCAGCTGAGTTGAGCTCACATGATCCAGCTCTGCCTGACCCTGGAGCCTATGTTCATTCCACACTCAGTGGCAAGCTGGTCCCTCTGGAGCCTGGGCCCTGCCTTGCTCTTCGTGGGTGTCCTTTCAGGTGGCAAGGCCTCTCATTGCTCCAAGACAAATTTCCTACCTGGTTTTCTTGAGTCTCAGCTCTGAATTCCATTTTATCTTAATTTGTTTATATACTCTGACATTTATTAATCCCTCACTCTAACTATGAATGGTTTTAAGCACTTCACATGTATTAACTTATGCAATCCTTTTGAAAGACCTGTAAGGTAGGCATAATTGTTCCACCTGTTTTACAGGTAATAAAACTGAGGCCCAGTGACATTGAGTAACATGGTTATACAACTATAAAAGGGCAGAGCCAATGCACACCTGGGCATCTGGCTCTAGAGCCTGATTTCCTAATAACTAAGTCACTGTATACAGAATTTTACTTGGCTGACTTATGTCCTTCCCACCACCAGACTCAGTGACACTGGGACTCCATCTGACTTAGTGACTGCCCCTCCCTGAAGGTGTCAAAGTGGTAACTACTCTACATAGCTGCTCTGACATGAGGACATTTTTTATTCAGGCTGATAAATAAATAAATGGTGAAGCAGGTGTGTGTGTGTTTGTGTTTGATGGAATGGAGAACAGAGATATCTCTTCATCTATTACTTGGTAAGACACAATTTTTTCCATTTCCACTTAGCCATATCAGAATGTCTTGCTTTGCTTCAGCGAATGGCTGAAGGTGTGGGCTAACAAATAGATTTAATCTCTTGTTCCAAGTTTGGTCGATTTATGGTGGCTGCTTGGAGTCACAAGTTGGGAAGGATTCTGAGGTCACATTTGGTACCAGCAGGAAAGAGAGCCGTGATCTATTAATAATGTCTGCCATGAGCAAGAGAGGTGAAGGTGATGCACACAAGTTGTTTATCTGACATCCATGAACTGATTTCTTATCCTGACTTCCTGACTCTGCCTTGTCTGTTATATCCTTAATCAGTTAAGTGTGGCCAGCCCTATCCTTATTCTAAGATGTGACCTGAGTTTTGCCAGATCTCCATCCAGTTCCTACATGGATGGCCTTGATACGGATATGGTGCAGAATGGGGAGATAAGAAGATGGAGATAAAAGCATTCTTTGGGTAGTATATTTTGTCTTGGCATTCTGTCATAATTCAAACAGAACGTAGAAGTTTTCATTAATAGCTTGGAGAATCAGTAAAGATCTTTTTCCTCAGTTATTGGAGACATGGCTATGCGATTCTTCCCTATAGCACTGTTCTGTATCCTATTCTGCCAGGAGTCATAGCAACAACAACAGCAGCTCCACAGTTTGTTCTGGACTCTGTTTCTTCCCAATGCTCTTGAAGAGGTCCTGGTGGGCTGTGTGATCTGCAATGTTCTTCCCTCAGGTCTTCCCAAGGCTGAGTTTCCCTTATCTTTCAGGTCTGAATCCCCATGACACTACCTTAAACAGGCTTCCCTTCAGCACCCTATCAAATGATGTCTTCCTCAGTCATTCTCTATCATACTACCTTATCGTATTTTATTCTATTCATATCTTGCATCATTGACTTGACTTATTTTTCTCATTGATTTGTTTACTTACTAGGTGTCTTCCCTTTCCTGTTTGTAATGCAAGCCCTGTTTTAAATTTTCTTGTTCACCCCTCTTTTCTGGTGGTTTTGACCATCTGGCATAAGCAAGACAATATTCTCTTGCAGTAAAATGGATCTTTAGAGTTTCTTATAATTCAAATGCTTCTCTGCTTTTGAAGATATTTTCCCGTGATGTGTACTCACCTGGCCTCCAGCCTAAGTTTTCCATCAGATCTGTCATGTGCTGGAAATATCAGGTCTATGGTAGTATACTTTCTGAGAGTGAATTGTAGCTCTTCACTCAGGCAAACTTCCTGAACAAAACCTAGGAGTTCCATGAAGGCAGGAGCCCTTGTGCCCAGTGTTGTCCACACTGACTTTCTCGATACACTCCTTTGGTCATATCTCTTCCATATCCTTTCCAAAATCTTCAGTGATTACTCATTGCCCAGAGACTAAAAGTCTAAGGTCTTTAGATTAGGCACTTAGGCTTTTCAGATCTTCCTGGCTCTTGCTCTTTTGACTCAACATAGGACTAAACCTTGGCATGTTCTCTGAACATGCCTGGCATGCATTCTCTCCTTCATGAAGTTCTTGCTCAAGCATCATTCCTTAGGCAATCTGCCTTAGTTTCCCTTATCTTAGAATGGACGACTGTCCTACAGGCCCCTTGCAGCCTGACGTTCCTGCACACTCACACATGATTTTGAAATATACTGTTTACATGTATTATCCTAAATAATAAGCCTCTTGGGGACAAGTATTATTTCTAATTTACTTTTGTATCCTAGTAACTAGCAGAGTGTCTAGCCCAAATTACAGAAGTATGAATAGAATCACTCCATCATTTTTTACAAATAAAGAAATCAAAGTGCAGAGCATAAGTGTGTCTTGCCCAAATCCACATAGCTAGTTGCCAGCAGAATCAAGACTTGAACATCAATCTTCTATACTTAGAGAGCACACACTCAAATGTCAAAAGGGGCTGATTACATAAGGGCTAAAGCATATGAATAAAATACAGTTGAAAGTGGGGGTCCTGTCTATCTAGGAGAAGCCACCCATCAGCTCCAGATGAGGATGGTCAGGTGGGCATATTGGTTCAGCTCTTCCACATGATCAGGCTCCAAGGAAAAAGTAGAAAATATTATTTGTGTGTGACATCTCACAACATTTTTAATTTTTCCAACTAGCTATAATGAAAACTACTTCATGGTCTAAGCACATTCCCTCTGTGAGCCAGATGAAGCTTCATCTGCCAATTAGTGACCTGTGCTCATTTCTATAGGACTTCCTTGAATATAGTATCATGGGTCAAGGAGCTCAGACCTGTAGAATGAGAGAGAAGTTCCAATTTCCTTTGTGGCTGACTTATTTAAAGCTACTGATATTGGGCTGATCTTAGAGCCTTCAAGGTGAGTGGGACAAACACCCTTGAGATTCACATGAATGCTCTGAAGCTGTATCAACTCCAAATGACAGTTTTCCTGGTCATTAAAAATGACCAAGAGCGCGAATGATGGTCTGCAAATGGGCTTTGCTGTGGATAAATGCAAATCAATACAAATTACAAAAGGGCCCCTGTGATGGATTGGCTGGCTGTCAAGAAAGATGAAATGCTGAAGAATTATTGTGTGTGTGTGAAGTGGGGCGTATTTCTCTGAAGGTCTGGCTCTTTGGAAATGGGTTGGAGGGTGATGTCCAGCCTTAGAGGTAACGATCAGCTCTGCCTTAATGTAGGTACTGAGAGCCAGGCAATGGGAGTTTTGGCCACACTGACTTGAACATTCATTTATTATGATGAAATGAGCGACTATTGACCTGGAGAACCTAAGGCATAGTATCAGCATATTAATAACAGGTCATTACATGCTATATCTAAATGCTAGGGTTGAAATGATTGCTGTCCTTTCAAATATCAAGGAAATGGTGTCATTGAGATTTGCAATTATTGCTCCCAGGTTATCATGACTACTTTCAAATTGGAGTTCAGGGAGTAAAGGAGAATAGCATGGAGTCAGCATGGGTTTATATCTTAAGTTCACTATTATTAGCCTTATATCCTTGAGTATGTTGCTTAAACCATCTTCAGTCTCAAGTTTATAATTTGTAAAATGGGGATAACATTTTCTTCTTAGGTGTGTTGGCAGATGGCATTTGTCAATATACCTTGCAAAATGCCTGGTACAAACTGGATGTTGAATGTATGTTCATTTCCCTTCCCCTATCAGTTCCCACAGCACTCTGTCTGAGCCACGTTTAGGACTTCGTTGGTTTTCTACCTGAATTTCTCTAGTCACTTCTGTCCATATATTCCTTTGTTAGGCAATGAATTCTCTTACAGCTGAGTTTTTAAAAATGTTTTATCTTTTCATCGTCCACAGGGTCTGCCCACAATAGGTACCCAATTACTATTTGTGGCATTAATGGATCCACGACTAAAGGCACAAGGGCTGCGGAAGTCTTGGTCAGCATCTTCCCTGCCAGTCATTTGTGCCATGAAGTTGCTCTATTATAGCAGGCCAAATGAATCAGGATAAGCAGGTGCATCTGCTGCTCTTGGTACATGCAAGCTTTCCTAACTCATCACCTGTTCTAAGTGTGGACTAATGGCTACTGAGATGCAAGTAGAAGCTATAATTTCTATGACTAAGAGTCGAAGATAGAACATAGGAAGCTTCCTTGAATAAATGACTTCTGAGCTGGGCCATAGAATATCAGGGAGATTTTTCTAGGTAGAAAATAAGAAATGACATTATAGGCAAAAGAAACAGTCTGTACAAGGGTAGGAGGTATGAAAATAGAGGGTGTGTAGCTAGAGGAGCAAGGGAACTGGAATTTTTTGAGCACCTACTATATGCCAAGAGCTTTTTATCTGTTACCACATTTCATTCTCTAACTCATCTTGCTTGGGAGGCATTATCCTTCCTATTTTAAGGGGAGAAGAAAAAATTGTGCTAAATGTTTAGGAATTTGTTGAGACCACATAAGCACAAAAGTGGCTGAGCTGGATTTTGAACCTAGGCCTGTCTTACTACAACCTTTTCCTTCCCATGATATGTGGTGAAGGACAGGAAGCAGAGGGTTAAGGGACTAGAATTAACCGACAGTTCCCCAACATACTATTGTCAACTTCAACCCTGAAGATGAGCACAGGTGTCTGCTCCTCTGCAACTGTGTTCCTTTTCAGTTTTGAGAATTTCCCATTGGTTTGAAAAGTGATCCTCAAATTTTCAGAAAGGAATGAGATCGGGCATGTGAGGAAAGAGATCTATTTTCATACACAGGGCTTGTTTCATTTTGCAAGTTGTAGCCAAATTGCCTGAACTATTTTCATACTTGGATTTCAGACAACTTGCTGAGATCCATATTATCTGATTCAGGGTGTCTTTGTGCAAAGTCTTTTTATTTTATCAGGTGCATTTCACTCCATCAAAGCCCAGGCTATTTGCCCTGGTGATGCCTTGAAAAATCGGGTTCGCAGTTTGAATTGGAGCTGGAGAAAGGCATTTCCACAGGTTGTGTAAGTCCAGGTGCATAAGGGCTCCTGATAGAGCATCTCTGTGATTTGGGGGTCCATCTTTTATCTGATGTGATGATCTTTTAGATTACATAGGCCCCCAAGTTCTGATGGCAGACTGAATTGTCACACTATCTTTTTCTTAAGTGCACTCCTTGGGGTGACTTTATTAAATTAGATGTAGAGATTTCATTTAATAAGGGCAGGTAAACAAATGGATACTCAGCAAAGCATAAAAAGTCATCAGAAAGGCTACCCTTTTCAGGAGAGCAGACTTTAAGGACAGACAGACTGAACTTAGAATCCTTCTTCTCCCCTTTCTACTGTGTGAGAATGGGTGAACATTTCAACTACTATATAGCTTTGTTTCATCAACAAAAATATAGGATTAATAATACCTTCCTATGAGATTTACATATAATAGCATTTGTGAAGCTCTAAGTACATTTCCTGGTATATACTGCCCCCACACCCCAATCCCTATTTGGGAAAAAAGTTAACAAGTAATTAAAGTGATATTTTTATATTAAAACAAAGACATGCTTTATGCAGTAGATATCAAAATTTACATGACATTTTAGGATAAATAAAAGAAAAAACAAATTTCAAGCTTGCAGCCGTTGCCTTGAGCTAAGCCTCAAGACCTCTAGAGAGAGATAGTTTTGTCTTTTGAAGGGATTTGGTGGAAGAGTTCAAGCTGTGGTCCAGTCTTCCAACCATTGATGGAAGAGTTTAATTGCTGGCCTCTGATTCTGCTTACACATTTAGGTATCCTTTTCCTAGATGGAATGTTAAAATTGTCTCTATGAATAGTTATACAACCACTTCACTGAATCATGGGATTACACAGAACTCAAAGGAAGCTTTTATCATGCCAGATACATTTTACTCTACCTGCCACATGCCATAATGGGCTCAGGTAAGTTCTGGAAATTGGTCTGCTGCTTGGCAAGAGACCCAGAGACAAGCATTTCCACAGGTAACCATAGTTCAGGCATGAGATGGAACTTGTTTAGGGTCTAATGGCAGGACTAGATACATGAAATTTGTGACAATCTTGGTGAAAATGTGCTTTCCACAGAATTTAGATGGGCTTTTGAGCCAGTCTCATAGTAATGTTAAGGGGCAGGGGACCCATAGGTGATCTCTTGGTCACACAAATGTTTGATATAATGATTAAATGTGGAGACTCAGGAGTCTATGTTGGAGTTCATATTTTGGTTCGGAAATATTGGCAAGTTACTTAACCACTCAGAATCTCTGTTTTCTCCTCTGTAAGGCAGGGCTTATATTAGTAGTTACTTCATCAGGCTGTGATGAAGATAAGAGAAGAGAAGAACAGAGCTCTCAGCATGGAGAGTGGTCCATGATAAGTACTCAGCAAATAGTAACATACCTCTCCCCTCAGCCCCCAACTACTAATACTTCAACTAACCATAACAACAACATATGGCTGATTGTATTCCTCCACATCTGCAGCACTCTTTACTTATGCCTCTCTTAAGATTCTTGTTGTATTCTCCTTTGAACTAGCAGTGTCCATGTCCTGTCTTCTCCAAGCCACCTTCAGCACAGTGACCTCAGCCAATTTTTCACTGTGCACTTCCAGCACTGGGCTCTCCTGTTTGGGGACTCTGGACAAACTCCTTTTGCTACCTACGTCCTCACCCCCAGACAAAGAGCACTTGGCCATGGCGCTTCCTTTCTCTGGTCACCAGTTGCTTCTTAGTTGAACCTACAGACCTAACACTTGATGTTGATGTAACAGATTATATTTCAATCTTTTCAATTTAGGCAAAATATGTTTTGAAATGTGAGTGAGAAATTGACTTTAGTTGTCTATTTTAGTAGGGTTAGTGGTTTATACTTGTATCTGGGCCATTTAGTCCTGACACATGGATACTTTTACTAAGATCAAAGCTACACCCAGATCACTCATGAATTTTTCTTTGCAGCCTGAGCCACAAGTCATGCACCAGATCTGAGCTCTGGCAGTAGCATTCAAGATGGGTTTCAGAAATGCCATTTCCTTCCTGTCAAGATGAGACAGGGGCTGGTTTCTTGGGGAACTGCAGGCTGCGAGGACATCTCCATAGCCCCTTTTCTATCATAAGAGTGGGCAGTTTGTGTCATGAGGAGTGAGAAGTGGAACCCTTAGCTCTATGTTCTGGCTAAAGATTCTCCTCTTCTTTTTGGGGCCTGAAGAGGGAAGGAGGTGCCTGTAAAGCTGTGTTCTCTGTACAAAGCCCTTCACTTAGAGGAAAAAGAACCTGCACCTGGGCCTCTTTCTGGAACTCAAAGGTTAATCTCTGATGGACTCACTAGGTCATCTGCAGGAAAGGTCCTGGCATGTGGCAGGCACTCAGAAAATGGCAGCTTTTAATGATCAGTGCTGATTCTCGTTGGTAGTTCAAAGTTGAAATAATATTATAATTCAATTTTACACATAAGGAAAGGAAAGTGCATTTTAAACGTTAATTATTATAAAAACACTACTACAATGATTACTTTTCAATGTTTGGAAACCATTGAGAACCAGTTTATACACATTTTGTATTCCTTTTCTTCAATAATAGTCACATGGAACTTAATATATTAAGCATTGTTATTAGCAACAGACACTTCATTGCAACCAATGAGAAATCAGTAGAGTTCACCTATACGGGGTGCTGTCAGAATCCACCATGCAGAATCCCTTTCAGGCGTGTGTGCTGCCCTTAGGGACTCCTGGCTGCTCAGGAGCTCAATCCTTATCAGTGTGGCTTTTCCAGCTTCCTCTATAAAAAGTAGTAAGTGACAAGCCTGCTGGGGCAGGAAATAGTTTTGTGCTAATGAGTTTGTGCTTCACTGACGCTTTCCCATTAAAATCATGTTAACTGTGCCCCCCCTGTTAATCATCCCAAAATCAGTTTATTAATTAACTCATTTTGGGAAATCGCAATTTAGTCAGAGCTCTCCAGCTCATTAGCATGTTACCAGGACAGAGAAAATAGATGTCATTGAAATTCTTCCTTGCATGTTTAGCTCACTGGGGCACTGAGTCTTCTTCAGTCTTGTTGGTTTGTTCTTCCATTAATTCATTTGACAAATAATTATTGGATATGTCCTAGGTGCCTGACTTTGCACTTGGATTGGGGATAAGAGATGGCAGGCCTAGCCTCTGCCTCAAGAATATCAGAAACTTGGGGAAGCAAGATTTGTGAACTGTAAACAAGTGATAGGAGAGAAGAACATGGGCTGGTTGTGGTTCTAGCACTTTTTAGACCCTTTATCTTTATACCAGGTGTTGTCTCAGAAGCTGGAATTGCCTTACAAAGTCACGTCTGAGTCAATGAAAACTGGGTAAATGCATTTGTCTAAGGAACTCTGAGGTTTTCCAGCCCAATCTCCAGTTGTATAATAATATTATGAACAATAAAAACTAATATTAATTGAATAATTACTGTGTTACAGGCACTGTCCTAACTACTTTACATATAATAACTTATTTAATTAATAACAGTGCTTTAATAACTTATTTAAACAATAATAATGTTAGTGAGTCAGTAACTCATTTTGTCTTCATGATAGCCCTGTAAGGTAGGCACTATTAGTATCCCCATTTACAGATGAAGAAACTGAGGCATCTTGCATAGATCTGAATACAGGCAGTTTGACTCCAGAATCAGTTAAGAGAATGAGACCTAAGAAAGGAAATGGCTTGTCCCAAGTCACATAGAGAGCAGTGAGAACAGAACTCAGCCCTCCCCAATGGCCAAATCAATACTCTTTCTACCATTCCCTCCTATCTGTTTATAGAAATTCCCACCTTTGGATCAGAGCACCATCTCCCGAAGGTTTCTCATAAAATGTAATACAAAGCCTGTGCTCTTTGGGGGTAGGGTCCAGAAATAAAGGTTTGTGGTAGATTTTTTTCTGGGCTCTCTATTCTGTCTCGATGATCTATGTGTCTGTTTTCATGCCAGTACCATACTGATTAGACTACTATATCTTTGTAGTATATTTTGAAGCCAGGTGGTGAGATGCTTGAAACTTTTTTTCCCTTTGGATATTTGGGGTCCTTTGTGGCTCCATACAAATTTTAGAATTGTTGTTTCTATTTTTGTGAAGAAAGTCATTGGTATTTTGATGGAGATTGCATTGAATCTGTAGATTGTTTTGGGTAATATGAACATTTTAACAATATTAATTCTTCCAATCCATGAACATGGGATATCTTTTTATTTGTTTGTGTCCTTTTCAATTTCTTTAATTAATGTTTTATAGTTTTCATTGTAGAGGAAGACTACCCTACCTACATCAGATAGCATAAAAAAATATGTGTAATGAGCCACTGAGGTTTGGGGGATATTTGTTATTACAATAAAACTTGACCTATTTTAATTAATGCAGATAAGTTCTATCATAATCACATTTTACAGATTATAAAATCAAGGCCTACTGAGGTGAAAAAGCTAGTAAAGGGGCAGAATCAGGATCCAAATCCTGGTTGGCATGATGTCATGGCTTGTGGTTTTTATATCGTATCACAATTATGAGATAAAGGGAGAGAGGTAAGACAGAGAAATAGCAAAGAACTACAAGATATGGATTACACTGTGTAACTTTGGGTAGGGTTCTTTAGCTCTCTGAGTTCTGTGTGCTGGCCTATGAAAGGGAAAGCTAAACATTTCTCACCCCCTCTTCCCATCATCTTTGGATGTTGGCCAAGAAGTTGAGTGGTGGTGAGGAAAACAGCAGTGGACTAGGGGTCCTGAGGTACCAAACGAGGCACCATAATATCCATCAGGCCTTTGAGGGCTGATGAAATGAGGGCTTTCTGTTAGGCTCCCACCTTAACATTTTCTTAAGAAACCTGTGATTAAGTAGTATCTCCTCCTTCCTTAGATATAAGTGACATGTGGGATCTTGACCCCATCCTCCAGCTCCAATTATGAAAACCCATGTGAGTGGCAAATTAATATGCAATTATGATTTTGGCAAGCATTCCAAGGAAAACCAAAAGGGCTTGATTGACTGGCACTTTCACATGTGCCCATCCCCAAACAAATGGGACAAAACATTTTTAGATGTGCTCTGGCCCCTGAAAGCACAGGGGAGGCTTTTGTGATCTCAGGAGGAGAAGACATCTTAACCGTGGTGATGGGAATTCAACCCAACAAGTATTTGCTATTTGGGTTTGCTATGCTTCAGTGGGAAATCACACCATTAAGAAACTTACAATGTAGAGGAGAGAATAGAAAAAAAATCCCACCACAATTAAAATAAAATGTCATAAGTCTTCCCCAATGGGATTCTTTTGGATCCAGTCAAAGGCTAGGGATTCAATCTATGTGGGGGAAGGTTGAGAAATTTGGGTCCAGCTCGGGGTTTTGAACTTGAACTGGGCAGCATGGAAGGCAGAGGCAAGACTCAGAGATGAGATTGTAGGAAGGCAGTTTGGGGCTCAACCCCAGCAAGCAATATGATTGTGAAATCTACTTCATACCATGTATGGTGCATTACAAATGCATTAAAGATTTAAACAGGGCAGGGCGCAGTGGCTCACTCCTGTAATCCCAGCACTTTGGGAGGCCGAGGCTGGTGGATCGCGAGGTCAGGAGATCCAGACCATTCTGGCTAACACGGTGAAACCCCATCTCTACTAAAAATACAAAAAATTAGCTCGGTGTGGTGATGGGCGCCTGTAGTCCCAGCTACTTGGGAGGCTGAGGCAGGAGAATGGCAAGAACATGGAAGGCGGAGCTTGCGGTGAGCCGAGATCGCGCCACTGCACTCCAGCCTGGGAGACAGACTCCATTTCGAAAAAAAAGAAAAAAAAAAAAAAAGATTAAAAGGAAAGAAAATTAGTAGAATATTTGTACAACTTTGGGAGTTATGGGAACCTTCCTAAGCATTACAAGAAATTCAGAAGCTTAAAGGAAATTATAAATATATTTAAATGCATAAACATTTAAAATTTATAATGTGAGCATACTATGAACAAAGGGCAAAAACTCAAAACAAAACAAATGATAGTCTGGAAAAATATTTGTAACACCTATGAAATAAGGTAATAGGGATCTAAGTTAATGTACTTGTGTACAAAATGATCTCATGAATTGACGGGAGAAAATCAAATTAATTTTTAAAAATAGGCAAAGGTTATGCACAAGCATTTCATGAAAGAGAACATCTAAATGGCCAAGAAGCACGTGAAGGATCATTTTGACTTGCCAGGAAAATAAAACTTAAAGCAACAATATATACCACTTTTCACTATCTAGATTGGCAAACATTGTAGACAGCAAAATTATCTACTTATAGGGAGAAAGGAGGGCAACAGGTAGTCTCATACACTGCTGGTGGGAGGAGGAATTGGTAACAGTTTTGTAAAGTTACCTAACAATATCTTTTAAAATTAATATTACACATATCATTTGACCCCAGATGTGGGTCCATCCTACGTTAAAAAATAGCAGTATGCAAATATTTATGTAAAATAAAATTTATTGCAGCAAACAGCACAAAATATCAACAAAAGAAACTTGAAAACGATTTGACAATCATTACTCTGGGAATCATGAGTAAATAGTAGTATATTTATATGTATTATGGAATAATATGTAGCTATTATATCAGTTAGTTTTATATCTTCTTATAAATTTTGACCTGGAGCATTCTTGCAAGATACTGCTAAATGAGAAAAGCAAAAGTAACGCATATATTGGAATTCTGAAGGTAAAAACAAATAATAGCAACAACACTATTTGTACACATATGTATATTTTTATGGGCATGATGTAAGGTGCTGACACAGTAGTGAGATGAAGTGTAAATATTAGATTTTTACTTATTCATTTTTAATTAGAATGCATATAAATTGCTTTTGTAATTAAAAACTTAAATAATGGGAATACAAAAAGAGAACCCCTGAGAATGAATAAATTATAATAGTTATTAAACAGACAAAGATAATGAACTCACCATCACAGGGAGAATTCTGGAAGAGGCTAGTGGACTATATGTGGGGATGATGTGAAGGGGATTCCTGCTCTGGGCAGGAGTTTCATTTCAAGACATTTAAATTCCCCTCTAGTTCTAAGAATCTTCATTCTTAGAACGAAGGGTCACAGCAAATCAACGAAGGGGTGACGTTCGACGGGGTGGAGTGACTCAGGTAGAGGCGATTCCCCAATTAAGTCAGTGAGGGTGAGGTTACACACTCTCATATTTCATGAGCAGTAGGTTGCTGGTGGCCTTTAAAGGAGCAGCCTCAGCAGGTCTGTAGCAGCAGAAACAGGACTGCAGGGAATGTAGGAATGAGGAGGGCGAAAGGGAAAGAGTATGTTAAGGTCACCATGCTTTGGACTGGAAGGAAGGAAGGTGAGGGAAGGCTGGTAACTGGAGAGGGGGCAAGAGAGAGGGAAGGTTACGCTTGGCTAGACCTGAGCGTGTTTGTGGAATGGGCACCCATGTGAGCAGATAATCTATTAAATGAGGTCTACGAGGGCCTGGGTTGGGTTACAGTGCAAGGGAGGAGTGCTTGGGTCTGCCGTGTGGGGAGAACCCTTGCTCCCTAAAACAGGAGGGTGGGAAAATGTCAAGATCAAGGACTGTACTTCGGATGGTTTAGTCTTTGGAGATAAGCAGATCTTTGATTTGGAACTCAAGTTACTAGCTCTGTGATTTTACCTGTCCAAGCCTTAGTTGTACTCTTATTGAGCGGAAATACTTAATTTCTCAGGCTTGTTGTATTAGGGAAAAAATGCTTAATTTCTCAGGCTTGGTGTATTATGGAAAAAAACACACACATTGTGTCTGGCCCATAGTTGTCACTGATTAAATGACAACCACCATGGCTATTGCTTAAGAGGCAGCAAAGCATAGAGGAGAGGAGGTATGCTTTGGAGTTAGACAGACGGGTTGATTGGAATCCAGGTCTGGACATTTAATAGCTGGTGACCATAGAGATCCTAAGGAATCTCTATGGGCTATATTCTTCATCTATCATTTGGAGCTATGGACATTAGGCTGTTGGGAAGTTCAGGGATAATGTTTGGCAAGTACCATATCTGGAACAAAGAAACTGCTTAATACAAAGAAGCTGTTATTATTTTTCTCATTGTTCTTTTCATAGGTGAGGTCATGGAATGACAATCTTTGCAACACATTAGGAGCAGTCTGAGAGGTAAATAAACAGTTTTCCAAGTAGCAGAGAGGCCCTGCTCAATTAATATGGTGTTCTCTGTCTGTTCCTGGCTTCTTGGAGTTGGGATTAGAGAAGGGTGAGAGAAGGTGGCAGTCAGAGTAAAGGAATAGGTACCCCTGACTCGAACACCTAACTAAGCCTCTATTTGAGCATTTCTGTTTTGTAATGATTTCTTTGCATATCTGTGATATTTCTTGGGAAGAAGCAGGAAACAAATCCAGGTGGACCTACAGTTTGATCACTTGCTTGTTGGGTGATACTGGGCGAGGTGTTTTATGAGCTTCAGATTCCTATCTGTAAGATAGTAATAACTCCCACATCAGGATTCAATAAGCATTCATTGATACAGAGCTGGGCGTAGGGTGGATACTCAGTACCTATGAAGTTTGTTTCCCTTGGATGCTAATGAGGGCCCTTGTCTCATTCATTTCCCATTTTTCACAACCTACCATGAGGCCTGACTCTAACAAAGTACATTTCATAAATAAATGGATAAATGAATGAACGAAGGAACTAATGAACACTAGTGAGGACAATGGCAAAATGGATGATCCTGCGAATATGGGTCCACTGCATGTAATAGAGCCATGTGGTTCTAGCCTCAGGAAGTAAAGGACCTACGAGACCTTTCTTCCTGCCGTCAGAGATAGTGATAAAACAATAAATTATTTTACAGCCGGCAGTAATTAGACAAGAGGGTCGTTGCAGTCTCTCTTTCAGCTCTCCGGGAACATTTATGGGGCTCCAAGGGCAGCCATTTCCTACTGCCCCTGCATCTGTGTGAGTTCCTGCATTCATGGGCCTAATGGATCCAGAGCTGGGGGAGAAGGTACATGCGGGGCTGGTGCAGGGTTGACTTTCACTGCCTACTGAGGAGATTTCTGGCTGACTGGAGGATGTGGGCAGGGTTCTGATGCCGCTTTGCAACAAGTCTCATTCTTTCTCTTTTTTTTTTTTTTTTTTTGAGACAGAGTCTCGCTCTGTTGCCCAGGCTGGAGTGCAGTGGCACAATCTTGGCTCGCTGCAAGCTCTGCCTCCTGGGTTCACCCCATTCTCCTGCCTCAGCCACCCAAGTAGCTGGGACTACAGGCGCCTGCCACCACAACCAGCTAATTTTTTGTATTTTTAGTAAAGACGGGGCTTCGCTGTGTCAGCCAGGGTGGTCTCGAACTCCTGACCTCATGCTTCACCTGGCTCGACCTCCCAAAGTGCTGGGATTACAGGCGTGAGCCACCACGCCTGGAGTTTTTTTTTTTTTTTTTTTTTGAGACACAGTCTCACTCTGCCACCCAGGCTGGGATGCAGTGGCACAATCTCAGCTCACTGCAACCTCCTTCTCCCAGGTTCAAGCGATTCTTATGCCTCTGCCCCCTGGGTAGCTGGGATTACAGGCATATGCTACTACGCTCAGCTAATTTTTGTATTTTTAGTAGACACCTGGTTTCACCATGTTGGGCAGGCTGGTCTTGAACTCCTGACCTCGAGTGATTTGCCCACCTTGGCCTCCCAAAATGCTGGGATTACAGGATTGAGCCACCGCACCCAGCCCTCATTCTCTTTCTTGTTCTCGGGTCTCTCTTCTATGAAATGGGAAGTTTACGTTAGATGACTGACAACGCTCTTTCCAATTTTGAAATCTTACACCTACATTGATTGTTTTGAATCAAGTATTTAGCTTGACTTCAGGTTCAGGGATATCCACAAGAGTGAGCGCCTGTGTAGGGTTTCTGAAGGTCCATTCTGCAGTCCCCGCATGCTTACAGACACTGCACTAACTTTAAGATGCTCATTTGATGATTAAGATTGCTCATGTAAGAGCTAATTCTAAAAGGATCCTTCTAGTCTAGAGCTTACACTGGCTTTATTTGTTATCATTCCTAAATACTTTAAAGTCCCCTATTATCTTAACATACATTCTAATTTACCGATTCTCATTGCTGATCTCTTCCTCAAGGCATTTGAGTTTGTGACTCTTGAAAGTCAAGCCTTTTCATTTTATATACAAGTCATTGGCTCAGAAGGAGGGGATGTGACTTGTCCAAAGCCCCTCAGCTGAGGGTCCAACAATAACTTCTGACTCAACCCTGAGCTGATTTTTCCACAGCAATCTAGAGAGAGGTTCAAGTTCAAGGCCACAGGGAGGGGCAGTCCTTCGACATAAGCGACCTTAAGGGTGTCTGATAGTGGAGACTTCCCTGAAGCAGATTTTAAAGAGAAGAACAGAAAATGAGAACAAAAGACATGTTTCAGATGATATTGGCCTCAGTTTTCTCATTTATAAGAAGTATGGTGATCCTACTGTGCTCCCTACCTTGAAGAGTTTTGAGGGTTTTAAGTGAAATAGTGCCTGAGAAGGAGACTATAGGTGCCAGGATATTATATAGGTGCCTTTTCTCTGAGAATTTCCTGAATGTGGGTGAAGGATTGACTGGGTCTTATTCTCCTGAGCTCCCAAATTGTAATAATCACATGCATTTGTGCTTTTTGTTCCACAAAAGTGAAGATTTGCATAAAAATGCTTAACAGTGCCTTGAGAGAGTTGGGAGTGCCAAGGCCCAAGCCCTGAGGGCAACCTCAACACCCACCTTCCCTCCTGTGGTGCAAGTGTCTGAGGCAGACTCCTGCTAGGATGGACCATGGATCTGACCCAATTTCCCTGTTTGCATAACGCAAAAAAGCATTTACTTTAATAGTCCCACCCTCTCTAGGTTGAGATGTGTTTTCATTTCCTGAAAATATGCCAGTGCAGATACCTCACATTTTTGACAACATATTCTCTCACCCAACTGATCGGAATGATCATTTAAAAGCTCTGAGTAAAAGCTTGGGCTTCTGATTGATCCGATAATATTGTCTCATTCCCATTTTAAGCTACCTGTTCTTTAAATTGCATATAAAAATACAGTCCATGCAATATTAATACACTAATGAATAATACACTAACAATTTGAAGCATGCCAACCCACCCAAGGATTTTTCGTCTCCTGCATGTTTCATCAGAGACACTTGGTATATACTGAATAATCGTTAGGATGATGAAAATGATAATAACAATGAAATAAATATGGAGCAGTTTTACTGTGGTGGGGAAAACATGAAAGGCAATTTTCAATTATAAGTGAGAAATGGACACCTGTGATCCAGGGATGGGTCTCTGCTTTTGATGTATCACAGGTAAGGGCAGCTTCAGCTGCGTGTGAAGGTATGTATAACACAGTCTCATCTGTCTAGTGCTGTCAGAGAAGGTGTGATTGTACAAAAGCGGGATTTCTAGATATCAGAAGTAAAGTGGTTTGAGGGAAAAGGCATGGGCTTTGGAGATAGCTAGCTCTGGATTCAAATGCTGGTTCCCCCAATTCCCTGCCCTGTGAATTCTTTCTGCTTTGTATTTTCTATCTGGAAAACAGGATAATAATTGCCCCACAGGATTATAGTGAAGATGAAATCAGATCATGTATATGAGAATGCCTGGGCCAGGGCCTGAAACCTGAGGGGTATCCACCAAATGATTTCCTTTCCCAAAGCACAGTGGACACTACCTGTAGTGGGTTCATAAATGTTAGTCCCTTCCACCTACACCTTAAGGCTTAAACTTTGAGGCAGCTCGCTCAAAAATTCAGAGGCTTTTTCTTCTTATCTGTGGATTTGGGAGTATACCTCAGGCTATTGGAGTTTTGGGATCCCAGATCTGCAAATTAGAAAGGTGTTATGGCACATCTACATCCAATTATGGAGGTGTAAGCATGGATGATGTGCCACATGCTCATCAGGAAGAAACAGTCTATAGGTGTATATAAGCTTTTTTTAAAACATGAAGGTTTGTGGTGGAAAGAATATCTATTATTTTTGGAAAAGCATTTTACGTACCTTTTTTTTTTTTTTTTTTTAGAGACAGGGTCTCACCCTGTCACCCAGGCTGGAGTACAGTGGTACAATCATAGCTCACTACAGCCTCAAGCTCCTGGGCTCAAGTGATCCTCCCACCTCAGCCTCCCTAGTATCTGGGACTACAGGCATGAGTCACTGTGCCTAGCTAGCTTTTGCATTTTTTTCTGTCTTTTTTTTTTTTTTTTTTAGAGATGGGGTCTCACTATGTTGCCTAGGCTGGTCTCAAACTCCTGGGCTCAAGCAATCCTCCTGCTTTGGCCTTCCAAAGTGCTGGGATTACAGGGGTGAGCCACTGCACCCACAGGGAAAAGCATTTTAAATGGGATTTATTTTGTAAAGTTTTGTGAGTTTTTTCTTAAAATTGAAAATAGGTGCTTTTATTCGTTCATTCATTCATTCACTCATCAGTCCTTTACTGAGTGTTGATAGTGAGTTAGTCACTATGCTGTAAACACTGAAGATGTAAAGACATGATCCAAGGGGATGACAGGCCCATGAACTGTGACTAGTTAAGTGGTGTGAAAAATGCTAAAATGGGACACAAAACACTATGGACATAGCATAGAGCCAGAACAAAGAAAAGTGGTAAGTGTTGCAGGAGAGTGGCTATACAGGTTGACTATCCCTTATCCCAAATGCTTAGGACCAAAAGTGTTTTGGATTTTGGATTTTTCTGGATTTGGAATATTTATATATACATAATTAGATATCTTGGGGATGGGACTCAAATCTAAACATGAAATTCATGTTTCATATACACCTTGAATACATAACCTGAAGATAATTGTATATAGTATTTTTAATAATTTTGTGCAGGAAACAATGTTCTGACTGCACATTGACTGCTGCTGTCACATGAGGTCAGATGTGGAATTTTCCATTTGTGGTGTTGTGTCAGCACTCAAAAAGTCTTAGATTTTGGAGCATTTTGGATTTCAGATTTCAAATTTAAGGATGCTCAACCTGTATAGAATATGTGATGTGTTGTGTGCTATATGTGTACCAGGGTGCTCGAGGGGTATGATGCTACCCCTCGAGCTATTAGTCATTGATTGCTGACTGTGTTCTAACCCACTTTGCAAAGCACTTACTCATGTTTTCTCATTTGGTCTTAACAACTCTGCAGGCTATGCATGGTTGTCCCCATTTCACCCCTGAAGAAACTGAAATTCAAAGAAGAATAACCAGACAGTACATACTCTGAGTTTTATTTTGTCTTTCTAGCTCAGGGCTTGTGTTTGAGCTCTACTAAACTCCAAGCCTTTGCCTTAAAGGAGATGCAGAAGAGAGTAAGAAAAGACCTTGTTCCTAAAAACTAGTTGTGAGGCTAAGACTTAAATGGTAACTAAAGTTTTAAGATTTCAGGCAAAATATGATCAGTCCCAACCTGGGGGTAAGTGAGCTGCCAAGTTCATGGCTGGGGTGAAGTTTAATAGAGAAGGAGCTTTTTGAGTTAAGTCTTGAAGTAGGAACAGGACTTTGAGAAGCTGAGAAGAGGAAAGGGCACCGCAGTCAAGGGGAACTAGAGAGTCTGGAAAGCATACACCTAATGCTGGGGTTAGAACAAAATAAAGAGAAGGAGGATGTGAGGGGTAGAAGAAGTTAAAAAGGAGTTTTAAACTTGTCTTCAGGATACCAAGATTTTTGTGCCATTTCCTTTTCTGACTAAATGTGACAACTTAGGCAAGGCTTTTAACTTTTTAAATTTTAATATTTTTCCCTCATATGTCAAAAGTCATCCAAGGAACTATCATAAGAAAAAATGTAATCCTATGAAAAAAAAGCCATCAGAAGTCCTTGATGGAAAAGTGCTCTGTAAATATGGGAAATGAGACTGTAATGGACAATGACCTGGCCCAGAACAGTAGACCGCCATGGTAGGAGGAGAGGAGCTGACTCTCACCTACCTATCAGAGTCACTTCCTCCTCAGGCAGATGATGTCTTCTGCCCCACCCTAAAAGGCAGCTCAAACTCCTTAAGCTGCCACTGTTTAAGCCTTTAGCTGTCTGGGGAGAATTGTAGACATATTGTAACAGACCACTTTTTTTTTTTTTTTTTTTTTTTTGAGACAGACTCTCGCTCTGTTGCCCAGGCTGTAGTGCAGTGGTGCGATCTTGGCTCACTGCACACTCTGCCTCCCGGATTCACGCCATCTTCCTGCCTCAGCCTCCTGAGTAGCTGGGACTACAGGTGCCTGCCACCATGCCTGGCTAATTTTGTATTTTTTTTTTGTAGTAGAGATGGTATTTCACTGCATTAACCAGGATGGTCTCTATCTCCTGACCTCGTGATCCACCCACCTCGGCCTTCCAAAGCAACCAGAGGATATGCCACTACTTGTGCTATACAACACAGGCAATATCATTTCACCACCCTGGACCTCAGTTCCGCATCAGTAAAATGAGGAAGTAGGAGTAGATGTTCCCCAAGGTTGTCTCCAGATGTAATGTTCCATATCAATGAAAAATGACAATTCATCCAGAGTACTTGGGATGCTGTTATGTATCGACTAAAAGTCAAAATAAAACAAAAACCACCCAACAAAAGCAGACAAGAAAAACAATAAGGAGGGAGGGAGTCTATGGTCAAATTGGGTTCAAAAAAATTAAACAGGGCTCATTACTGAAAGCCTTCAGTGAGTTGAAATGCATTGATCATCTAAAGGAGGATGAGATATAGAACTCTTCCAAAACTTACTTGTCCACATAGTTGTTTTTTCCCAGATATACTGTCCAGTAGATTACACTTAAAAAAAATTACACTAGGTTTGGCCTAACGAGTTCAAACCCAAGGTAGTTCTTTCCTAGGCTCAGGAGAGAAGGTTAGTACAGTAGAGAAAGCCCAGGATTAGGGCTGTCCTGACCAGGAATACTCATGTTTTAAGGCCACTTCTGTCCTCTTTCTTACAGTGTGACTCTGGACAAGTCATTGCTTTTCTTTTACCTCATAATTAAAACAGTTTGGATAAAGTGGTCTTCAAAGTATCTTCTGGTTCTAATAATATTTTATGAATACATAATTTTCTGTAGCTTGTTCATTCATTCAGCAAATATGCACAGAGCAGAAGTTGTGTGCCAGCAACTATAAGGAGACTGAAAAAAAAAATCGAATACGTGCCATGTAGGAAGTCTCTGGCCAGTGAGAAAGATAGACACATGCACAGTGACAATCCAGTGTGATCAGTGCTTGTGTCCAAGCGTGGCTCAAAGAGGGTATCTCATCAGTCTGGGGAAGGGGATGGTTAGGAAAGGCCTGTTGGAGGCAATACTGGTGGAAGGATGAGTAGGAATTAACATGGTGGTAAAAAGAGCTCTGGGTGAAGAAATGTCATGGATAGAGAGAACACTGAATGCAATATATCTGGGAACCATAACAACATCAACAACAAAAACAACAGTAATAATGGCATCAGCGGCTATGATAGCTCGAGCAAATATTAGGTGTTAGATCAGAGCTAAGGGCTTTACATTCACTACTCTCTAATTTCTACAACACTATAAAGTAGTTATTATCCTGATTTTATAGTTGAGGCAGTAACAGTCAATTCATTATGTTTTTTGGGGGATTTTTTCCTTGAATACAATTAACTTTCAGCTAACCCTAAATAATCTATCTACTTAATCTATTACTCATATCATTTTCAGTCTGAGATTGTTTTTTCCCCTTTAATTCAAGTTCCTTCTGGGTGCTTCTGATGAACTCAACTGAGGGCATGAAACGGAAACTCCTTTCAATATTGACTTAGGCAAAATATAAGGATGCGCAAAGATCATGATGCATTTTAAACAAAAAATGAGTGATTTGTAGATTTTTCCATGAACATTTCTCCCCTCCATTGGGGTGAATTATTGTGATCAGGACTTAATTAATTCAGTTGTCCTTCCTGACTTTGGAAAGGCTCGAACTTTTTTTTATATTAATGCATTCATTCATCAATCATTTATTGAAAACCAATCCCATGCCAGACACTGAATAAAACACTTTGGGGATTACCTTGAATACTGCGTGATTAAGTGGAGGTGGTTCCTCTTCCAGGAAGTCTTTCTGGCTTTACCCCCTCACCTCTGCAACAAGCTGGGTCAAATGACTTTGTCTGCTCCCAAACTGCTCTGCATCTTGCTTAATCATAACACTTTGTTCATTGTAGCACAATTGTCTATTTGCTTATTTGTAATTTTTGATTTGGTGTCTTGATTATGTCTATGAGGACAGAGATGGTGTGTTCTGTTAACTGCTGTATTTCCAAAGCCTGATATACCACCTGGTTGCATAATAGGTCCAGCACATGGTTGTTTATTGAATGGATGGACTTTCAGTTTTTTTAATACAGAGACATATCTAACATTATAAAAATCCAAAGTGCTTATCAAAATGCCTCAACATAGTACGGGTGCCTTAGAAATTTGTTGAATTAAATGAATAAATAAAAGATGACAGGCATACTCTCTATTTCAAGAAGCCTACAATCTAGCAAGGGAGATAGGTTACTTGTGGACCAGCATCTACCCTTTCTACTGAGCACGAGAACTCCATCTTTCTGTATTCATGGGCTATGCGGCTTGCCTGGGGCTCCACCCGCAGTTAGAAAGAGAGAAGATTGCTCTAGAAATTGATTCAGAGGTGGCCACCTGATCCAACCAATTCTTGCCAGAGAGAAAATATGAATCCCAGGTCTTGGGATTGAAGAGATCTTGGCTTCCACTGGTGTTGGAAGTAAGGATATAAAGCTTGGAGCTTTTGCAAACAACTGGCTACTATGAGGGAAGCAATCTGAGAGTGGAGTCAGCCCAGTGGAAGGCAATCTGAGAGACTGTCTATTGGTCAATATATTTCCTTTTATCACTGTATGAGTTGCAGTTATCAGATATTTGTAATAGAGAGTTTTAACTGATATAGGCATGGGCCCATACCATTGTAAAGGAAGAGAGTTCCCAATAACTTAGAGAATTCAAAAGAGAGGCTTGTCATTTCAATAAAGAACTCAGGAGAGAGGTGGAAATGTTTAAACCCAGCCATTAATGCAGGTGATTACTTGAATTATTAGGTAAAATTTAAGTGGAAGTTCTTGAATTAGACCCTGAGAGATGAAAAGGATCTATCCATTAATGTAGGTGAAGCACTTCCAAAAGAGGAAGCAAACAGGAGCAATGTGATGAGGCCCAAACATAGGGAACACTTAGGAATAAATGTCTGACTGGAGCCTGAGGTCCATCTTAGGCAATGACAGGAGAGAAGCAAGGATAGGTGGGTAGGATGGAAGGCCTTGAACACCAGGCACTGCAGTATGGGATCTGTAGCAAATGTGCATCTGTCTTCCTGGGAGGTATGGTATGGAGTGGTACTGTCCATCGAATGCCCACCAGATGGCATCCCCCGGGTCTACTGTAGCCCACCTGTCTGCTTTATGAAAGATGCCTTAGGCTCTCCCCTCATTCCTGTTTCTTTCCTGACACCATCTGCAGATTTCTAATTGCCTATTTGAAGGGAAAGGGAGAGAAGAAGAGAATAGAGAGGCACCAGCGATAGGCCCTTTGGAAGTCTCAGGTCTCAATATGAAAACTGCATCCCAAAGGCACATCTCCTCACAATGGGAGTGAAAGGAGAGGTGGAGGAAAGAACCAGAAAAATAGTAATGTGAAGTTCCTCTTCATTTGCCAGGGCCATAGCAAGAAAGAATGGGGCCTTGGTAAGAGACATTTCCAAACTGACAATCAGGGTTGTATATGGCATTTTACACTCCTCTAAGGCAGAGGGCAAGTGTTCACCTTCCATACTCTCTGCTGCCAAGACCAAAGTGGGTGTTTCAGGCTAATTCTGCTCTGCTCAAATCGGCTGAAAACTTAGGCAAAATAAGCTTTCTATGTAGGCCTGGCTTCATGGGCATGCAATCTATTTAGCTGCACGAAGCGTCCATGCTTAGAAGGGCCCAAAGCTAGATTTAATGCTCTTCTGTCATCATTAAAATTTTTAATATTTTTTGAACAAAAGTCTCCATACTTTCATTTTGCACTGGAACTTGCAAATTATGTAGCTGGTCCTGCTTCTATGCCTCAGGGAGTGGAGGGAAAAAGTCAAAGGTCACTTAAATTACTAAGATTTGGCTGCTTTCCTTTGGCCATCTCGTGGTGGGAACTTGCCTTACGTGGTAGGTTGTTGCACATGTCCCCCACCTTCTGAGCCTCTCTCCCCTGTCTCCTACTTTACCACTTTAGAAAGGGCAGCCTCTACTTCCATCAGTGAGTCCCATCTGCCTCTCAGGAGCAAGCAGAAATGATTCCCCTCCCTTCATTATATTTTCCCCGATTCTTCCTGTTGAAGGTATTTCCTCTTTTTCTGTCATCTTACATTGAACTTTTGTCACTTTTGTATTGTATTATGGTTACTTTAGCCGTGTAAGATGGAGCCAGCATAAGCTTTTAGAGAGAACAACCTAGATTGAATGTACAGCTTTGGAAATACAAACTCTCTGAACCTCAAGGTCATTATTGGTTAAAATGGGAGGAAAAACTACTTATCATCTAGGGTAAATGAAAACATTAATTGAGATACACCTAGTGAGTCAAATCTTTTGGTTTGCCCAGGACAATCCTGGCCTATGCTATTAGCCAAATATTATTATTAATATTGTCCCCTTTTAACTTCAAAGTGTCCTGGTTTGAACAAAAAGTTATATGGCTCTCAAGTTTCATATTTTAAAATGCCCAGGAAGGCATCTGACAGACAGTAGGTACTCAAGACATGTTTGTTGAATCAGAAGCTCTTTTTTTTTTTTTCTTACAAGAAATTTTCTTAGCTGGGCATGTGTGTTGCACCTATAGTTCTAGCTATTCGGGAAGCTGAGGATGGAGAATTGCTTGAGTCCAGGAGGTCAAGGATGCAGTGAGCTGTAATCGCACCACTGCACTCCTGACTGGGTGATAGAGGGAGGAAGGGAAGGAGGGAGGGAGGGAGGGAAGAAAGGAAGGAAGGAAGGAAGGAAAGAAGGGAGGAAGGAAGGAAGGGCAGGAGGGATGGAGGGAGGGAAGAAAGGAAGAAAGGGAGGGAAGGGAGGGAGGAAAGGAGGGAGGGAGGAAGGGAGAAAGAGAGGAAAGAAAGAAAGGAAGGGAGGGAAGGAAAGAAGGAAGGAAACAAAGAAGGAAGGAAGAAAGAGAAAGGAATTTTTCCTTCCCTTTTGAGGGGCATGTGCATACATTTTTATATCTCTACCAAACTTTGAAGATTTATAATTAATGACAAAGTATGCAGAAATTAAAAAAAAAATCACTGTGTGATGGAAAAAAATGACAAAACCACCACTTTCATCATGCCTCTGATTCTTCAAGGGCTGCAATGATGGCTCTTTTGCCCTTTGTGTGACTTCATGGGAGGGAACAGGGCATGTTGCTCTTTTGTTTTATCGCTATTCCAGTGGCGTGCAGGTACGCAGAGGTGCAGGGACAGTGGAATGCTTTTAGTTTTACATTTACACTGAATAAAGCACATTCATGGCATCCCCATCTCCTCTCAGGAGGAGCTCGAGTCTGGAGAGCGGGGAGCTCTGATCTATTAGTATTGAGGGAGTATCTACTATGTGATGAGTGCCAAGGCCAACCCTTTATATCAACTGCAGTGGGGTCGGTGTCTCCTCATGAACATCCCTGAAGTAATTGGCTTCATGGAATCTTGCTTTGGCTGCCACCGTTTCCTCTCACAGTCTGGGGAACCTCTGAACTGTGGAGCTGATTGTCATGACTTGCCTAACTCCCTGGCCAGACACCTCACATGATATTGCAATAGCACAGATACATTGGAAAACACGGCATCTTGATCTTGTTGTTTGGGCCAGAACACTTTGCCCTCACTGTTTTGATCACACTTGGATCTTTGCTTGATCAGCAGTGGGGGCAATTAATCAGTGGTATGCAGAGGGATTGGAATTATGGATTAGAAATACAATGTGGCCAAACTGGACATAAGTATGATCTTGAAATGTCTGCCAGGTAGACAGTGATGAGTAATATTATTAATTCATTAGTTATGAATTAACAACAAAATAGCTTAGTTTTGTTATCCAGTTCATAATGAATATCACTGGTAAAAAGACAAACTTGAAATAAAACTGATGGCCATCAAAACTGATTTCCCCACAGACTAGGTGCTCCTTCTTTGCACTCCCTTAAAACTTGGTGCTTGTCTCTACCTCGCCAGCGGTCACACTTTTCTCTAATGTGTAGGTGTATTAGTCCATTCTCACACTGCTATAAAGCACTATCTGAGGCTGGGTAATTTATGAAGAAAATAGGTTTAATGAACTCACAGTTCCACAGGCTTAACAGGAAGCATGATTGGGAGGCCTCAGGAAACTTACAATCATGGCGGAAGGTGAATGGGAAGCAAGCATGTCTTATTGTGGGGAAGCAGGAGATAGAGAGAGCAAAGAAAGCCACACACTTTTAAATCATCAGATCTTGTGAGAACTCACCCACTGTCATAGGAATAGCAAGGAGGAAATCTGCCCCCATGATCCAACCACCTCCTACCAGGCCCCTCCCCGGACACATGGGGATTAAAATTTGACATGAGAGTTGGGTGGGGACACAGAGTCAAACTGTATTAGTGGGCTTATGTGTTTTTCTTGCTGACAAGACTGGAAACTTATTAAGAGCAAAAATGATCTTCTTCATGCCTGTGTCAAGCAGCAGTCTAGTTCAGACCAGTATTTGTCCAGAAATCTAGCACTTGTTCCACATAGGAAAAATGAAGCAGCTTGGCGGTCAGTACCCTCACCCTCATTTTAAAGTGTGCTTTTTGTGTGGAGGAGACACTGAAAGTCATTGTAAGGCCATTGGCTGGATTTTAGTTGGATTTAGTCGGGACCCCTTGGAGAGTCTTGGTCAGAGGAATGACATAATCTGACTTAGGCTTTAAAAAGATCGCTGTGACTGCTGGGTCAAGAACAGATTGTGAGGGATGGAGGTTCAAGAGACTGACTGGGAGGCTACATCAGCCACCTAGGTGAAATACGAAGCAGGGTTTGAACCAGGGCAGGAGCAGGGGAATGGTGCCATATTTTGAACATGAGGCTGACAGGTTTGGCTCATGAAGCAGATGTAGGGAGTGAGGGAAAGAAAGAGGAGGCAAGGATGATTCCAGTGCTTTTGGTCTGAGTATTGGAAGGCCGGAGTTATTATTCATTGAGTTGAGGAAGGGTGGGGCTGGGAGCAGGTTTGGACTACTATCCTCTGTAGGAAGGGAGACTGTCACTGGGCTTGTCCCCAGCCTCTCCCAACTCCCCATTCCTGCCTCTGGGAAACCCCAGTCCTGCCCAGGCCCTAGTCCTGTTCCCACAGCACCAGCTTCTGACTCCTGCCTCCTTCAGCATCCTTTTATGTGCTGCTCTTTCCCTAGGATGTCCTCATGTCTGTCAGATGCAGCGGGAAGGAAAATCAGGTTCTACCCAATTAGCTCATCTTAAGTGGATTTCACTGTGCATTTAATTAAACCTGTTATAATCTTGAAGGGTATTTTGATACATGGCACTTGATACAGAGTAATTAGACTACTGTGGGCATGCACATAAATAATTCTGGGCTGAGGTTTAAGCTGGGCTCTGCTGCTATGGGTTTGTACCAGTTACCTTGCCAATAATTTCAAAGCTGATAATGTTTACTCACTCTAGTTTGCAGCCTTCTTAGTCCTTCTGGCTGGTGGATCGATTGTAAGGTCACCTGGTTATGCTTTGCTTTGGCATAGCAGAAGCATTCCTGATCTTGTCACTCCCACTTAAATGATTTTATTTGCAAAAAATTGACACACAATAATCACACATATTTATGGGTTACATAGTGATGTTTCTATATATAAAATGTATGTTTCAGATCAGGGCAATTAGCATATGCATCATCTCAAATATTTATCATTTCTTTGTGTTGGGAACATTCAATATCATCCTTCTAGTTATTTGAAACTATATATTATTACCTATAGAGCTACAGAACACTAGAGCTTACTCCTCCTATCTAGCTGTATCCTTTGACAAATATCTCCCCATCCTCCTTTCCCCTACTGCAAAAGCTCCTTGAGTGTGCATTCTTGGCCATGCAAAATTTTGCTGGCCCATTACTTTTCCAGTATACACTCAGTGTTCAAAACTTTATTCCATTGGACAACTATATCTCAATCTGCCTCGAAACCTTTGCTTCAGCCACTTCCTCTGCATTGAGTTTCCTTTGTTTTTCTTTTATTCTGTGTTTGTCAGAATAGGATAGGTTATGCTGCAGTAACAAATGGCCCTGACATCTCAGCAGCTTACTGTACTGAAGGGTTTTGTTTTTCTTTCTCTCTCTCTCAGTCCTTCTGTACAACCACTGCAGGTCAAGTGGAGCTCAGCTCTATGCCAATTATTAGGGTAGAGGGAAAAGAGAACATGGGGAATCATACACTGGGTCTTCAAGCTCCTATTCAGAAATGGCATATTAATTTCCACTAACGTTTCCTTGGTCAAATAAATTACATGACCGAGTCTGCCATCAATGGGGTGGGGAAGTATAATCCTCTCCTGGACAGACAGTGCATGTTGTGAACAACAGTACAGTGAGAAATTGCACTACAAATCTTTCCAAGATAACTCCTCATTTTTATTTCCAAAGCGGGGGTCATTCTCTACTTCCCATTAGAGTTTCAAAAGTTTGTGCTTTTCTCCTTCAACAGATACAGAGCTGGCAGACAGGGCAGTGCTTTTTGCCATCTTTCTCATCGAAGACACATCTGTTAGACACATATTAAATGTTATGTGAATAAACATGGCCTTTTCAACTGTGCACCACCCAGGAGGCAACATTAGGAAGCAGAGAAGCCTGAGAAAGCTAGAACTGCTCCCCTTAGAAGGGTATATGGCTTTGTTCAGTAACAGCTTTATCTCATTCTATCCTTATGACAATCTTAGGGGACATAGGTAGGATTTTTACCCCTATTATATATATGAGAACACAGAGGCCCAGAGAGACACAAAGATGCTCACTTTCAGGGTGAATTAAATTATTGTCAGTTTAGCACTACCTTTGAACTTAAAATGATGTTTAAAAATGAGGATGACTGTTTCATGGCCAAAATGATATGTTCAAGGCTTCTGTCTAACAGGAGAATGCCTTGCTAATACATACGCCATCCAGAGAGTAGGGATAGGTTGTGTAGGAGAAAATCATTGGGTTACCCAACAAGATTCAGATAGACTCACTTAATTGCTGGAGTTTATGCTTTTGTGAATTATTACATTAGGCTATTTTGTTAAGGAGAGCCAGAGATTTAAAATGGATTCCTTGGAATGAATGGAGTGGATTAGTATTTACCCAATACCTGTACCCCATCATATTGGGAAGCAAACAGCTTACTTTTGGTTTTACAGGATCATAAGCAGGAGGGACTTGCCTTGTCTCAGATAAGACTTTGGACTGTGGACTTTTGGGCTAATGCTGAAATGAGTTAAGACTATGGGGACTGTTGGGAAGGTATGGTTGGTTTTAAAATGTGAGGACATGATATTTGGAGGGGCCAGGGACAGAATGACATGGTTTGGCTGTGTCCCCACCCAAATCTCATCTTGAATTGTACTTCCAAAATTCCCACGTGTTGTGGGAGGGACCCAGTGGGAGATCCTTTGAATCATAGCGGGCGGGGGGGGGGCGTTTCCCCCATACTGTTCTCATGGTAGTTAATAAGTCTCCTGAGATCTGATGGTTTTATCAGGGGTTTCTGTTTTTGTATCCTCCTCATTTTTCTCTTACCACGGCCATGTAAGAAGTGTCTTTTGCCTCTCGCCATGATTCTGAGGCCTCCCCAGCCATGCAGAACTGTAAGTCCAATTAAACCTCTTTTTCTTCCCAGTCTCGGGTATATTGTTATCAGCAGCATGAATATGGAGTAATATACCATCTCCACAAAAAAAAAAAAAAAAAAAAAAATTAAAAATTGGCTGGGTGCCGTGGGACATGCCTATGGTCCCAGCTACTCAGGAGGGTGAGGTAGGTGAAAGATCGCCTGAGCCCAGGAAGTCAAGGCTGCAGTGAGCTGAGATCGTACCACTGGACTCCAGCCTGGGAAACACAGTGAGTGAGGTCCTGTCTCAAAAACAAACAAAAATCCAAAATACATAAAAACGTATACAATGGAAGAAACAAACTCATTTGTGGAGACAATAAAAAAATATGCTTTAAAAATTGTCATTATGTCAGTTCATTATACAGAGCTGAGCTATTCATTGCCAATACATGTGCTAAGTATTGGAGATACAGAGATGAAAAGAACTAGTTCCTGGCCGGGCATGGTGGCCCTTGTCTGTAATCCCAGGACTTCGGTATGCCGAGGTAGGTGGATTGGTAGAGTCCAGGAATTAGAGACCAGACTGGGCAACATGGCAAAATCCCATCTTTAGTAAAAATGCAAAAAATTAGCTGGGCGTGTGGCACACGCCTGTAGTTCCAGCTCTTGGAGAGGCTGAGGTCAGAGAATCACCTGAGTTTGGGAGGCTGAGGCTGCAGTGAGCCAAGATCATGCCCCTGTACATCAACCTGGGCAACCAGAATGAGACCTTGTCTCAAAAAACAAAACAAAACAAAACAAACTAGTTCCTGCCCTTGAAGAAACCTCATACCTAGGAGAGGAGGCATCTTCCATTGCAAGGCAGAGTAATAACTGTCAGGTAGGAGGCACAAACCAAATACTTAGGGAGCACAGAGAAGGAGGAGGGGAAGGCAATACTGGAGGGAAAGCTGCTGATCCCAGCTGTATTACTCTAGTCCAGGCAGCTTATTAACCAGATTGTCAATAATGTCATGGTAAATGTTTCTAATGTTTTTAAAAAAGCCTCCAAGCATTTTATTGCATTTGACCCTCCATCTAATAAAGCTATCTGCCTACACCAAGTGGTGTCAGCATGTCACTTAACATGAGCGGCCAAGTCCAATCCAAGGTCCACAGGGGAGAGGGGCTCCTTATGAAAGCAGTTCTTCCTCCCCCTATGCCTGGTTCAACTCACACCCTCCACTATAAATTTTACCCAGGCCATGTCTGAGCTGTGTCCTGGAGTATGTTGTGTATGTATCCTAGTTCCGCTCCAGACTCCAGTGAGTATTTCTACCGTGGAGGCTAAATAGCATCAGCCAGGAGTCAGGGCTCTCAAAGAAGCCAGTATGTCTGGATTCACATCCTGGCTCCATCACTGAGCCATAAGCGCATAGTGAGGATTAATTTTCTCATCTTTAAAATAGGAATTATGAACATCTGCTTTGCTGACATCCTGTGGATATCGTGAATGCTTTAAGAATTCCCTATTATTAGCCCTGCCACCACCAGCAATACCTAAGCTATACTAAAAATGTCATTTGTGCCAAGCCCTAGGCTCAGCATTTTGTGTGCAACATCTTATTTAACCCTTACAGTTCCTGAGGTTAACCATGTATTTCTCTCCATTGTAGGGATGAGGTGACTATAGCTTAGTTACCTCAAGCAAACTGCCTGATATTATGGAGTGCCTGGGACAAGACTTCAACCCAAGTTATCATGCTACCAAGGTAAACCCTTTGTGACCACATTCTACTCACAGAGGAAGTGGAGATATAGTGCCCAAGTCAGGGTATAAGAATTACTTAGGAAAGACACACCTGGCTGGGCACAGTGGCTCAGGCCTCTAATCCCAGCACTTTGGGAGGCCAAGGTGGGTGGATCACGAGGTCAAGAGATCAAGACCATCCTGGCCAACATGGTGAAATCCCGTCTCTACTAAAAATACACAAATTAGCTGGGCATGGTGGCGTGTGTCTGTTAGTCCCAGCTACTCAGGAGGTTGAGGCAGGAGAATCTCTTGAACCAGGGAGGCTGAGGTTTCAGTGAGCTGAGATTGTGCCACTGCACTCCAGCCTCGTGACAGAGTGACACACTTGGCCAAGCACAGTGGCTTATACCTATAACCCCAGTGCTTTGAGAGGCTGAGGCAGAAGGATCACTTGAAGCAAGGAGTTTGAGACCAGCTTGGGCAACATAGCAAGACTCCATTTCTAAAAAAATTAAAAAATTATTTGGGTGTAGTGGTAGGTGCCTGTAGTCTCAGCTACTCAGGAGGCTGAGGCTGGAGGATTGCTTGGCCCCAGGAGGTCCAGGCTGCACTGAGCTATGCTCCCACCACTATACTCTAGCCTGGGAGACAGGCTCTATTAAAAAAAAAAAAAAAAAAGGACACACCACAACACACCACAGCACAAACACACACCACAACACACACACATATCACAACACACACATGCACACACACACACACACACACTCCCTGGTTCCACTTCAGCAGATTCTGGTTCAGTACATCTGGGGCTAGGGGAATTACGTATTTTTTAAAAAAGCAAACGGCCCAGGTAATTTTGATACAGCTGGCTCTTAGAACGACTTTTGGGACCTCACTTTGAATTAAAGGATGTCTCATTCTGCTCTTCTCTGGTACTTGAATCTGGTCTACATCCTCAGACTTCTCAATCTAGGTAGAAAGCCATCCATCCATCCACTGACTCCATGCACCTGTGTGCTGGCCATCAGTGACAGAGACCAATGTGAGGCACAATTCCCAATTTGGAGGAGCTCATGGCTTCAGTTGTTCTCATCTTCACTGGAACTCTGCCTCTTTTCTGCTTCTGCAAATTAGTTCCAGACATACATTCTGGAGGCCTTGTGGAGAAAGCTCTCCTTCACCCCCAGCCCTTCCTTGGGCCTTTCTTCTTCTTCCTCCTTCTTCTTCTCCTTCCTTCCTCCTCCTCCTTTTTCTCCTTCTTCTTTCCTCCTCCACTTCCTCTTCCTCCTCCTCCTCTTCTTCCTCCTCCTCCTTCTCCCTCTTCCTTTTCTTCTTCTTCTTTTCTTTTAGTTTTTTTTTGTGACAGAGTCTTGCTCTGTTGCTCAGGCTGAAGTGCAGTGGTGTGTAATCTCAGCTCACTGCAGCCTCCACCTCCTGGTTTCAAGCGCTTCTCCTGCCTCCTGAGTAGCTGGGACTACAGGTGCATGCCACCACGCCCAGCTAATTTTTGTATTTTTAGTAGAGTCAGGGTTTCACCATGTTGTCCAGGATGGTCTCAATCTCCTGATCTCATGATCCACCCACCCTGGCCTCCCAAAGTGCTGGGATTACAGGCGTGAGCCACCATACCCAGCTTCTTTTTTTTTTTTTTTATTGTATATATTTAAGGTATACATCATGATGTTTCTATATACATATATGTAGTGAAATGATTATTACAATCAAGAAAATTAACGTATCCATTATCTCATATGGTTACTTTACTATAGTCCTCTTGCAGTCTGTTAGATCTCTACATCTTACATAACTGCAACTCTGTACTGTCTCACTTACATGCCCCTATTTCCCGTTCTCTCTTCTTTTGTCAGAATACCTCTGAAGGAGAGGCTGAAGAAAAGAGTGCTTTGTTAAATCTGTGTTAGGTCTCACAGGACTCGCTAGCTCTCTCTCTCTCTCTTCTTCTCTTGGTCCTCCTCCCTAACAGCCAGTTTGGCGCATACCTGTGGTTGCTCTGTTTACCTTCCTGTTGTATCCCAGCAGGTCCCCAAAACAAACATCAGCAGCCACTTTGGGACCCTACCCTCCACAATGAGGAAGAGGTTGAGAGGCTTGGAGATAGGACAGGGAGGCAGGCAGGGTCAAACCAAAGGTTCCCTTGGAGAGTCATGAGTGGGTTTTAGAGGGGTCCATGAACCCTTGAAATTGTACACGTATCCCTTACATGTATTGTGTGTGTGTGCAGTGGTGGTGGTAGGAGAGCTCATGACTGTCCCTGAGTTTGCAAAGTGTTTGTGACTCACAAAAGGTTGACAGCAACAGCTATCCATTACTTCAAAGGGGGTAAATAGTTATCTTCAGAGAAGAACTTTCATGAGGGCCCAGACACTCCCTTAATTTCTTACCCAAGAGTCTTATTTGATCTTCAACATAGTCATGTGGAGTACTAATTAGTTTCACTTAATGATTTGGGAAACTGAGATCCTGCTAGGTAAAATAACTTGGCCCAAGTCCCATAGTTACCAAGTGGCAGAGGCACAGCCCACACCCAGATCATTCCACTAGAAGAAACAAAAAGTTCTCATTCACTCTCAAGAAAAATTAGGGAATTAACCAGGTTTAATTAGTAATGAGAATTCAATACTCACTTTTTGAGTATCTACTATATGCTAGTCAGACACATATACATACGTGTGTGCGTGCGCGCACACACACACACACACATATGTGTATATATATATTTTACAAGAGCCCTGAAAATCCAGGCAAACTTTTTGTTCTACAGATGAGAAAGATGAATCCCAGAGAGGCTAGATTGTTCAAACTTCCACCACTGAGGGGTGAGGATTTAAACCCCGGTCTATTGAAGTTGTCATAGTTTTGTCTCTTTTGATATCTTTCTCACCTCCCTGGGTAATTTGCAGAATCTTTGTGGTAATTGCCTGGCTGCTGGCTGAGGCAGAGAGTTGAGGGAAGGGAATGGAAATGATGGGCTGGTAAATATCTCTGAACCTCAGTTTTTTCATCTGTGGAATGGGAGTAAGTCATGTTTTAAAGGGAAACTGAAGATCAAATGAGATAATGCATTTCAGTGCCTGACATGTGGCAAGGCCTTGCTACACTGAGCTGTTATTATCTGATTGAAAAGAGAAGGACACACTGCCACAGTGGGACTGTCTACCTCCTCAGGGCTCTGCTGTTCAGCAATGCCTTAGCAGCCTTCTGTGAGGTGGAACCACCTTTATTAAAGAGTTTCTCTTTTTCATCCTGCCAGGAGATTTGAGGAGTTCAAAACCATTTTTCAAAATATGTTTTGACATTTAATTATATACATCCTCCTCTTTGGTTATAACTTCCCTTGTTGTGTCTGCAACAAACAGGGGTTTTTGATGTACTAGCATAGTTCCTATCCCTCCATAATCAGTTTCCTGCCTTTAACAATTAGTAATCTGAGCATCGAAGTTCAAACACCCAGGTAACTTAATTATTTCTCTTTCTACTTCCCTTAACCAGGAAGAACCAGCAAATGACACATTGGTTTATCTAGCATTTTTAAAAATGTGACTTCAGACTGCACACTGGAACCAATGACCCTTCTCTCAGACCACATTCAATTAATATGCAAATGAATTAGACCTTCAGGGTCAGAATTCAAGTTGAGAATCAAAGGAAATCCAGGGGCAGAGGAGGGAGGAATTAACTACTTAGAGGAGTAGTTCAGAGACAGTACAGGATTTAGAATTAAGTAAAACAGGTTGGAATCCTAGCTCTACCATTTACCTGCTTTTAACTATGGTCATGAGCAACTCATTAGCTCTCAATAGCTACCTCTACACAAGCTCTGGAGACTTGAATGTCTATTTCAGGTCTATAAGCAAGATTTCCTAAACAAAGAACAAGCGCTGTGTTCCCTGAGATGAGATCCCAGATTGGAGCATGGAGGAGAGGATTGCAGACGTCCAGAGTGCAACCTTAGGACCCAGAACCCAGTTCTAACTCTACCATGGGGTAATTGTGTGGAAAGATCACTGGAGAGGCTTGTGTCTTGGCACTTTCATTTGCATGATAGAAATAGTAACAAACACCTCCCTGCTATCCTCCCTCCTTCCCTCTCAGATATAGTAGAAGATCCAACAATAACTCAAGTGCCTGCCCTAGGTTAGGCCGTGTGGAAGAAGCTGAAGATACTTGGATGAATGAGGCCAACCTTGTTTTCAAGGCATTCAGAACCTGATGGGGAAACACACACTAACGACCATTTGTCATATAATAAGGTGACTGAACTACAGGAGAAATGTACTAGGACACTGGGAAGGAGGAGGAAGGGGCCTCTAAGCCCTCTTGGGATAAAGAGTTCAGGACATGTGACATAATGAAAAATATTTTTTATTGGTGGGGTGACAGAAATAGTAAATGTATTTTGCCAAACATCTGTGATGTTGTAGAAAGGTACTAGAATTTCATTTGGTTTGTTTACTGTTTATTCATTTATTTATTCATTCAACACATTTCCTGAGTGCCTACCATGTACCTGTTCTTGTGCTAGGAACTGAAGTCTCACTGTCTCACTTTATAAGATGATAGATCAATCAGTCTGTCATTTCTAGTCAATGAGTTGGTATTTGTATTTTTCAGCCCCTAGTTGGGGCCATTGATTATTTGTTGAAAATGAGCAAACAAAAGAACACATGTTTGATGCAGTCCAAAAACCTTAGAATTGACTTCTAAATGTCTTTGAAAGGATAAATCTTTTGTGATTCTACTAACTTGGGTCAGCTTCTGTCAAATGCACTGTGTTTGGGAAGAACTTGGCTGTTCAGAACTCTTCAGTTCCTGGGGCTTTGAAAAGAATAATTTGGCTATGTGGTCAGTTTACCATCTGCTTAATCAATTTTTGCCTGGAAAGGACTTAGGAAAGGACAGAGCAACTTAGAAAAGTGGTACCCAGTATTAGAAATCTTTTCTCCTTGCTTTGTTTTTCTAGTCTTGCTTCAGTGGGGGAAGGGATATCATGTTCATTTTGGCCCAGAGCATCAGTATTGTGTTTTAATAGGCAATAAGGTATGTTTTCCCACATTCTGGAGGCAGGTGGAGCTCCCAGCAAAATGGAAGAGAAAAGTCACAGGGCCAGGGAAATATGGGGTGGGGACCGAGGACTGGAGAGGAGAGCTGGCAAGGGTGTGAACTAGCAGCGACTCAACCTGAGATTGTGTGCACCTAGAACTGTGTGCAGATGTTCAAGGCATGTTAGGTATAACAGGATGGCTTTCTTTTTCTTGACCACAAAGCAAAGGCTTCATCCATCCGTCTACCCACCCACTCACTCCTCCCTTTCCCCACTGACCCATTCCAGTGGGGATGGGTCCAGTCAACCAGCTTCTACAGGCAGGCTCATTTCTAGCCATGAAATATACAGAGATGAATCAGGAGATACAGATGCATGAACAAGCAAATTAGGATACACTATATCTACAGCAATAGAGACATGAGGGAGCTGCTGAGAAAATCCAGTAGCTAACAACTAACTAGCTCAGCAGAAATCATAGAAGGCTCCCCAGAGAAAGTGCCAACAGAGCTAAGCCTGGAAGAATAGATCTGAGATTGCCAGAACAGGTAATGTGGGGAGTTGTACCAGGAGGTGTTAAGAGCAATCTCAAGGTCATGGAGGCAAGAAAAGTCTGGAATATTCTGGGGAGTGGGAGAAGCTGAAAGTGTGGCTAGAACGCAAGTTTGTGGCATTTGCACCACATTTTGCAGGATTGCTGATTTTTAGTTTGCTGAGTTTTCACGAGCTCACCTTAGATGGCATCAGCCTTGAAAACATATGAATGCATTTTAACATCTAACAAGATTAGGTTAAATATACTGGCTCTATTCTCTCATGTGTGTATCTCCTGTATGTCCCCAGTTGAAATGTCCATTGTACATCATTCATTCTTCTGTTCATTCATTTAAACACAAATGTTTATTGAGAAACTATTCTGGGCCAACAAAGGCACAGAGAGGTGAGATTTTCCACATTTACCCAGCTAAGTTCATCATAGCAACTGAGAGGAGAATTGAACTCTCAAAGCCCACACTACTTCTACTTATACCAGGCATTATACAACATGAATTTCTCTTTTGAGAATAAAGGAAGGAGCTAGCTGTTCATGGAAACTGAATTCTTTCAACTGAGTTTTGCTTGGCTTTGGTAATAAACATTACTAAGGAAGTGTCTCTTCCTGGGTCAGTTCTGCCTGTTTATATCAGAAGGCTTGATCAATGAGCAAAACAGATGAAGACTCCTGTCCTTGGGAAGCTTACTGTACAGTGTAATTACTTAGAATTACCTGTTCAAAATGACTTTGCCTTCCAGACAGTAAGCACAATGAAGGTTGGGTTTATGTCTGTTATTTGATGATGGACTTACTACAGTGTCTAGCACATAGTAGAACCATATATATATTTTTAAACCTTTCCAGTCTGCATCCATCATCCCAGAAGTAAATGACAGCTGGCAAGCTATTCCTTGCAGGCTAATCTCATGTCCTTTGAGAGGGCTCTTAATGCATTCCACACTCATATAGCAGCCACAGTCATAAATGTGCTTAAAAATAAACAAACAGAACTTTGTTCTGCTGGGCTTTATGAATGCCATGATTACATGGGCAGAAGTGACCCATGAGGAGAGACTCCCTTGGTAGCATTTACCACCAGGGCAAAGTGAAGCTCAGAGTTGGAGGAACTCAGGTTCCATGCATAGCTAGTACTTTACATTCTTTCCTTCATCTACCTAAGGAGAAATTCACGCTGTATGATGCTGAGCAATAAGTGGAAGAAACATGGGTTTGGGGGTTGGTGCTCTCTTCTTTCATTTGCTATGATGAATGTAGCCAGTTACACGTGGAAAAATTAATCTCTTTGTGCCTTTGCTTTCTCATCTGTAAAATGCCTGACTTGAAGCTCAGGTGATAGCATTGAATGAAATAATATATTGAAAGCATCTGGCCCAGTACACCCAGCGCAGCATCAGACTGTAATAGACTCAAAAATGATCATTATCATTACTGTGGTTCACACTTTTGGGGAGATGTGTTAGGTTTTTTGGGTTTTGTAGAAAGAATCTAGGACCTAGAGACAGGGGATTTAAGTTCTCATCCCGGCTCTGTCACCCGTGAGCTGTGTGATATCAGCTTAGTTACTGAGCCTCTCTGGGCCTTGACTCCTCATCTGTTAAAAAAAGAGGTTGGTCCAATAATTTCTACTTAAATTTTTCTCTTAGCAAAGTGCCCTCCACTCAATCCCTACTTGCTAATGGCATCATTCAGCCTCTCTTGGATAACAACTGCCAAGCCTCTATAGCTACCAAAGTAGAAAATGGTGATCCATCTGGGCAAATTGGAAGGAGCTATGTTTCCTCTGGGCAGACCCAGCCCCATGCTGGAGCTGCCTGGGGAGCTGTTTGGAGGCTGTATTTTGGCCCCATTTTCTCCCAGCCAGGGTCTATAGTGCAGTGTACAACCTGACCCACCATGTACTGTGGCTTTGGCCTCCTCACTGGTCTCCCGGCCTCCAGACACACCTGTCCTAATTCAGTCCTTCTTCCACAGTACTTCTAGGGAATCACTTCCCCACTGAACCCTAAGCAGGATTCACTCTTCTTCCTGCACAAACCCTTCACTGGCCCATTTTGGCTTCAGCATAAAACCAAGCCACTTTGCCAGGCCTCATACAAGCTTTTCCTCTCTCAGTGGGGCACCGTAAGTGCACACGTGCACCGTAAGTCTGCAGTTCCCTGGACATACAATGCTTTTCCTCACTGCAGAACCTATGCACACAAGGCCCCCTCAGCTCAGAATGCCCTCTTCAAGTTTCTCCTCTGTACTCTTCACCCATGCTAATGCCCAGACACCCATCAAGACTCAGCTTTGTGTCAACTCTTCCAGCAATCTTTCTGTAACCCCAATCCTTAAGACAGACTGGGAGACCCTCTACCGAGCCTTCATTCTTAGCACAAAGCTACCTCTTCTAGTGAAGGGCCTCATGTTATAATTGAGGAAACTGAGGCCTAGACAAGAATCACAAGACCAGCAGCTGGCACTTATTGATGGCTGTGTGCCAGGTGATGGCAGCCACCCTAGGATGTGGGTATTGGCATTTCTAGTTTACAGCTGGGGAAGCTGAGGTTCTGAGTGGCATCTACTCTCTGCGGCAGTAGTTCTCAAAGTACAGTCCCAGTCCTGCAACAGAAGCATCGGCATCAGCATTAGTGGGGAATGTGGGAGAAATGCAGACTCTCCAGCTGACTCCAGACATATTCAATCGGAAATTCTTAGGGTAGGCCCAACCATATGTGTTCAAAAAGCCCTCCAGGTAATTCTGATGAATGCCAAAATTTGATTAAAGTTTGCAAACTACCGGCCTAATATTATCCAGCTGGTCATGGGTGAATCTGGGATTTAGAACCATATGACAGATAGTTAAAAAAATTAATAAGTTTATGCTTTTAACTTTTATGCTGTGACCACCTATGGGCTTTTCTCAGTGAGGCCTCCCCTGGTCACCCGATTTAAAATCACTTCTCCCCTCCTACCATCCACTGCTAAGCATTTCCTATCTCCTGCCCTTTCTTTTACTCAATAATACTTCCAAGTTGGCATACTACACTTTTTAAATATTAGTTTACCATTGATTATTTGTCATAGTAAGATTGGGCTGCCGTAACAAAATAGCACAGACTGGGTGGCTTAAACAACAGACATTTAGTTTTTCACAGTCCCGGAGCATGGAAGTCTGAGGTCAAGGTTCTAGCATGGCCAGGTTCTGGTGTGAGCCCTTTATCCAGTTCACAGACACGTGGCTACCTTCTCCCTGAGTGTTTATATGGCTGAGTGACAGGGCAAACAACCTCTCAGATGTCTTTACCTAAAAGGGCACAAATCCCATCATGAGGGCCCTGTCCTCATGACCTCATCTCATACTAATTACCTTCTAAAGACTCCATCTCCATATGCTGTCACAATCGGGTTTAGGGCTTCAATGCATGTAGCAGGGACCCAAACATTCAGTCCACAATGATCTCCTTCTATCTGAATGTAAGCCCCAGCTGGGCAGGCGTTTGTCTCTGTAGTTCACTTGCTAACTGCTAAATCCTTAGTGCCTAGAACACTGCCTTACACATAGTAAGTACTCAATGTATACTTAGAAATAAATGGTTACATAGCTGGTTGGTGACACAGAAGGGAGACTCACTGAAGTCTACTTATTCACACTTCAATACATTCCCTATGCCTCCTCAAATCTTTGCCTCCTTTTTAGTGGTCTCCTGATAGCAGCTCTCTCCTTCCTAAACAGGTCATTTTCCAGTTATCACTCTTTTACCAATCATCACTTGCAGGAAGAGGGTTTTTTTTCCAACCAGCCCTGCAGAGCGGTTACCCTAGGCATGATTTAGCTAATTTACTCAGCGCTTTGTCTTAATGGTTCACCAAGTGGAATTTTTTTTTTCAGTAATGACAGTAAATGCATTTGAAATGTAGATATCGACCCAGGCGATGCTGTATATTTGGTTCATCAAATTTTCATGTTAATATTAAAATTCTTTTCTTTTTTTTTTTTTTTTGGTGGGAAGGGAAAAGCCAAAGTGTTGATTCACTGTGGCATACACTTTTCCAAATGAAAAGAGAAGGCTTTAATCAAGCATCCTTCCATGGCTACTGCCACATAATGGGAGATGAGAGCAAGAGAGAGGGAAAGAAACCAGACTCCTTTTGGAGCTATCATGTTCCACTCATGGCCCTCAGCTATACACAAAAATGTGCATGGGATACTTTGCCCTGCCACCCTCAGCCAAAAGAAATGTCGTCATCACTCCATTATTTCTCTCAAAATCTTTCCAGAGTTCCCAGCTGCCTCAGTCATCATCAGAGATTCTCCAACTTCTGCTACAAGATTAAAACAATCCCCACTGTTTTTCACTTGATTTATCACCTCCTCAGTAGTGCTTCCTTGACCACCCTATCCAAGTAGGCATCCCATGTTCTTCTCTATTATCATCCTGGTTTTTCTTCCTAGTACTTATCATAATCCATAACTGTTTTGTTCATTCATTTTTTTTTTTTTTTGCTAGTTTATTTTTTATCGGTTTGTTGTCCACCCTTAGGTAAGCCAAGACTTTAGAGCCATAGCTAGTTTTTCCTTCCTGGAGTAGAGATGGAAAGAAATATCAATTTATTTCACATTAATTTACTTGCTACACACACTGACCTGATTTACTGTTTGCAACAACTCCACGATGTGGGGAACGGCACCACTACTTTGTCAATAAGGCTGTTGAGGTCAGAATAGTTAAAGGATTTGGCTTGCAAAACATCAGATAAGTGAAGGGTCTTTAGTTAACAATCAGTTCTGCCCATCTCCAAAGTAGAGCTAAGCAACAAAGCCTATAGTACTTGGAAGCTAGCTGACCTCTGTTCAAATTCTGGCTCTGACCCCTACCAGCTCTGTGACCTTGGATGAGTTACTCAACTTGTTTTAATTTATCCACTTGTGAAATGGGAATAATAATAGGACTTACTTAATGGGGAGGTAAAATTTGGAGAATTAAAAATATAAAGGATGTTGAACAATATCTGGCACATGATAGTTACACATTTTAGCTAGTGTTTCAACTTCACCATGCTGGCAATTCATAATTTCTCACATTTGAGTAGGTTTTATAAGACACTCTACTTTAAGACAATATTGGCAACAACCCCCAAGCCCACTCTCAATACACACACACACACACCATTTCCCCTATTTTCCAGATGAGGAAACTAAGGACTGGAGATTTTCTACCACTTGCTCAAGGTCGGAGAGCTAAGAAACTGGCAGAGTGAGGATGAGGTCCAGGGCCCCTGGCTCCTTCTCCAGTGGTCTGCCTCCTCAGGCCAGAATTTATATGGGCTCTATGCTTCGAGGTTGCATTTATGGCCTTAAGCTGCCAAGACTTTTCCAATTCTTTGAAGGAACTGACCTAACAAACAAACAAAAAACTATTAAATGCAGTAAGTCATTTCTCTGCCAAAACAATGTGGTGAGAGATCCCATAAAAGAGGGGCTGATGAGCAGATCAGAGTGTAGAGATCTGAGCACCCTGTGCACTCTCCCAAGTGGGCAAGTGAGGTTCTTTTGGGCCCTGCTGGTATCTCCCCATTGGCTTTCTGTTATCCTTCATTGCAGGACCTTTGTGTGTGAGCAGCAAGACTGGTGGCTTCCTGAACAGTGTGATTGGAAAAATTCTGCCTTTCTCTTTAACCCAGTATGTCTAAAATAATCTCTTCAATCAGACTGTCAATTCCACATTCAAGACACAGTCAGGATAAAGCACTGCCCCTCAATTATCCTGCCAACGGGGCAAGAGAAAGTTTTCAGACTCACTTTTGAAAGATGGCCCTGCCTATTGGCGGCTTTCCTTCACTCTATGTGCCAAGCAATCCTACAAAGTGAAAGGGAAAAAGAATCATGTTTTACTTTGGGAAATTTCTGTGCTCCAGGGACAAGTAGAGTGTTTTGTGTATATTGCTGTATATCATTTAACCCTATGTCGACACTGAAATATTAGTAGTATTGTTTCTTTTTGATGCATAAAGAAACAAACTCAGAAAGCTTAAATAACTTGTTAGGGGTTACATAGTTCATATTTATGGGTCTAAAATTCAAACCCAGGCATGCCCAGCTCTGAAGTCTGTGCTGCTTCCATGACAACAAAAATGACAGATCATGAGCTTAGCAGTTTGGCTTTCTGTTGACTATGCAGGTACACATGCAGCCTTTTCTTCCTTATTGGGCTATTCAAGATGGTACAAGATGGTCTGTGTTTAGACCTTGAGTCTGTTTGCTTGGAGGCTAGGCATTATACTTAGTTTCTGGAAATCTGCCCTCCTGACACCTAGAATTCAGGAGGGCTCAAGCTGGAAGTCCTGACCTGTTTTGACTCCATGTGACAGTTTGTTTCTATTAAAACTCATGTCATGTGTATATCAATGTCAATGATTTTGCACCATTCAGCCCTGAGGTGGGGCCCCAGGAGCAGTTTTCTGGGTCCTTCATTTGAGGGTAAAATGACCAAGAGAAAAATGTGTCTGTGGTCCTCCTAGCATCCCAGAGGCTACTGGGGGCTCTGCTATGGCTGGACCATGTGCCAGTTCTGGGTTCTATATCAGGGGATTCCTGTCCATGAGCAGGTGGCATGCTCAGCAGCTCATTCCTACATCACTATCATCTCTGAGTCTTTCTTTCTTTTATCCACAACCCAAATGCCTTACCTCGTACTTCTACTGATACTGTGTAGACAACCAGCTTTTTAACACCCTGAGTCCCTCCATCTCTTTCCTTAGCATTTTTTTCTTCCTCCTTTTTAAAAAACAGTATTTCTTTCCACTGTCATATTATAGTCATGCTTCTCAGCCCACCAAAGCCTTGAAATGTTATTTGACTCCCAGGTGTGACTCTTGACTTTTGTGCCCTATCTCTACTCTCAACAGCAAGCCGCAGACATCCACAGCCATACGTAAAGCTCTGAGCGGTCTTCTCTTTTCTCCCATGCCATCCAACATAAAGCCTCACAATGTAAATCCTGTAAATCTGATCTCTCTGGAAGTCAAATGAAGTGTCCTGAACATCAATCATATGTCAAGCACCTGCTTTCTCTTAGGCTATCTTAATTGTGCCTCAGTGCAACGCAGAGAGGTAGGAATTTTTGTACCCATTACATAGAAAAGAAAATTGAGACTCAGAGAGGTTGAATAATATGGCCTCACTCATACTCCTGAGGGTCAGAGTTAGGACTGTGACCTTTCTTTGTCTAATTTGAAGGTCAGGTCTTTCTATGACAAAGTACTGGCTAGCATTCAAGACCTTCATACTATCCTGACTTGTTCTGCTTTCTGGAAGAGCCAAGTATCACAATATGCTATTCTTTGTCATGTTGTGACCAGGTTGAATATTAAAGCAAGGTATGTCAACTTTATGCCTCAGCAGTCACTCTATAAAGCAGCATGAAACCACACATAGCCACAAATACAAATTTAAAATGAACCATAACTTTACAAGAGACGTTTTAGAACTTACAATCAAAAAGCCATTTATTAACAGTTCCATCCACACTCACCAGTTAGATGGCCCTGTCATTTATCTGCTTGAACATCAAGCAGTTCTACAACTATTATTTTAATTAATCAATTCAGCCCTTTTATCCCAAGGGTGGGCCCTGGGAGACACCTGGCTTATTTTCACAGCAGTCCCTGATGCTCAGCTGTCAAGCTGCATCATGACTGGCACTCCGAGCTTCATGCAAGGCCAAGCACTTAATCTCTTTAACAGAGACCTGTCATCACTTGCTTTCACTCCAGCACAGTCCCAGTCTATGTTGAGACACAATGTCTCATGCACCTGTCCCTGCCTTCCCATTGTAACAGCCACCGTATGGGTTCAGACCCTTCTCAATTGCTCTCTGCATCATTGTTCCTGTAATTCACTGAGAGCCTGCTCTGTGCCAGGCACCATGCTATGCATTTCATATTCCTCTTCTCTCATCCACAAAACCATTAGGCAAAATAGGACCATCATCCCCATATCCCCCAAAAGGAAATGGAGTCTTAGAAATGTAAAGTGACTTGTGCAAGATCCCTCAACTAGGAAGTTGTAAAGCCAGGACTGGAAGTGAGCTCTATATTGACTTCAATGATTGTGATTCTTCCACTCCTCTGCATTGTCAGAATCTTGCTTTTAATATCTAAGATCTAGGAATGAAAGATATAAGCTAGCTAGGTTATATACTATGTAAAGGGGTAAAATAGAAAAGAGGGTCTTCAGAAAAAGCATGGCAGAGTGAGGACCTGCTAAGGGGAGATAAGACATATCAAAAAACCAAAAAACCTGTTGAGCAGTCTTCTGTGGATGTACTGTGTAAATTCTCTTTACTCTCTCCTTTGTGGACTCTTCAGTAAATTCTGTTTTGTTCCTGATATTTATATACGGTGTATTTATTTGGTGGTGGTGGTACAGCAGGTGTTCAGGGCTAACAGGAGAAGGAAGAGACAGTGGACAGTTGGATTATATGTTGATTTAAAACAGTATATGATTATTGGCCATATGTATGTCTTCTTACATGTGGGCAACAATAATGAAAAAAAGTCAATATCACTGATGATTAGGGAAATGCAAATCAACACCATGATGAGATACCATCTCACACCAGTCAGAATGGCTATTACTTAAAAGTCAAAAGGTAACAGATGTTGGTGAGGCTGTGGAGAAATAGGAACACTTACACACTGTTGGTGGGAGTATAAATCAGTTCAGCTATTGTGGAAGACAGTGTGGCAATTCCTCAAAGACCTAAAGACAGAAATACCATTTGACCCAGCAATCCCATTACTGCGTATATACCCAAAGAAGTGTAAATCATTGTATTATAAAGACAAATGCATGCATGCTCATTGCAGCACTATTCACAATAGCAAAGACATGGAATCAACCTAAATGCTCATCAATGATAGACTGCATAAAGAAAATATGGTACCTATATACCATGGAATACTATGCAGCCATAAAAAGGAACAAGATCATGTCCTTTTCAAGGACATGGATGGAGCTGAAGGCCATTATCCTTAGCAAGCTAACGCAGGAAGAGTAAACCAAATACTGCATTTTCTCACTTATAGGTGGGAGCTAAATGATGAGAACATATGAACACATAGAAGGGGGGAAACATACACTGGGACCTATTGGAGGGTGGAGGTTGCAGGGTGGGAGAAGGGACAGGATCAGGGAAACTAACTAATGGGTACTAAGCTTAACACCTGGGTGATGAAATATCTGCACAACAATCCCCATGATACAAGTTTATCTATGTAACAAACCTGCACTTGTACCCTAAACTTAAAATGAATGTTAAAAAAAAATAGCAGGTGAAACGGTGATGGTTGCAGGGGGCAGGAGGGGGAGTTCCCACACCTGGATGAGGACGGAGGGCATTTCAAGTGAGGATACAGTTTGTGCAAAAGTCCAGAGCTGTGATGAGGCCCACACTTCCCAGCCACATATGTTCCTGGGAATATGATGGTTTTGGTTTTCAGGAGGATCCTTTCTCCACAGAAGATACTGAACTTACCTGCTTTTGTTCAAAAGGCTATATAGGCCTTTCATAGTGATTTCTGACCAGTTTTCAATCCCAAGAAGTAGCTTTACAAGTTCTGCCTTTTACATTTCCCCCATGCTGTTTAAGCATTAAAAAAAAAAAAAAAAAAAAGTAGAAGAAAAAAAAGAAATCCAGCCATTTCAAGCCCATTGCCTCTTAGCCTCTTAGCTGCCCTAGGGGGTGCCACCTCTAAGCTGAAACCTTCTATAATTGTTTGGGGCTCACTGGGCCTCCCGATGACACCTTCATTTAATGCCATTACAGTCTGGCTCCAGGTTCTTAAAACTTGGTACCTGTGCTTTGCTTCTGTTGCCAGAAGGAATTGCTCTTAAAAGCTATCCTTTATGCTACTAAATTAGTTCTTGCTACTGCTTTGTGTATCCAGGTAAGATGGGATAGTCGAATCCTTCATTCTCTGGGTTGTGGAGGCAGTTTGAAGCATGTGTCAGAGTGTTTCCCAAAGCATGTCCTGTAGAACACTGAGCCCGTGACATCAGCTTCCAAATGTAAATTTAGTAGTCAAATATTTTTGGGAGATGTGGTGTAATGCATCCCAGCCTGAGAGATTCCTAATGCATATTGGCAGATTAAAGGCATGGAGAAAAGGCCTGCAAGAAAAAAATCTTTTTAACCCAGTGTTTCCTAAACTTATCAACAAATAGGGAATCCTATTTTTGCATTATTCCTGCACCCTTTGGTGAGTGCTGCTCTAGGCAATAACAACCCCTTCCAGGTGTATGGTATCTAATATTTTACACTCTGTTAGAGCAATACTACGAGGAAAGCAGTTTGACTCGCATTTTATGAGTGATGACATTGAAGGGCAAAGATGTTAGTGACTTGTGCTAGGGAATACAGCTGGTAGGAGGTAGTTGAAAATTAGGGTCTCTGTTTTGTAGGGTAGGGGGTCTTCATCATCAAGCAACAGGGCCTTTTTGTTGAGGCCATTTTCACCCTTCAAGGTTGGTCTAGACCATATACATACATATACACACATGCATGTGTACACACACATACACCCAAAATATGCTTTATCAACAGTCAAGTTATTATTACTTCAAAAAATCCCACTATGGGGTAAGTGGGGAAAGCTAAATAAAGAAATTCTTATTTAATGCAGAGGAAGCTGGGTGCTTCATATACATTACCTCATAAATGTTTGAACTAATCGTGAGAGGTAAATATCTGTATCCCTGTTTTATAGAGAAACACATCGAGGCTCAGAGAACTTAGGTAACTTTCTTGGTGTCACAGAATACCAAAATGCTCAGCCAAGCTTCACGTTTATGTTTGATTCCAAAACCCATTCTCTGTCCTTTTATCCTACTACATTTTGCTAGTGAATGTCACTATTCCTCTTAGCCTAGAACCTAACAGAGGAAGCTAGATTTACCCAGTTGCCTCTGCAGAGTAAAACGATCTGTGTTCCAACAGGTGGTTTAGATAAGGCTCGTTTTTCCTGGTGGTTTGAGAAAAATAAGAGTATAGAAAATGAGTAACTCTGCCCTAAAAGGAGATCAAAGGGAACTGATGCTTAAATGGTTTGACAGTGTTATGCCCCACCCTGGAAGGTGGATTTGGGACTTTATCCCTTAAACAAAAAGAATAGTTGGAGCCTTATTAGGGAACTGAGCAAAACTAACCAATATAAGGGCTCGGACACTGCTCAGGCCAAGAAGTTGCCAAGTTGTGTGGAAAAGCAGCTCATAGCTAGGAGAGGCCAAGGCCAAGCTGTATGGGAAAAGCCGAGTCAAGAGGTAAAGGCTGAGGTTTCTAGTCTGGGCTGTGCATCCATAGAGTATGGGATCTTGGCAAACCTCTTAACTCCTCTTGGCCTTAGTTTCTCATATTTAAAATAAAGGGTGTGAAAAGATGCCCAGAGATGGTAATTACTATGGGGGAGGGGAATCAGATTTCTGCCTGGAGGCCAGGGGAACCTAGTGTCTGCTCTGTATTGTCTCCTCTGGCCTCATTCTGGAAAGAGGCCTTATTTTAGGTCCCCCAGAGGGGAGAAGGTTTGGTGACCTCAGCCTCCGGAAATGAACACAGAGGGGAGTCCCATACCTCATGTTTAGCACAGAGGGCATTGGGAACAACAGACCAGGGACCATAAAGAGGCTCAGCACTTGGGAGGTTGGGGGCTTTTCCCCATTGGTTACTTGGTTACCTGAGTTTGTGTCCCAGGTGGAAAACCTGCAGAGTTTGCTTGCTGTTTGTCTATTCGGGGGTATGGTTTGTATGGAAGTGCAGGACACACTGCTTTGGATCCTGCATCCTACTCTCCAGCTAAGTGGGTTGTGGTCATGCTAAAGAGGGAGGGAGGCAGGATGAGGCCCTGGGACTGTGAGGGCAAGGGAAGGCAGGGTTGCCAGCATGGGCCTGGGAAGGGTCTGTAGGCTTGAGCAATAGAAACTTCCAGAGGCTCCCACAATGAGTGATTGGATTAAATGATTTCTCAGCCCCAACCCAGCTCACACATGAAGCGTTGATTTCATTTCCCTACCTTCCATGAGCAATGCAGCAAACATCAGCACCACAGATGTGCTCAGACTTGAGCCTGACTCACAGAAGAGAGTCTGGGGCTGCCAGGCTTCAGACACCAGGTTATAATCAGCTTCTTCCCAGGCGCTGCACACATGAGGCCCATGCCATGGGCAAACAGTGCTCGGGGTGGTTCAGGCACTGCAGAGACCATGGAAAGTTCACCTGACAGAAAAGATCTGGAGGGACTCACCTCACAGATCCCTCAACAGAGCTAACAGTGTTCTTTGGGCCCCTGTTACTATTTAGGTGAGAGTTGCAAAGGCAACCTCTCCTAGATTACAAAGTGTGGGTGGAAGTCATCAATACTTCAATAGTACCAGCTGTTGGGACCTACCCTTAGGCTTCTCCTACACCCTCCCTGCCAGGCTCCTAGCCATCCTACCAGGGAGAGTTGGCAAGTGCTTTTGCCTTGGGGCTGGAGGTTGGAAATACTGTCAGCAGTGCTGTCAAGGTGAAGCTAAAATACGGCGTCTCCAGGGGACACCCAGGCTGTGGACCACGGCAGAGGCTGCAGCGAGGAGCTCAGCATGCAGAATCTGGGAGGGCAGGGATGGGCCCAGTGGAGTCTCCACCACCCAGTAGTTCCTTAAATTGTTGAACGTCTAATTAGTGTGGAGAGGTGGTGAAGGAGGGGCCACTGAGTGGGTCTTAGAGTGCAATGGGAGAGATTTGGGAAGCAGAGGTCTTTGGAATTTGGTTTTAGAGAATTAAGGACGAATTAAGGAAGGAATAATTTCTGAGTGCCTACTCTAGGGGACACACATGAGGTTGACACCTCACATGAGTTACTCTCCTTAAATCCTAAACAAGAATTATTATTATCCCTCTTTATGAGCTGAGATTTGAGAGGCTAAGTGAATTACCCAGAAACAAATCATTTCTAAGTGAAAAAGGCAGGATTCAGATCTAGGTCTTCTGATTTATCTGCCTTCATATAGTTAGGTCATTATTTTTCCCATTTTATAGAGAAGACTGAGGCCCAGAAAAGCAACTCATAGCTAGGAGAGGGCAAAATGGAGACTAAAATCCAGTAATCTGGCTTGATAGCTTTGCTCCATTCATGGACTGCTTGATGTTCTCCCAGGACATGCAGGTCTCCCTCACCCAGGTCGGCACTGAGTGTACTCAGCAGCTTGTCCTGTTCCCATGGGGGCTGGGACTCACCCCACCCTGCAGTCCTCATCTTCTCCCTCATCTGTTTAGGTAGCCTCTTTGGGGAGGGCAGACATCTGGCTCACAGCTGGCCTGAGTGAGGCTCATGCTACTCTATACGGAAGAATGTGGTGGGCTTCATGTGTGTTTTTCTTTTCTCTGTTGTAACGAAATTGGATAATGAGCCTGGTGAATGAAGCTCCAGCCAGGGAGTGCACTGAAGCCCCAGCTCTGCCATGCTGTGTCATTGGGTTACTGTCTCTGGGTCCTGGTGTCCCCATTTGTAAGAATGTGGGGTTATGCAAAATGACACCCAAGATCTTCTCCGGGTACTGACTTTCTAGAACTCTATGTAAAATGGTTACCACACACACAGCAGGAAAGTCAAGCATTCTTCCTTCCCCATGTAGTGAAATCTAAAATTAAATATGCATAAAATATTTTGATGTTTAAATCAAACCTTGGCATTTTCTATTCCCTTTATTGTTTACCCTTGTATAAATTTTTTAATAATAGTCTTCATTTTTTTGAGAAAAAGATATTTTCCCTTAAAAGTGCATAGAATTTCAAACTTTTTGTTGTTCTTATGCATTCTTTCTTAAAACCTTAACTAAAAACAAAGAAAAAAGGAGATAAAGTGGCCTAAATATAAAAAACTTTCTGGGGTTCCTGTTTATTTACATCTTAAGATAGTTAATATTTGTGTCAACCTGGCTAGGCTATGATGTCCAGGTGTTTGGCCAAACACTAGTCTAGATGCTGCTGTGAATGTGCTTGTAGGTGTGATTCACACTTACCATCAGTTGCCTTTAAGTAAAGCAGATTACACTCCATGATGTGGGTGAAACTCATCCAGTCAGTTGAAGGCTTTAAGAACAAAAGCAGGTTTTCCAGAAAAGGAGGAATTCTGCCTCAAGATTCAATGTATAAATCCTGCTTGAGTTTGAGTTTCCAGCATGCCCTGTGAGTTTCCATACCTTCCCTATGAACTTTGGACTTGCTAGCCCCAATAATTCTGTTAGCCAGTTTCTTAAAACAAATCTCTATTTCTGGTCCAGTTGTGGTAGCTCACACCTGTAATGCCACAGCTTTGGGAGGCTAAGGTGGGAGGACAGTGTCAGGCTAGGAGTTTCAGACCAGCCTGGGCAACATAGTGAGGCCCCATCTCTACAAAAAACTTAAAAGGTGGCACACGCCTGTAGTGCTAGCTATTGGGGAGGCTGAAGCAGGAGTATCACTAGTGCCCAGGAGTTTGAGGTTACAGTGAGCTATGACTGTGTCACTGCACTTCAGCCTGCGTGGCAGAGTGACCCTGTCTCAAAAAAAAAAAAAAAAAAGTTTTTATTTCATCTATCTATCTCTCTATCAATCATGTATGTATGTATCTATCCACTTTTTTTTTTTTTTTTGAGACGGAGTCTCTCTCTGTCGCCCAGACTGGAGTGCAGTGGTGCGATCCCTGCTCACCACAAGCTCCGCCTCCCGGGTTCACGCCATTCTGCTGCCTCAGCCTCCCGAGTAGCTGGGACTACAGGTGCCCGCCACCATGCCTGGCTAATTTTTGTATTTTTAGTAGAGACGGGGTTTCACCTTGTTAGCCAGGATGGTCTTGATCTCCTGACCTCACGATCCGCCCCCACTTGGCCTCCCAAAGTGCTGGGATTACAGACGTGAGCCACTGCACCTGGCCGTATGTATCTATCTATGTATATCCTATTGGTTCTGTTTATCTGGGAAGCCCTGACATACACATCTGCTAGATTGGAAGACTGTTTCCACTAGAAAAGTCATAGGATCCATGGTTCTCAGAAACTTTCCAGGAGTGCTGTCTTCACTTTCTGGCTACATCATATCATGGCTGGTGAATCTGGGACTCAAGTGACCTGGGTGTGAAACCAACCCCACTGATTACTAGCTATGAGGCCCGGTGTAGGCAGCACTCCCCCTGGGCCTCAGTTCCCTCATATCTGGAGCAGGGGGTGGGGAATGGGGTATGTGATGATAACGCCTTGCTCGGGGTTGTTGGGAGGGTCAGGTGAGACAATGCATTAAATCACCTGACACAGAACGTGAACTCCACGAAGAGTAAACACTACCCATATTATTCCAATGACTCCTCCTCCTCTGATTCCTCCTCCTTCTTCTATCGTAATTATTAACTGGACTCAGACAACATTTATGGAGCACTGCTTGGTTGCCAAGCCCTATGCTGGGGAGCCGGTGATGGGAGATGAAAGTCAACATCTTTACCCTTCAGGAGCTGAGTCAATTGAGAGAAGAAAGCTCTGCATGCTCTGTGAGCCACAAGACAAGATGATATAAATCAAAGCTCTCCCAAGCCTTCAAGGCCCAACCCAAATCCTATCTCCTTCACAAAACCTTTCCAGATCCCCCTATTGAAAATTAATCTCCTGACTCCCATGTCCCCAGGGCCTTTGGCTTGTACCTTTCCTATGGTCCTTACCACTATTTACCTTGTGTTAGAGTGATTTATGCACATGTCAGCCTCTTCCACTAGAATGTGAATTCCTGGGGACAGAAATATTTATGAAGGGCCTTTCTGTGACTTTGACTACTGTATGAAGGACCAACATAACAACATCAATAACTCACTTCACATTTTAAGATGATTTTATGACAAAATAATTAAAATTAAATGTAATTAAAACATTTTCACATATTCATTCTCATAGCCAATAGTGTTTTGTGTGTCCATTTTATAGATGCTATGCAGGAGGCAGAGAGCTGGCTGTGACCTGTACAAGTTCACAGAACTAGTTAACAGCAGGGCTAAGCCCAGAACTTGGCCCATGTGTGCTCAGCAGTCTAAGTCTGGCACTTAACTGATGTGGCTATGTTGTATATTCCTAGTCCCATTAAATCACCCTTAGTGAGCAATTCTGTATTCTGCTATGCATAAGCAGTTTGGCTTCCTTGTCATGAGAGTGGTTTAGTAAGTTCTCTCCCTGTTTAGACATAAAACCAAGCCAGTTGAAACAAATTGCATCGTTTAAGTGCCTTTCCAGACTGGTTGTGACTCTTGCCCTGACAATTTTTAGGTCTGCAGAGGCTCCTCTGTAGCAATTTTCCCCACAAAAACCATGTGGCTTCAGATGATTAGAGTTGGGTGTACTTGAACACTGATCTTTCCACTCTTCCTCCCTCAAACTTCTCAAGGCTTTGTGACAACATTGAGAGATAGGCTCAGTTATCTGCCATTGACAAATGAAGTGATTGAGGCTCTGAGAGGTGGAGTGACTTATGTCCCTGAAGCTGCCACTGTTAGGATTCAAACCCACATCTGTTTGTCTGTTTGGATGCTAAAGACTTTCCATTATGCCCACATTGAATTCTTTTCCCTAATGGGGAGGGACTGGGAAAGCAGGGCCTGACTATTATCTCTAGTGACCAACTTCATTTGTAAGATGTCAATTATAGGAGTGATTTTTCTGGGAGACTTAGTCAGAATCATTGGATAATGACCATGAGTCAAAGATTCACTTTTGAGATGGTACACACTGCTTGAAGGCTGGGTATGATGATATGATTTTTTTTTTTTCTCTCCCAGTTTGAACACATTAATTGGCAGAAGTTTCCCCTGTGATCTTTCAGTACAACATTCTTCCTGCAGCCACACCTGACCAGTGGGAGGACTGACTAAATCCTTCAACCTCTCCATCCCATGCCTTTACATCTGCTGTGTTTCCCACGTGGTTAGTCTTTTCTTTACACCTCTAACTAGGCTCCCATCTGTCAACATCCCACTGGACTGGGCATATGGACTGGCTGAACTGAGTTGATTTGTACTTTGGCAAGACCAGTCTTCATGCAATAAACATTAAGGGACAAGTCAAAAGCAGAAGATAACTAATAATGGAAGGAAAGGAAAGAGAGTTGGTGAGGGCCAGATTTGGCTCAGAAACTTGAATTTCTTTTGTTGGGCAGTACAGAGCCATGGAGGTTTTTGAGCAGAGAAGTGGACCACATGATATAACATATTTTAGGAGGGTAGATCTGGTAGGAGAAAGTAAAAGTATGAAGGCTGCTTAGTAGATTCTTAGAATAGTCTAATTACAATGTGATGAGAGCCTGAGGCAGGGAAGTAGCCGTAGACTGGACAGCAGGGATAGATGGGAGGTATTTTGAATGGGGCAGACTGGAGTCATTTTCTAATGGGGTCTCACAAAAAATGTGGCACAACACAGAAGAAAGCATACAGGCTTTAGAATGAATCATTCTGGGTTATGAATCTCAGCTCAGTCACCTGCAGGTATGTGACCTTTGGCAAGTCATGTAAACTTGCTGAGTTTCAGTTCTTCATCTGTCAGATAGTAATATTTGACAACTCAGACCTGTTGTGAAAATCAATAGAAGCGACAAACATGCAAAGATAGTCACATTGCAGAGGATCAGTCAGCGATTGCCATCATAAAGGGAGGTGGCAATGTATCCTAGATAAGGGCAGGCCTAGAAGTGTTGCACTTCTGCTCTTTGCAGCTTTTGAAGTTGGGAAAATGACTGAAACTGGGTGAATCTTGGTAACACGGGAATAATAAGAGCTCTCCCACAGATCTTTTTTAATGAATATCATATTACTTAGATAAATGTATGGGAAGTGATTAGCTTATGATGGGCACATAGGAAGCCCTCAGGTAAAGAATAGTTGCTAATATCATCATTATTAGGGCCCGATGGGCACTGCTGATTGGCTGAACCAGCTTCCATTTCTACCTCATTTTCTCTTTTCTGCTTATACTATAGAATTTCTAAATACTGTCTTTCCTAGCCTCCTTTGCGCTGGGAGTGGCCATGTGACACAGTTCTGGCCAATAAGACATGAGCACATGTCTGCTGGGGGGTGCAGGAAATGCTTTTAAACTCAAGATTAGAGGAAGAGCCCCAGTCAGTATTACCCAATTTCATTCTGCCCCTTATTCCTGCCTTAAGTTCATGGATCATGCCTGAGGCTGGGACAGACACTTCACAACCATGAAGAAAAGGCAAAGAGAATCACAAAGATGCCAGCCCAATGCTAGGAAGCTACTAGCCTACACCAATGCCAACAGCCATCCATTTATCAGACTTCTTGTCATGTGAGAAGAATGAACCTTCTGCATGTAAGTCACTATTTCATCTGTCAAATAGTAATAATTGACAACTCAGACCTGTTGTAAAAATCAACAGAAGCGACAAACATGCAAAGATAGTCACATTGCAGAGGATCAGTCAGCGATCGCCATCATTAAGGGAGGTGGCAATGTATCCTAGCTAAGGGCAGGCCTAGAAGTGTTGCACTTCTGCTCCTTTGCAGCTGTTTGAAGTTGGAGTTTTCTGCATACTTGTAGCTGAATGCAGTCTTAATTGATAAAAGAGGTAAAGGAAGGAGAGCAGAGAAAGGTCACTAGGTGCTTCAGAGCATCAACATTCTAGCTAAAGGAAACTGCTCCACGTTTTCCATATCGTGTCACTGTTTTCCCTCTTACAGGGACCTCCCTGACTGGAACTCTCACACTCCTCTCAGCCCCTCCAGCCCCCATCTCTGCCCGCATAAATCCTTTAAGGCTCAGTCTAGGGTCACCTTACCTATGAACTATCTTAATCTCTCCATGTAGAATCAATCTTTCCTCTTTTAATTTCTGTTATAAAGACTTACAATAACCATATTCGCAATTGGCTATGTAGTGTGTTATTGGTGTTCATAGCTTACTTCTACTAGTAGAAACTAAGTTCCTTTAGAGACATTATTTCTGAATAAGATACACACAATCTTACAAAAAATATTAGGTATTATTATTTTGTTCTTTAAGTATTTAGTCTATTCATTCAGTAAACCTGTACTAAGAATCTACTATGTATACCACTAGGGTTAACAACTTAATCTCTAATGACAAACAGTTTGGGCTCTATGGAACAATTTACTCAGTTTCTTTGTCTTTCAAATAGGGATAATGGTAAAAATAGAGATTTTATGAAGAATAACTGAGTTAATATCTGTAAAATATAGAGAACAGTATCTAGAATACAGAAAATACTCAGGAAATATCTATTGTTAATATTATTATTATTATTGTTGTTGTTTACCAAGTTATTAGTTTCTAAGAATATACTTGTTTTCTACCAAACAGTAGGACATCAGCAAATGTTGACTGAATAACTTGTGAATAACTCGTGTATGTGTACCTCTGAAATGTTAAAAAAACTGCAAATGAAACTAATTTAAATTCATATATACTTAAGTATATTAATGTTCATGAATAATTCACATTAACAAATATGTGTTTTTCTATTGATTTTCTTTGGAGATTGCATTGAGAATTTCACAACAGCTCTTGAAGTAATTGGAGAAGCAGTGGCAACTACCACAAAACCAGAAACAGGAATGGCTTAAGTCAATTAGAAAATTCATTTGCTTTTAAATTCAACAGTTGTCTATTCCCTGCCTGCCCTGGTTTAGCACCTAGAGAGCCTTCCACCACATGAGCCTCCAGAGTGAAAGGTGACCCTTTCCTCTGACCCACAGGAACCCCTGATAGTTTGAGCCCAACATACGGCAGTAGCTTCATTTCCAACCCTTGCCGAGAGCCTGGGCACTGCAATCAGAAGGTCTTTGTGTAGATTCTTGTTCTGATGCTTGCTAGGTGTGTAGTCCCTCTGGGCCTTAGTTTACCATGTACAAAATAGAATAATAAGGATATTCCTCATACTGAGTTATTGTGAATCTTGATTGTGTAATAATCCAGGTGAAGTGCTTAGCGCAGAGCTGAACACATGGTACATGATCAGTAAGTGTGATTCATCATGTCATGCCAGTTCACCTAACAGTCTAGGTACATTGTCTTCTTAACCGAACTCCTTCAACACTACACAATTTTGTACCTGCTCTTCAAACCACACAGTCCTTTTTCATGTTTTCTATTTTATTTATTTATTTTTGAGACTGAGTCTCTGTCACTCTGGCTGGAGTGCAGTGGTGCAATCGTGGCTCACTGTAGTCTCAATCTCCTTGGCTCAAGCAATCCTCCCACCCCAGCCTCCAGAGTAACTGGGACTACAGTCACATGCCACCACACCCAGCTAATATTTTAAATTTTTTTTGTATAGAGAGGGTCTTCCTATGTTGCTCAGGCTGGCCTCAAACTCCTGGGCTCAAGCGATCCTCCCGCCTTGGCCTCCCAAAATGCTGGGATTACAGATGTTAGCCACCACGCCTGGCCTGGACAAAATTCTATTTATTCATCAAGAGTCATCACAGATAACACCCTAATGAGATATATGACATGATGTGATCATGCATTCTGAGTTTATTATCTTTTGGGGGATACAAACAAGTAAATATAGTACTGACAATAACAGATAACATTTTGAGTGAATTGCTTAAAGGACCTTTTACCAAGCACCCATATATTTTACTAGCCTGGAATATTTGACATGTCTTTCCATCTAGGCCCATTACTAACAAAGACCCTGAGAAGAGAATCCTATTCTCTTAAATTGAGGTGGAATGTCAGATCATTGCTGAGTCAAGGAGGGACTGATATTTGTTAAGATCTACTATCTGTTAGTACTTAAGTATGAGGGCCTTATATATCCTCATCTTTAGTCCTTACTACAACCCTAGGAGGTAGATAGTAGTATTGATTTTACACAGGAGGAAACTGAGGGACAGAGATGCTGTGTTACTTGCTTGTGGTTATACAGTGGACATATAGTGGCTTTGGGATTTGAACTCAGGTCTCTCTGCTGACAGAGTCTGCGTATTTCTCTAGGTTTTGCTGGAGAGGAGCTAGAGCAGTATGGAGTTAGGGGGTGGATAGAAGATACAGTAAGGAGTTGGGGCAGGCAGGAAAATCAAACTTTTTATCTTTACCAATCTTATGAAGGGCTGATCCTGACCAAAACTCTGGCAGATGTACATTAATAATAGAAAAACATTTCTGTGTAGACTCATTTTGTTTGCAGAATGGAAATTACTACATCATGGTCACACACACAAACGTGTTGTATTTGGAAACCAAGAACTTTGATCATCTTGTGAATTCACATTGAATTACACCTGGCATGTTGGAAAGCCTGTTTTAGATCTAGTCATTCCTTAATTAGAATCCAGATTCTGACACATGAATTGTCAGGCTTCAGGCCAGTGACTTAATGGAGCCTCGATTGCCTCATCTAGAAATGAGAGTATTGATTGTATCAACTCAGAGGACTATAAAATGAAGTGTGATTAGGAATGCATATATAATTTATCATTTAAACAGGAACATGTGAGAAGTAGGTTGGGGGTATTGGTCCTGTTAAGAATTTTACTGGGACAACAAGTGTAAACTGATCTTGAGCAAATTATATTGTATCGTCACACCAGGTATGCTCTATAAGAAGTGTCCGGCACAGTGCTTCCTATCTTGTAAGTGCCAGCAAATGTCTTCCTTGATAGTATTTTAAGCACAATCCCAAAATTAAGTGACTTTGTCCTGTTTAAAATTTTCTGAATGTATTAGACTCACAGGCCGGGTTCTATTAGTTATTCATATTCTCAAGTGTGACAGACCAGTGAACGTGTAGAGACTAATCAGAACAATGAAATAGGATTCTCAGTGCAGTTAGAAGAAAACAAGAGGATTTATTCAAAGGGAAGAAGAAAGAAGTATGTGCTGTAATCTTTTTAAAAACAAACAGAGAACATACCAGCTCAGATCAGAAGATGGGAGCGGGGATGTAAATGAACAAAAGGCAGTAAGTTAGAGCAGTCCATTTATTAACCAACATCCACAAAGGAGTGAAGGTGGAGAGGCCAGACTACCCCAGCAAGCTGAGGCACCTTCAGCAACTGCTGAACAATACTCTGGCAGATCCAGCAGGGGATAAAGGTGGACTACATCTAGGATTTTGTTGTTTCTGACAGTGGATACTTAATAAATGTTAGTTTCCTTTCTTTCACTTCATTTGTGGTAAGGATTGATAAAATAATCTGACAAGTTGGTTTATAGTTTATACCCATAGCCTAATAGCTACTGAATGGAGTAGAAGTTGATGATCACTAATGCCTGCCTAATCATTAGATCTTCATTCCTTTCTCCCTTCCCTTACCTTCTTCTCTATCCTCCTCTTCTTTCCCCCTCCCCTCATCCCTTCCTCTCTTTCTTCCTTCCATCCTCAGCTATTTATTGAGTCAGGAACAGAAGATATGATGGTGAATAGACAGGCCTGCAATTTATCAGGAAGACAGACACCAAGGAGACAATTAACTACAATGGTGTTAGGTACCCTGAGATCTGAGTCCACTCCTCACCTTGGGCCCTTCATTTTTGATATGTGTTTGACATGCCCATGTGACTATTCACAAAGCATCTCAAACATAACATGTCCAACACTAAACCCATGACCTTCCCCTCAAATCCAGATCTCCCTGATTTACCTGTCAGAGTTGATGGTATCACTTGGTCAACTCAAGCCAGAAGAAGCCTCGGGGTTACTTTTGACTCTGTCCTCTCATCAATTCCTTTAATTCTATGTGTAATTTTTATTTATTTTAAATTATTATTATTATTATTATTGGCACAGGGTCTCGCTCTGTCACCCAGGCTGGAGTGTAGTAGCGCAATCTCGGTTCACTGCAACCACTGTTTCCCAGGCTCAAGCAATTCTCCAGCCTTAGCCTCCTGAGTAGCTGGGACTGCAGGTGCCCACCACCACGCCCAGCTAATTTTTGTATTTTTTGTAGAGGCAGGGCTTCACTACATTGCCCAGCCTGTTCTTGAACTCCACAGCTCAAAGCAATGTGCCTGCCTCAGCCACTCAAAGTGCTAGGATTACAGGCGTGAGCCACGGCACCTGGCCAGTCTATGTGTTATTAAGACTTGGGTTCTCCTACTATATTTTGCCTTTTTGTTTTTGTTGATGATGAAGATGACAAGTCAGTGGGGAGGGTGGCTACAGAGGGGAAGGGGAGCTCTCTGTTCACCCTGCTTTATTGGAATAAGAGTGACTTATTTGCTAAATTTTTTCAGTCAATGACAAGAAAATCAACAACATATCCACCAGGACACCCTCCACCCTTCATCCTGCCATATCTATCATCTATTTACCCATTTGAGTAATGACAGGAATAAGCTGCTTCATAATTAATCTCATTTTCCCTGAGTGTTTGGAGTTAAAAATCATTTGCATTTCCACAATGGTCCAGCAATCCCTTATCCCATCCATCAATTGGAATGGTAAATTGGCTGCCCAGTTTCCATCTGATCTTTAATTGAATAACTGCATGTCATCAACACAAATTTGCAGTTTGGCCTAGAGCTTGTTTTGGAGGGGCTTTGCTTCTTTACTAAAGTGTTTCCAATTTTAACTTTATGTTACATCCACGTACAGGGTGTGACAGTGTGTGTGTGGACAGAGAGAGGGAGAGAAGTGGCTGGGGGTAGCAGTGGGGAAGAGGTAGAAATGAAGGTGTTGGAACTGCAGAGGCACACACACCACTAATTAAAATGGGGAAATAGCATTCTTTCATTGGGGCCACAGGCAATGAACATCCCTTGGGGAAAAAAAAAGTGGAGCCTCTAATACTCAGACATTTGCAACTGGATAATAACTTTGCAAAATGTGACTGACAGTTACCAGATTATCTCCTTAATCACACCTTTGTTTCCATTAAGCAGAGCTTATGCTCTCAGCAGGTTTCAAACATGTGTTAATGTTGAACATCCCATGGAAAAATCAAAGAGCTGTAGGGACTGGAGTTTTGTGGAGGGACTCCACAAAGAAAGAAAGATTCTGGGGTGAGGGGCAGAAAAACCAGTGTGGAGTGAAAACAGCTTCAGCCTGCTCTGCATTGGCTTCCCCAGCCATGATGTCTCAGAAAGTCAGGAGCATCAGTGAAAGATGATAGAAATGTAGGGGAAAGCATGAAAATCAGCAAACCCTGCAGAAATTTTGTTGTCGTTTTGTCTTAATAAAATCTTGGGATTCCAAAAGTCAGTTGTTTTAATGGACTAATTCTCGGAGATTTAATACATCATTTTATTGAGTCTTCTTTGATTCACTCCAAATGTCTAACAACTCTAAATTGTTAACCTGGCTATAAACCCTCTGAAAGAGAGGAAAATGATCAGAGTACCAGTCTTTGCGGGTTAAAACAGAGCCCCCAGTAAGATCCAGGGTACCTTAGGAGTTACTAGAACCTCTTTGTAGAAGTTTGCAAGGTAAGAACACTGGGAAATTAACACTAGCTAAGAGTCTATACTAGGTGCAGTGTGTATACTAACTTGGCCAGTCTGCACTCTGGTATCTATTATTATCCTGTGTTGGAGATGAGGAAACAACTGAGCCTAAGAGAGATCCATTAACTTGCTCAAGGAACCACATTGAGGAAATCATGGCATCAGAATTTGCACCCAGATCCTCCTGGAGCAAAGTGCACAGCAGTTGTTGTTGGAGGGTTTCTCTCTAGATCCCAATTTAAAAGATTCCCCTTTCCCCTTCCCCATACCTCCCCTTTCTCTTCCTCCTCCTCCTTTTTCCTCTTGCTTTTAAAATTTTCTTCCAATTTCCAAATGTGTGGGTATTTTCCACTAGCTTCTCCATATCCATTTCCCACTCTTTTCAACCCTGATCTGTGCCTCATAGAACAGCCACCCTTGCTTTCTGGCTTTGTGTTTGGCCAATAGGAGGCACTGACAGTGGACAGGAGGGAGGGAATTTATTTCTCCGACTCCCTCCCTACCCTGCCTGCTGTGGTGGTTGCCCATGTCCTGTCAGGTGGTGTCTTCTATATCAGCTCAAAATTCCCAACATTTCCCAAATGTTTGATGTCAGGATCCCTTCATGCTTTTAAAAGTGGTTGAGGACCCCCAAAGAGCTTTGGCTTAATTTTCTTGATATTTACTATATTAGCAATCAAAACTGAGAAATTCTCAAACACAGGAATACACAGATGTATATTCCATTAGCCATGACAGCAATGACATCATCACAAGTCAGGCAGCGTCTGAAAAACTTCACTGTGTACTCATGAGAGGACGAGAGCAAAGAAGGCAAATGATGTCTTAGTATTATTATTATTATACTTAGTATTATTATGAAATAGTTTTGGCCTTGTGAACACCTAGTAGAGTCTCAGGAACACCCACAGGTTCACCCTTCCCAAACTGCTTCTTCAGGGTTGCTATGAGATGCCTTTCCATTTTTTGCTGACTCTCCTTCCTCTGCCTAAAACTCTTTATTACTCTCTTTATGCAATTCTCCTCAATTTCTCCATTTGAGTGCAGCATCTGTTTCTCCAGGAGACTTGACTCCTCATTGGCTGACATATGGCTGGGATTTTACCTTGGAGGAAGGGTTAGGTCAGAAGCAGCTCAGGAGTGCTGGGGGCAAAGAAAAACATTTCTTCCACTGGCAATTACCTTTATTCTGCAAACTTCAATTCACATTGTATTATGTATTATAGGTAATCTAGAGGTGATTTAAAGTATACAGGAGGAAGTACATAGGTTATATGCAAATACTATGCCATTTTATATAAAGTGCTTGAATATCCACGGATTTTGGTATCTGTAGGGGAAAGGAGATTGGTAGCATTTTTTGGATCCAATCCCCTACAAGTACAGAGGGATGACTGAATTTATCATTTCCTCATAGATCAAAGGTAGTATCTAGAATCAGAGTGATAACCATTTCTTTGTGCCTGACCCTGGCCAGGACATAAGAGATCAGTTTCTTTTTGGAGCAGTAGACAAACTGGAGCATTTTCAGAGGACAGATGGGAGTCTAGAAACCAAGTTCATCAGGAAGAGTTGAAGAAACAGTTTCCTCTGAAGGAAAGAAGCCTCAGGGGAACTTGGATATTTTCACATACCTCTTCCTCAGCCTTTTTCTTCTTCTTCTTTTTTTTTTTTCTTTTTTGAGATGGAGTCTTGCTCTTGTTTCCCTGGTGCCCAGGTTGGAGTGCAATGACACAATCTCAGCTCACTGCAACCTCCTCCTCCCCGGTTTAAGCAATTCTCCTGCCTCAGCCTCCTGAGTAGCTGGGATTACAGGTGCCCGCCATCATGCCTAGCAATTTTTCTGTATTTTTAGTAGAGACAGGGTTTTACCATGTTGGCAGGGCTGGTCTCAAACTCCCGAACTCAGGTGATTCACCTGCCTTGGCCTCCCAAAGTCCTGGGATTACAGGCATGAGCCACTGCGCTCATCCTAGCCTTTCTTGTCCCAGGGAAGAGTGGTTCTTCACTCCTTTTTCTGGTCCTTCACTGAATTTGGGTCAGATTTCAATTGCGCCATATCACTTTATATTGTCATTATTTTCCCACTTATTCCCTTCTAGACTGCTAGCTCCTCAAGACAGGTTTAGTTACAAAGGCAGTCCTATCTTTGAAGTATAATAAATTTGTTTGTTGAAGAAAGAAATAGAGATGACATTCTTTCTTAAGTGCCATTTTTTTTCCATAGTCAACTAAAGATAGTTCCTGCTTACCTACAAAGACTTTATTTTTCTGAATCACCTAGGAAGACATTCAATGTGCCTACAAAAGAAAGGGAAGTGCCAGAAATGTTTATACAGGTGTTGCGATATTTGGGGGATAAACTAGATTTGAATTTTAAAAGCCTGAATCTCAATCCTAGTTCCACCACTGGCCAACTAGCTGCCTTTTGCAAGTCACATTCTTTCTGTGAGCCTCAAATGCTCAGATCAAGTGGGTTGGACTAGAAGAGTGGATTCCAACTTGGGTGTGTGGTTCTCCATCTCAAGGTGTCATTGAAGGGGTCTGGTGATCCACACAGACACCAAGTATTGTCAGCCACCTAAAAAATTAGTATCCCTGGCTTATATCTGAGCTATGTTTTCATATATATGGAAATGTGGTTATAAGTGATAAAATACAAGATTAATGCAGTTTTGAATTTGTTGTATCTATTTTTCCTTTTCTTTTCTAACCAAGAGATAATAACATCATCTGATGTGGTATGTTATGACATTAAAAGAAGCCCTTATTCTTGGGAAAATTGGGTATCACTGAACCTCAAGTCTTGGTTTTGATTCTGAAGCCCGTGGCTCTGATGAAGACAGAAGAGACAGGGAAGTTTGTCTCAGCTGTAGATATGAACGGCTTTACTAACCATGGTAGTCAACACTGAGGTAGGTAATACCCAGCAAAAGCCAATGAACACATTTTCTAATTTTCTAATTTTTTTTCCTTCTCCACAGATAGTATCCATGACAAAAGTACAAGTTCCCATATTATAAGAACAGTACGAAAGTATTTAAACAGTATAGATGCAATGCTTTTTTCTCCTAAACATTGAGAAATCATTACTTGCTCTCATTTTGGATAAAAGATCTTTTTCTATTATAATCATTCAAAAATATTTTAGAAACCTATTTCCTTTAAAAGATGAGACAGATTTGGGGGAAAATTCAAGCTACTGAACAACATGCCTTAGAAGCCACTAAACAGATTAAAATAAATTTATCAATTTTCAGGGATATTTACAAAAGCCCAATTTGAGGAACTCAGTAGCAATTGAATGGGAATTTTCAATTCCTAGAACTAATGAATGAAAGCAATGCTTTAAAATTTTTCAGTTTTATTTCTATATTTTTCTACTTACTAAAATCATATTCATCCATTGTAGAATTTGGATTCCCCTTCCTTTAACTTTCATTTCCAAAGAAAATATGTTACTGTTAATCTACATGCAGTATTTTATATGCTTGCATATAGCTCTATTTCCATATTTAGAAATTTAAAATTGTTTTATATCATTCACACTATTTGATGACTTGCTGATATGGTTTGGCTCTGTGTCCCCACCCAAATCTCATTTGGAATTGTAATACCCATATCAAAGGAGGGACCTGGTGGGGGGTGATTGGATCTTGGGCGCGTGTCCTCCAGGCTGTTCTCATGATAGTGAGTTCTCATGTGATCTGATGGTTTAAAGTGATGTAGCAGTCCTCCCAAGCCCTCCTGCTGCCATGTAAGACATTTTTTGTTTTCCCTTCACCATGATAGTAAGTTTCCTGAGGCCTCCCAAGCCAGGTGGAACTGTGAGTCAATTAAACCTCTTTTCTTTGTAAATTATCCAGTCTCAGGTAGTTCTTTATAGCAGTGTGAGAATGGACTAATATACTTGCTTTCTCCTAAATTTTTTTTATTAGCTAGTATGGACTTTCATAAAGAACTGTAGGTAAGTTATGTGTAAATTATAAAGCATAATAATAAAATTTTGAATCATATCATCTTGTAATAACACTTTCTTGCTCTAAGATTTTTGTGAGATTTTTATTGAATTATAATTTTATTCATTTATAAGATTCATCCAAGTTATTATACATAGCTGTATTTAAAAATGTGCATTGCTGTATTGTATTCAATTGTGTGAGGTTACTGTACTTTATCTAGACTCCTGTTGATGGACATTTGAAATATTTAAATTTTTTTGTTTTTCTTTTCTATTTCAAAAAAATTCTACCAGGAAACTTTTATGTTTCCTGATGCAAGTGTGTAGGAATTGTCTGGTAGTCCACTAGTAGTAGACTAGGTCATAGGTATATACATAAAATACCAAATTGTTCTCCATATTAGTTGTACTCTACAATCAGTATACAAATAAGCCTCCATTTCCTTACATCTTCGGCAATATTAGATATTTCCCATTTGGTACTGCTTATATAGATCTCATTATGGTTTCAATTTGCATTTTCTTAATTATTTAAAAAATATTTGCCATTTGTTTTTCTTTCTATATGACATACCTATTCAAGTCTTTTGTTCATTAATCTATTGTTTTGACTTTCTTTTATTGGCATTTAGCTAACATTATTGATTATTAGTAAAGGGAAATTCTTCTGCTTTACAGCATTTATGGCTGACATCTTAATTGACGAAGCAGAAGCTATTTCTAACCTCTTTTCCTGTTGCTTCCTCATAATGTTGAAGTTTCAAAGTCAAATAATAATTTTCCCAGAGTCCCTTGCAAGTAGGAGTAGCATGTGACTCATTTCTGGGGCCATGACATGCACGCATACATCTTCTGTGGATGTATCTGAGAGAGCTTTGGTTTTCCTGATAAAATGATACAGACGCAGCTGTCATACCTTGTGCCATCCCCTTACTTGATTGTCACTTGAATGTAGATGCAATGCTGGGAGCTACAACAGCCATATGATGAGCTTGAGGGAAAAGCTAAGAAATTTATAAAAATTCTGCTCTTGACAATTCTTATACTCATTCATCTCCAAATTTCTGGTTATGTGACTTTTTAAAAAATACGGTTTGCTTAGATACTATAAATCCAATTTTCTTTTAATTAGAGTGGAATACATCTTGACTGATATGCCATCTTATCCAGTAAGTCCTCAGACTAGATTCTCATATCCAGCAGTGTCCAAAAAGGTAGTAAAGAAATTCCATAAGCAATTTCGTTAATTCAGAACACGAAATTTTTAACAGGGCTGGTATGATCTGGCCACTCCCTTTCTTTTTATCAGTGTCCAAAAAGGTAGTAAAGAAATTCCATAAGCAATTTCGTAAATTCAGAACACGAAATTTTTAACCGGGCTGGTATGATCTGGCCACTCCCTTTCTTTTTATCTTTAGGGTGCAGGTGCACTACTAGGCCTTTCACTCATTTGGCTTCACCCACCTGCCCCTTTATCACTTCCAAGAAAGTATGAAATTCTTCCCTACGTATGGCCTTCAATCATCCCATTTCATATGCCTGGATTCCCTTTCCTTTAACTTTCATTTCCTTTCTAAATTAATCTCACCTGTTATTATCTTATCATTAAAGCAGATCACAATTTGTTTTCTTCACTAGGTTTTGAGTTCCAACAGAGAATACTCTATGTCAGTTTCCTTCTTAATTTTATACCCACCATAGCCTAGCCCTGCACATGAGAGGCAGGAAGCACTCAAAAATATTTTGTTAAGTGAACAGATGAATATCTTGTGTGTTAACCAAGTGTCAAACAACACCTACTTAGTTTCTCTTTAACTTTATAAGCCTCGGGTTTTTCACATTTGGGATGAGATAATAATTCCTCTACCTCTCAGTGTGGTTTTAAAATTAAAAGTGATAACTCTGTGTATGTGCTTGGAATGGGGTTTGGAGCATTTGTCTCTGAGAAGGGGAATCATTATTTACCAATTAGCAAATTTTTCTTGCAACTTCTGTTCTTCAGACTTTAAAAGTAATACTTGATATGATTAATAATTATTTAATCTAACATTTATTGAGCATGTGCTTGTGTACTTTATGCATACCAAGCACTTTATATACATTATCTTATTCATTTTTATGAGGTAGCCTCTGTTATCCCCTTTTTATAGGTAAGGAAACTGAGGCTGAACAAGGATAACTACGAGCCTTGTGAAGTACTCCACCATTACTTGTAGACATACATGATGAAATTGTGGTTGATCAGTTACTATCTAATCAGAGTCTGCTATTTATGGGAAATGTTCTCTGAATTTGCTTCATTTTGTTCTTTTCCTGAGACAAAGGAAAGCAGAATAAAACATGCTGATATCAGGTTTTAAGAAAAGCAGCTTCCAAACACTGCTCTGAGGTCAATACACACTTTCATTCCAATCTTCTCTCCTCCTAGATCCACAGACTCTGAAATGAAAATTGACACTCAATCTGGTGACCCTAGGAAAGATCCTGAGCCAGGACACAATGGCTGAGTCCTGCTTGGGCAGCATACTTTTGAGGTTCCAAAAAGTAAATTAATATACATCACAGAAATTTTGTTACACAGATTGAAACCAGAAGCATTTATTTTTACCAGAGCTCCTAGTTTAGTAGTTTACATGTAGAGGGTTCTTAATAAATGCTGGTTGAAATGCATTCCATGAGCATGATGTTATAGTGAGATTTTATCATAATGTTCAGTGCTCAATGTAGTTTATCTTAATTCCACTCAATACATAATTGATGTTCTTCAAAATTTGCCCCAACCTACCATTACAATTTTTTCTCTTAACTTTCTACCCCTGCCTATAGTTCTAACCACACCAGAGTACTGTTTTCTGCACACACCCTGATGTTTCTGTTCCTTTGCTTGTGCTGTGTGCTTCCTAGAATTCCTGCACCACCCTCCCCTTTAAAAAAACAGGCCGGCTCATTCTGTATTTCTTTGCTAGACTGACTTTTTCATTCAGTCTGTCCAAACTAAGTCATATCTATACACATGTGCTTCCCAATCTTTTAGATATAACTATGGCAGCCTTTTTCATTTTGTGGCATAGTATGGCAGGTGGGTAAAGCATAGACTTTAGAGTTGGAAATATCTGGGCACAAATGCCAACTCTGCCACATAAAAATCACACACCCAGTGCAAATTTACCTAAACACGAGCTTCCATTTTTTTTGAAGATGGAGATATTATTATCTGTTTATTAAGGCTGTTGTGAGGAATAAGTAAGGAAACATGCAAAATATTCAGCACAGAATCTGACATATGGTCAGCCTCTGCCTTATTCTGCTGATTCAGGTTCTCAGTTCAAATAGGATTTCTTGAGAACGGCCCCTATTTAATATCCCACACGTCTTCTCTGGTCTCTTTTTAAAGCTCTGGACCTAGGCTGTTGTGTTCAATTCCAAATCTACCACTTATTAGCTTGGATAAGTTTGAACAAATTACTTAACTTTCTTGCCTTATTTTTCTCACAAGTAAAATGGAGCTAATAATAATTGCCTCATAGACATGTTATAGGGATCATTTAAACCTTAGAACAGCGCCAGACATAGAGGAAATTCTGGCTGTTGCTGTGTTGTTCATTCCTCTTTCCCCAGGGTCAACATTACTTTCTGACTCAAGAAGGTACTCATTTCATATCTGTGGAACCACTGAATGTGTATGCTTTGGTTCTCTTCTCCTTCTCTTGCATATGTGGCTCTCCATAGAGTGTGGGGTCCTCTAGGGGCAGGAAGGAACATCGTTATTATGTGCCCAGGATAGGGTCTGGCACCAGGTGATGCTCAGTAAGTTTTATAGGGTGGAAAGGAAATTTTTCAGTTTTGTAATCCTGCCGAGTGACCCCCTGGAAAGTTCATAAACATCAGAACAGTCAGTGCTCTGCCCACCACTCAGCAACTTCTTGCCACCACATACTCAAGCTCACTTAGCAGAAGATGACTCAAGTGTAAAAAGTCACTTCCTCTCTGGCACAACAAAGGCCTAGACCATTGTCTTTCTTGACTGGGTACAAGATTTATTTTGTCCTGCTGGCAGATTTATTGGACAATGTACTATTTGGCTGGCAGTAAGATGACTCTTTTCTTTTTTGTGGGTCCAATCCCCTCAATCAATATTTGTTTCTACTTCCTTCTGTCTACAGGCAGAGACGACTAAGCTGATATGACATTTCTAAAGCAAGAGGACAGCATGGCCGTGAGAAGGTGTTTGGGTAAAGACAAGGAAGGTCTCATCCTGATGGCATCTCAACAGGTCAGGTACTTTGCTTTCCAGTAAAACCAGCCCACTTATGCGGTGAATTTGTTTAACCTCTTTGCAAGCCTCTAAAAAGAGGTGGCATGAAAAGCATGGGTGATGCAGTCAATTAAAATTCAGGCCCAACCAACAAGGAGAAGTAGGCCATGGCTGGCTAACAGAGAGGCATTGACAGAAAGAGACTCTGGCACTGGAAGCCCACATTACTTGAATGTCCTTTTCTTCCAAAACAAGAAACCTCCCAAAGCATAGCGTTATACTGTCCATGTCCGGGTTTATAAAATGTATGTTTTTCTCGCGTAGTGCCCACAGCACAATCCCTGTGGCTTGCTTTACATTCTCCCCCTTCATCTCTATAGGACAGATGATTCTTGTCCATTTTTATCACAGAGTTTTCTGCCTATTGCCAGATGCAGTATCTGCATGTAGCCTGCAGGCAGGTTCTGAGTGTGCTACCAGACAGATGCCACCTCATAATACATTCACTCCTTGTGCCAACAGGAGAGTCTTTCCCCAAGTCCTCTGCTGGCTAATCACTTTTTAGGTCAGACGAGAGGAGAGAGAGAGAAAGAGGGAAAGGGAGAGAGACTGAGGAAGCCAAGGGTATATGGAATTTGAAATTTTGGGCCTTTAAGCTAGATGTGATCAGAGGTCACCCAAGAAAACAGCAGACCCTACATGTTTTAGGTCCTTGAAAATGGGTGTGAAATCTGAAGCATGAGGATGTTAATCAAAAAACTTACAAAATGAGAACATTCTCTTAACAGTTAAAAGTCATTAAATTCACTAATTTATCTTACTTTTTAGACATAACTTTCGATATATAGTCCTTTTATTTTGTACATGATCTTGAAGTTGGCTCTTCTCTTGCACAACTGAACACACGGTTGGCAGGTTTAAGTCTAAAATTGTCCAAATGAGGTCAGACATCACTTTTACACAGGCTTAAAATTTGTCCTTCACTCAGTTATATTAAGGTGACAAAGCCTGGTTTTACTTTCTATAGCTGTCACATGAACTATGATAACTATCATACTGTTATTCTCATCACAGATGAGGAAGGGGGCACCACTGTTGTTTGGGAGGCAGCATCTTCATATTCACAGTGTGCATTTCATTAGTGGAATGAACATGCAGCATAAAGTAGAAAAGTTCTGGTTGCTAAAAAGTCACATGTTATGTAGTCACAAGCTAGCTGTGGTAGGTAAGAACATGGGCTTTTTAAATAAGGGAGGACTTGAATCCTGTTTGCAGAGTATGAAACTCTATGATTTCTGGGGTCCAATCTTTCAAGGTCAGTGTTAAAAATATCATCATCATAATGAGCTAAAATCTGATAATGGAAGAAATAGAGTCAAATAAGTCATATTGTTAACTAATAGAAATTTACTTGCTCTTGAGGGACTGGACCAGTTCAGTTTTAGCACTTGGCAACTCTTTCATTCTAGCTAACCCAAAGCTGCCCAAGCTAACCTTTGCTTCTGTTACAATAGGGAAAGAATGAAAGTCATGGGCTTTAGAATCTGAGAAACTCATCTTCTATATGAATTTGGGTACCTTAATTGCACCCTCTATAATTTCATTTCACTTATGAAATGGGGATAGTACTACTTACTTAACACTAACTCATATGATTATTATGGGGCCCTTTGTCAATGTTCAAGACATTAGCACAGCTGTGGTAGGGGTTGGGGAGAATAGACGCTACCAGCTTCTAATGAATGTCCACATGATACTAAATACACTACAATTCACAGGACAGTCTTCTACAGTAAGGAATTATCTGTCTCAAAATAGTGTCAAGGCTTAGAAACCCTGGCCAAATAAACAGTAGCCACTATGTGTCAGATATATTCCTGTACTTATCTGATCTCTTTCAATTGTATGCATTCCAAAATGTTTATGCTGAACTTTCAGGCTGATAGTAATGACAACACTTCCTTATTTACAAAAATTCCATATATTATCTCGTTTAATTTTCAAATAAACTGCTTGTAAGAATGATTGATGCAATCTCCATTTTACAGTTGGAAAAATGAAGGCTCAGAGACCCTGGATTACCCAGTGAGTAAGCAGCATGCCCAGGTTTAGGATACCACTCTTCTGTTGTCAGCTCTTGTATGCTATCCACATGCTTACAGCATGCTTGGACAATGCAGAAGCTCAGCTTTGGTACTTTGGGTAATCTGTTCATCTGTGAAATGGGATAACTCATGCTGATCTATGGACAACAATTACTGTAACGATGACATGAAATGATGCAGACAGCAGGCACTTGAAAAACAGAGTTCTATCGACATTCCTGCTTCCTCTCAATGACTGGCACTGAACAGTCCTTAACACCCCATTTCTAAGCCAAGAGATTCTTCAAGACCAAGCCAGGCCTGCTGTGCCACTATCCCCCACAGAAGCCTCTGGCTTCATCAAGCCCACAGATCCACAGTTGCTTTGTTCGCTGAGTGACATGTCTATCAGGCGCCACCCTGGGCTGGTCACCGAAACTTTGTAGGAGCCATCAGTCCTGGCGCTCAGTACCCCGGGGTTGACGCCTTGACAACTGTGTTACCACTCTCTTATTACCTATCTGGAGGGTCACCTTTCTGACAGACAGCTTTGAAAATTCTTTATTAAACTGTTTTTTTTTTTTTTTTTTTTTTTTTAGTAGAAAAGACAGATTACTTTATAGTTCTGACATGCTCAACTTATTATGACATGAAACAATGTTCTTGTTTCTTTTGCTTGGGAACGTTTAACTGCTGACTTTGGCCCATGTGAGGTGTCCCCATGATGTATGAGTTATTAGGTCAGACTTTCCATAACCTTTACATATTCATTTATTCACTCACTCAGTTACTCACTCACTCACTCACCTATACATTTGAAAGTCTACTGTGAACCAGGTCTAACAGAGGTTAGACATTTAGTGGATTGCACAAAAAACAAAACATTTACACTCAGTCTTTGATCTGAGGATGTCCCAGTTTAATAAGCAATGCAAGGGGGCAGAAAAGATAAAATTTTACCATGGTAAGTGAAATAAAAGACCTGTGTGTTGTACTTGGTAACATAACTTTGGCAGGATGGAAACCAGAAGTGGTAGTGTATCTGTAGAGTGGGGTGCCTGGTTCACTCTGGATGATGACAGGTAGCAGCAGAGGCAGAAGACTAGATTTTATTGGAATACTCTATAATCTGTGTATAGGGGATGGAAGAGGAGGTGATCATCCACAGCTGAAATAAGCTGGTGATAGGTACTCCTCTCCAAAAGAAGGCCTGGGTGCCAGATTTTGGGCTCTGAGTGACTTAATAGTCCTGATATACATTTGATAAATAATATCACAAAGGCACTACTGAACATCTGAATATATGAACAGAGAGCTATGAAAAAGGTAGTGACTAATGCTGCCAGGGGAGGTGGAGGAAGTGCCCCAGGAGGTATGATATTTGAAGAGGGCATTAAGCATTCAGAGGGCATTAAGCATCCACGGGAAGGGGAAGCATGGCATCTGAGCAGAGCAAAGGTGAAGATGACATGCTCTGAGAAGGATGAGGATTTCTTTAGACAGAGTATGATTGGGGGCTGGGGTGGGAGGTGAAGCTCAGGGCACGTTGGGACCATTTAAACACCAGGCCATGGAGTCCAGGCTCTCTCTTCAGTAGGACTTGCTGGGGCTGGTGGCCGGTTTATGCAGAGGAGTGGTATGAGAGGCTGTGGAGTGCAGACATCTCTCTCGGGGCAGTATGGGTTTATGGGAGGGTAGACTGAAAGCTCAGAGACACAAGGCAAAGAAACAGGTCAGGTGGCTGCTACAAACACCCAAAAAGCGAAGCTGGGAGACCTTCCCTCGGGTTTCAGTCCAGCTAAGTCCAGTGAAACCTTCCCTCAGGTTTCAGTCCAGCTAAGGCCAGTGAAACACGTGTTCATTTAGGAGACTCCTTGCATATTTATTAAATAAATAAATGAATAAAAGAGAAAAGGCCAAGGATCAATGAGTTTCTTAAACAAAAATTTAAAAGTCGAAACTAAGATGTGTTAAATAGCACCTAGTAGAATTTAAAGTGTACATACTGGAGCCGCGGTGGCTCAGGCCAGTTGCTCTGGCACTCGGGGAGGCGAGGCTACATGTTCGAGGCCAACCTGGTCAACATTGATTGAATAAAGTGTACATACTTTATGAAATAAATGCATAAAGACATCAGAAACAATCAAGTATGGAATAAGGGTACAGGTCTAGTGAAACAGGGCACTGAAAGAGCTGTGAACTTCCCAGGCAGAAACCTCTGCTCTCATTCTGAGTTTGTTTTCATTCGTGTATCATGTGATCTCATGTATCATGTGCAATACATGTGATTAGTGATTTGACTCACCCCGTCAGTAAAAGTCACCGTTCCTGTTTACTGAGTAGCTGCTATGCTTAATCACACACAATGCTCAGGATACCACCTATATTATCTTGGCCAATCTGAACAACAATGGCAAAGCAGGCCTTATCAGGCCTGAGGTTCAGAGAGTTTAGGATTTGCCCACGGTTGCAGAGCAGTCAGCAGAATTGAGATTTGACCTGATCTATCCAGCTGTGGACAGATCCTCTGTGACGGTATATCCTCTGTGATGGTACGTCCTAGTGAGTATAAAATTTCCACCATTGTAGAATGAGAAATGCTTGAAAGCTGTTAATATCACCTTCGTCTCTGGACTCTGATTCTGATTCTGTGTATTTAAAACACTGGCGTGGACAGAAAAATCAGAAAATTTGGGGCGAGAAAGGAAATAATGAGGAAAAAGAGAAGAAAATCTCTGCCCCAACTTTTGCTTTGGTCTTGTGTAAACTTGTTATCGTCTTTGGATCTGAGATTTCTCTTCAATAAAATAAAATAGATGAACTAAATCAAATGTAAGATGCACTTTGCCTTAATACTCCTAGGATCGTATGCCCTGAGCTGAGTTTGTTATATAGTAGAAAGCAAGGTTGTAAAATGTAAAATGTGTTCAGTTTTTTAAACCAGTCTAAAGATAAAGCAAGAAATTACTGTGTTCAGTTTCAGAAGATAATGGAAATGTTATAAACCTTATAGCATTCCCAGATTTAGCAAATAAAAATATAGAGTGTTCAGTTAAATTTGGATGTCAGATAAGGAACAAATATTTTCTTAGTATAAATATATGCCGTGCAATATTTGGGACATAGTGATTCTAAAGATTATTCATTGTTTATGTGAACTTCAAATTTAACTGGGCATCCTGAATATCATTTGGCAACCCTAAAACCTTGACAAAGTAAAAATAATAGCACAGCTGATTAAAGTCAGAAAGAAAGATTGAGGAAACCATAGAAGAGCTGGTTTCCTTATTTCACAGACTGGTGAATCAACTGATTCTAGCTAAAATGAGAGTTAAAGAAACAGTTTTAGTTTAGTATTTGTAGTTATAAAGTTAACAGCTAGCAAAACGGAACTGGAAAATATAGTAACAACAATAAAAACCTCAGGAGGTTGGGAGGATAGGAGGAAGGAAATACAGGTATACCAAATTCCCTTTTTAAAGGAAACAGCCCGAGGCACAGTCTACAGAGGATGAATCATCAAATAAAACCATAAAGAAAAAAATTATTTAGCATTATGGTTGTAATTATCAAAGAACTAAAAACAAAAAGATTAAAAATGTTTTTTCTTGGTAGTGGGGTTATAAAAGTGGGTAGAGAGTTACTTTTATTTTATTCTACCCTTATTAGATTTTTACATTTATGCCACATGTAAAATTAGATTAAAAACAAAATAATTATATTAATCATTGTTGCCAGCAACCATCATTCAGCAAACTGTTAAGCTTTTGCTGAGGTACACTCTTACTCTCATGTTCTCAATCTCAGGCTTATTTTATTTGCCTCTGCCAACTTCATTTGGGTGTAAAAATATTAGCAATCAGATTTACAAACCCAAAAGATGCACAAATATTTGCTATTACCTTGCCATGTATTGCAAAAATATTTCCAGGTGTTCTAGGATGAAAAAAGATAAAAACCTTCAGATAAATAAACATGGTTCATTTAATTTAAAACAAATATTTGAGAGTCACTCTCCTAACATGCCTTCGATTATGAGTAGCAACTCACTTAGCAATGCATTACTCTTAGCACATACTTGCAAATGAATTATGCTTTCATAAGCAGAAATTAAAGTACTCTCCAGAGAAATGTTTGGTTGATTTTCTCAGTGTTTGATCGATCTAACTTAGAAATATATGAATTTTACTCGACACTTCTATTGTTTTGGAAGGGAGACCCAAGAGTTCAGTCTGGCATATCAAAAAAAAATCACGAATTAAGAAGTCACTTGGCATGGAAACCTGATTCTATGAAGGGTGTGTGTGTGTGTGTGTGTGTGTGTGTGTGTGTGTGCGCGCGCATGCGTGTGCATGAGAGATAGCTTGAGTAATAGACAGATGGTTTGGACTATAAAAAAGTTGCTGATTCTAAGGTGAAGTCCCATTAGGAGAATGCTTAAGTACTATAAAAATATAGAGCTGTAGCTTGTGATTAATGGCGCTTCCACCCGAAACATTACTAATGCACCCTGTATCCCGCAAACCCCATCATCTTACTTCAGACCCATCTTTATAGTCATTGAACTCTGCTGCCATCACCAACTTGTTGTAGTTCTTTAATACAAGCTTTATAATGTGTTGAAGTACATCATATTTATAATGACATTAAAGGTTGTTGACAAGCTTGCTAGATCTTTCAGGATGGAGACCAATAGCCAAACCTTACACTTAGGCCTTTGTGTTTGTCCATTTTACACTACTCTAATGGGATACCTGAGGCTGGGTAATTTATAAAGAAAAGAGGTTTAATTGGCTCACAGGTTTGCAGGGTGTACAGGAATGGCATTGGCATCTGCTTGGCTTCTGGTGAGGACCTCAGGAGGCTTCTGCTCATGCAGAAGGCAAAGGGGAACAGGTGTGTCACATGGTGAGAGGGGGAACAACAGAGAGCATGGAGGTGCCAGGCTCTTTAAACAACAAGCTCTTTCATGAACTCATTACCACAGGGAGGGCACCAAGCCAGTCATGAGGGATCCACCCCCATAACAAAAATACCTCCCACTAGGCCCCATCTTCAACACTAAGGATTACATTTCAACCTGAGATTTGGAGGCAACACACATCCAAACCATATCAGCTCTACTGCCTATGGACTTTGAAGGGAGATCTGCAGCAACCACCCTTTTGTCTAGCTCTCCTTCTCACTTTGTCCTGCCATGAAATCAGATTCCTTCTTCATGAGCTGGCACAAAGGCCACCTCTTCCAGGAGGAACTTCTGCCTGTCCCAACATAAAGAACGATTTCCCTTTCACAGCTATATTGAAGAATAAATAAGATAATAATGAAGCCTTATGACTGAGCTAAGGAACTAATCATTGATCATATGTAGAAGGAGAAAGCCAAGGCCTATCTGGTACCAGTACAAAAGAAATAATTACATAACAACAAAAACAGCCACATTAACTATTGCCACCGTTTCCACCATTTTTTTGGTATATTAGAAATTATATTTAATTCTCACCACAGGTTGGGGCATTATGATTCCTCATTTTGAAGTGAGGCAAATAAGGCACAGAAAGGTTATGTAACTAGACTAGAATCACAAAGCAAAGAACCGGAAAAGCCATAGCTCAAATACAGATTAGTTTTAGTGTGAATCATATGCTATAAATTAGTCCATGAAATGGCCTCTCTGGGCTTTAGTAAGAAGGCTAAAGGAGAAATTGGTACAAATAGTAGAAATATCTTCCAAATAAGCATGATAAATTTTGTATGTAATCAATGTCAACTTTTTTTTTTTTTTTTGAGATAGTCTCACTCTGTCACCCAGGCTGGAGTGGAGTGGCGTGATCTCGGCTCACTGCAACCTCCACCTCCCGGGTTCAAGCGATTCTCCTGCCTCAGCCTCATGAGCAGCTGGAACTACAGGCTGGCGCTACCATGCTCAGCTAATTTTTCTATTTTTAGCAGACATGGGGTTTCACTGTATTGGCCAGACTGGTCTTGAACTCCTGACCTTGTGATCCACCTTCCTTGGCCTTGCAAAGTGCTGGGATTACTGGCGTGAGCCACTGAGCCTGGCTTATGTCAGCTATTTTAAGTCACATGCCTAGTATCCGACCTAGAAGTTTTAAGAAATGCGTAAGCATGCACTGAATATGGTGTGCAAGCTATACATGATGGCATGTTGCTGGCATTGTGACTATGGGAATAAAACAGGGAAAAGGTATAGCTGTCCACAAATTAGGAGGCCATGGGGTTATAAAGCCCTGTGTAGCCCCTGAGCACCAGTTCACCTTTCCAGGTAACACAGCTTGCTCCTTTGACCATACTGAGCCAGATAGCAAATGAAGCTGATCAGATACACCTTGAATGTCTGCTGCTATGGGGACCCCTGGGAGGTTGTGACCACCTGAGAAGGGGTTCTAATTACAATAAGGGATTTAAAAGTATTAAAGAGCTTCTGAAGAACTTGGCAGACATCGTTTGTTCCACAGAGAAGCTGTCTGTCTCAGAATGCAGCTCAGACTTGCCAGGCTCCACGGCTGGCACCAGCAATAGTGGTGGCCTCCAGGCTAGACGAGAGGATGGCTCAAGGTTAAGGTGTGCCCATTGGTGTGGGGTAGCCCTGGGCTTCTGTCTTGCTCAACTCTCCATTCTTTTCATTCCTGTGGAATTCCTGGACCCTGTTGCAATGATCTTAGTTTAACAGCATTTTCCGACTCTGTCTTTGTCTTATTCGTACCTCCATTTCTTTATTTTTCCCTTAGGACAGAATTTTCTGTACTGCACCCAACGCAGGAAACAGAGAAGATGAAGGACTCTTTCTAAAGGGCCTGACATCACCATATGGAAAAAAATCCATGTATATATAAAGCATTTTCAAACTTATCATCAAGTAGGCACTTGGTAGGTCCTGCTTTCTAAACTTTGATCTCCATTCTTTGAGTTAATATTTATGATGTGCCTACTATGTGCCAAGCACTGAACTGGACCTTGGGCATATAGACATTAATAAAATAGGCAAAATTCATGCACCTATGAAGCTTACATATATATAACTTATATAAGATAGAGTGTTTTTCTTAAGGTGTTTCTTTCATTCAGGGAATTAAAAAATTTTTAAATTTTTTACCTAATTACCAAGCATTGTGCTAGACAGAGTTAAAATTCCATGAAAATTTAAAGAAGGGAGCAGTTACTTCTGCCTAGCCATTTGCAGCTAAGAGGGCAGTACAAGGGAGGCCAGGAGGTCAGTGTTGGGGAAAAGAGAATATTTGTCAAACATCAACAGGTACATTTAATAACATGGAATTTCTTTTTATATTAAGTGAAATCGTAGATATAAAACCTTATACTATGATCTCAACTGCATAAAAATATGTTGTCAGAGAAACAGTATGAAAAGGAATGATTAATGTTTACTGTGCTTATCTGGGTGGTGGTATTTTCTGTTGATTTATCTATATGGATCTGAATTTCCCTAAAATTATGTTAGGCTGTTGTAAGAAAGCCATATTCCTTTATATGTAGTCCTATTTGGCCAAGGAGACAGAAACTTCTGCTGCTACTTTGGTCTTTCAGGAAAATACCTTCTCTCCATTCCCTCCTTTTGTTACTCATGGATGTAGGTACCACTGTATCATGTATGCAAGCACACAGATGCAAATCCTCTGCTCCCCTCTGTTTTTCTTATCCCTTTATTCTTGCCCTTGTTTTCTTTTTCTGATGTCCTCTCTTCTTTCCCTTTTCTCCTCTGTTTAGCTCAAATATTTCTGGCAGCTTTAGTTTCTGTGAGTAGCACTGAGTATTTGAGTAGTACCTTAGCTCAAAATGTTTGCTGACCTCAAAGTGCTCAGCAGTGATAAGAGCAAAATGTTGTGAGCAAGCTAAATGTTTAATGTCAGGTTCTTGGTTATGTGAATTATTGTTCATTAATTTCACAGTGTTATAAGCCTCACTTTCACCAGGCCTTTGCTAAAATCGTCACCTTCTCAGATATGCTTTCCTTCAAATAACACACCGGTCCCTTACTCACTGTGTGTCTCCTGCTCTGCAGGGTAAGCTCCATGAGGACAGAGGTTTTGTCCTCACTGCTAGACATCGGCAGTGAGTGATGCATAGCAGACCTTCAACCAAGATTTTTCTTGACTGAATAATTACAGGCATTATAATTATATACATGGATATTTAATAACATGGATTTTCTTTTTATATTAAGTGAAATAGTAGACACAAAACTCTTAAACCATGATCTCAACTGCATAAAAATACATTGTCAGAGAAAAAGTATGGAAAGGAAGGATGAATGTTTACTGTGCTTATCTGGGTGGTGGAATTTTCTGTTGATTTATCTATATGGATCTGAATTTTTCTAATCTCTTACAATGAGCAAATATTTTTTAAAATGTAGACTGCTTCAAAAAGGGGTTAATGCTACTGGCTCAGTGCAAAGATTTTGTGGCTGGGACAGCTTGAGGGGATGTGAGAGTGACAGAGAAATCAGTGCCGTGGTTGGGAAAATAACCCATATTGAGCTGACTCATCACCCTAACCAACAGTTGACAATTCCTTTGATTGCTAGTGATATGTTTAAAGTGAATGTTTTGATGACATAAGTGAAAATGAAGAAGTAGAATCAATAGGCTCAAGATTGTTTTTTAGGGTGTCAGGGCTGAAACATGAAAGAAAGTGAGGGTTTGGCAAAGCCCATATTTTTGTGGTGCCAAGCCACAAATGATCCAAAACTGCTTCAAGATGGGGATGAGACCTCGAACAGAGGCTGCACACTGGCCACTCATACAGCATCCATGCTTTCCAGCCCTGGGACAAGCTGAGGTAGAAGATATGTCCTCTGGCTGAGCTGAGCTGATGGATGGAAGCTCTGTAATGGAGCTGGTCTGCCCTTTCCAGCTTTTTCCATTGCTGCTACTGGTCACCTGTCCTACTTATAGACTCTGCTCTCTCCTTTTCTGAGGCAGAAAAGCATTTTCAAATTTATCATCAAGTAGGCACTTGGTGGATCCTGCTTTCTAAACTTTGATCTCCATTCTTTGAGTTAATACTTACGATGCGCCTACTATGTGTCAACCACTGGACTGGACCTTGGGGATATAGACATTAATCAAACAGGCAAAATTCATGCACTTAGGAAGCTTACTTTTAAGTAGGGGGCCTGTAGTCTAGCCTTGAGTGCCTGAAGCCCCAGTTTCTTCTTTTTGTTCTTTGAAAAATTTCTAGACTAGTCGTATCTTTACAATTAGATGGCAACATTGGTTTCCCAAGTAGCACTAGTTGCTGGAAAGGGCTAGACAGCCCTGCAAACAAACTTAGCTATGATCCTGACTCCCTGCCTTGCTCCAGAGGGATGATCTCCTGAGGAATCTGGACTTGCCCCTCTCTGAACACCTAGAGTCATCTAGAGCTCGGCTATGAGACAAATAGTTAACCACAATAGTCACTCTGCCAACTACTCATATTCCACCAGTAGAAATAGTAGTAATGATAATAGCTGCTATTTCTTGATCATTTACTATGTGTTAGAAATACACCAAGCTTTTTTTTTCCATTGTTTTATTTACTACCCATGATATACACAATATTTTGGTTTCCAGTATAGCTAACCAAACTCCTACCAGATCTTATCCCTCCATAGATAGCAACTGTAAACTGTGGATAAATATAAAAACAAAAATGAAAATACAACAATGAACTAAGGTACTGAAAATGACAAATAAATTACAAGTAGATTCTGGAGGGAAATAGTTTGGAAGAAGGTAGTAGCATGTGGTATGTTTTTTTCATTTTTACAGTTTTTAACCTAAGGATAGACCAAATAGGTTATGCAGAATTAGTAAACCTATGATACAAAACCCACAGTCTTTCCAGCGTAAAGAACCAAATGACAGAGTTCAGGTTAACCACAGCCACTGAAAAATGAGGAAGGAATCCTGGAAAAGACATGGAGCTGACTTCTGTTTATAAACTCTTTCCAAGTCTCTGGCTTACCCCTGCATGTATGGGGCAGACTGGAAGTAGTTTGTATCCAAGGCTTAAAGAACACACACCAACTGTCAGTGTGAATGTTTGCAGTGGGTAAGTCTGACCAAGTGTGATGGTTAGTGTTATGTATCAACTTGGCTAACTTACAGTATGCAGTTGTTTGAACAAACACTAATGTAGAGATAATGTGAAGGTATTTTGTAGATATGGTTAACATGTAAAACAGGTTCACTTCAAGTAAAGGACATTACCTTTGATGATGTGGGTGGGCTTCATGCAACTAGTTGAAGATCTTAAGAGCAAAAACTGGTGTTTCCTGAAGAAGAATTAATTCTGCCTCAAGAGTGCAATATCAAATCCTGCCTGCATTTCTAGCTTCCAGCCTATCCTACAGATTTCAGATTTGACAATTCCACAATGTGTGAGCCTATTCCTCAAAGTAAAACTTTTATTATAATATGTGAGTATGTGAATCCTATGTATATATCTCATATATATCCTATTGGTTATCTAAGTTCTCTGAATAACTCTGACTGAAACACAAAGTTAATTGCCTGCTAAAATGAAAATGCCAATACTCTGGCAGACTATAGTAGAATCTAGAGGCTCCACAATATAATATTCACAATGTCCAGGATAAAATTCAAAATTACTTTGTGTACCAAAAATTAGGAGATTGTGACCCAGTTGCAAGAGAAAAGATAATCAACTGAGACTGACCCTGAAATTACTCCAGTGTTGGAATGAGAAAATAAGGATTTTAAAGCAGTTATTTTAACTATGCTCAATGAAGTAAAGGAAAATATGCTGTGCTGAATAAAGAGACACAAAATCTCAACAAAGAAAGACAAACTACCAAAAATAACCAAATGGATATAGTCTTGTGCCCACCAGCACTCTGCCACCATGCTAATACCACCACTAGTGTGAATTTGTGCACAGTCACTGGCAGGGGCCCACTGACCCCCTAAGCTGTGCTGCCACAGCCACTGCTGCAAATGCTGGCATGGACAATGGCACTCAGGCATCTGCTAGCATCCTGCCACAGCACTCAGGCACCTGGCACTCAGGTATCTGCTAGCATCCTGTCACAGCCAACAAGCATGCATGCCACTGTGCTTCCACTGCTGCTGATGCTGGCACATGAGGACAAGAATGGATCCCACTGCCACTGCCCAATGAAGTGTTTTAACTAGCACCACCAATCAGAGTGTTGTGACCAGTGGTCCAAGAGCACTTTGACCCTTTCAGCACAGCATGTTCCTAACATTGAAGAGCCACAGGACAAAGGTGGGGCCCAATATTAGTCCCTCAGAGTTACAGCACACAGTCCAGGAGTTGGGAGCTGAGCCTTGGCCCCAGAAAATCCTCCAGAAATGAAGCCAGTTGACTGAACCCACCTTATACCACAATCAAACCTCCAAGGTCATCAAATAGGATAAAAGAAAAAAGTAACATCCAAAGGACAGCAACTTCAAAGACTGAAGGAATGAAGATGAGAAAGAACCAGTGCAACAACTCTGACAACTCAAAAAACCAGAGTGTCTTATTTCCTCCAAATGACCGAACACTAATTCTCTAGCAAGGGTTTTTAACCAGGCTGAGATGTCTGAAATGACAGAATTAGAAGTCAGAATATGGGTAGAAACAAAGATAATCAAGAATCAGTAGAACATGGAAACCCAATCTAAAGGAGCTAGGAATCACAATAAAAGGATACAGGAGCTGACAGACAAAATAGACAGTATAGAAAACAATATAACCAATCTGATATAGCTGAAAGACACACTACAAGAATTTTGTAATGCAACCACAAGTATTAACAGTAGAATAGACCAAGCTGAAAAAAGTCTCAAGGCTTGAAGACTGGCTATCTGAAATAAGATAGACAAGAATAAAGACAAAAACATTAAAAGGAATGAACAAAAGCTCTAAGAAATATGGGATTATATAAAGAGACCAAATCTATGACTCCTTGGCATCTCTGAAAGAGATGGAGAGAATGGAAGCAACTTGGAAAACGTATTTCAGGATATCATCAATGAGAAATTCCTCAACCTAACTAGACGGGCTAGGTTCAAATTTAGGAAATGCAGATAACTCCCACAAATACTTCACAAGAAGATCATCCCGTGACACATAATCATCAGATTCTCCAAGGTCGAAATGAAAGAAAGAATGCTAAAGGCCACTAGAGAGAAAAGATAGGTCACTTACAAAAGGAAGCCCATCAGATTAACAGCAGACCTCTTGGCAGAAACTCTAAAAACCAGAAGAGATTGGGGGCCTGTATTCAACATTCTAATTTATTTTTATTTTGTTTATTTATTTATTTTGAGGCAGAGGCTCAGTCTGTCACCCAGGAGGATGGAGTGTAGTGGCACAATCTTGGCTTACCACAACCTTCACACCCCCAGGCTAAAGTGACTCTTGTGCCTCAGTCTCCTTAGTAGCTAGGATTACAGGCATATGCCACCATGCCTGTCTAATTTTTGTATTTTTTAGTAGAGATGAGGTTTTGCTATGTTGCCAAGACTGGTATTGAACTCCTGGTCACAAGTGATTGCCTGCCTAAGCCTACCAAAATGCTGGTAGGCCTTCAACATTCTTAAAGAAAATAAATTCCAACCCAGAATTTCATATCCGGCTGAACTAAGCTTCACAAGCAAGGGAAAAATAAGAGCCTTTTCAGAGAAGCAAATACTGAGGGAATTCGTTACCACCAGACCTGCCTTACGAGAGATCCTAAACAAGCACTAAACATGGAAAGGAAAGACCATTACCAGCCACTACAAAAACACATTTAAGTACCTAGACTGGTTACACTATATAGTGACTGCCTAAATAAGTCAGCACAATAACCAGCTAACAACACAATGGAAGGATCAAATCTACACATATCAATACTAACCTTTAAAGTAAATAGGTTAAATGTCCCAATTAAAAGGCACAGAGTAGCAAGCTGGATAAAGAAGCAAGAGCCAATGGTATACTGTCTTCAAGAGACCAATCTCATATGCAGTGACACCCACTGGCTCAAAATAAAGGGATAGAGAAAAATCTACCAAGCAAATGGAAACCAGAAAAAAACAGGGGTTGCAATCCTAATTTCACACAAAACAGACTTTAAATCAAGAAAGATTAAAAAAACAAAACATGAAAAATGGCATTACATAATGTAAAAGACTCAATTCAACATGAAGACAGAACTATCCTAAATATATATGCACCTATCACAGAAGCACTCAAGTTCATAAAACAAGTTTCTAAAGACCTTCAAAGAGACTTAGACTCCTACACAATAACAGTGGGAGACTTCAATACCATACTGACAGTATTAGACAGGTCACAGAAGCAGAAGATTAATGAAGATATTCAGGACCTGAACTCAATAGTAGACCAAATGGAACTGATACATATCTACAGAACCGTTTACCCCCAAACAACTGGATATACATTCTTTGCATTGCCACATGCCAAATATTCTCTAAGACTGACCACACAATTAGACATAAAACAATCCTCAGCAAATGCAAAAGAACTAAAATCATGCCAACCACTCTCTTGAACCACAGTGCAATAAAAACGGTATTCAAGACTAAGACTAAGAAAATTGCTCAAAACCATACGATTACATAAAAATTAAATGAATTGCTCCTGAATGACTTTTGGGTAAATAATGAAACAATGGTAGAAATTAAGAAGTTCTTTGAAGCGAATGAGAAAAAAGATACAACATGTAAGAATTGCTGCAATACAGCTAAGCCAGCATGAAGAGGGAAACTTATAGCACTAAATGCCCACATCAAAAAGTTAGAAAGATCTCAAATAAACAACGTAACATGACAACTAAAAGAAGTAGAGAAGCAAGAGCAAACCAAAGCTAATGGAAGAAAAAAAAAAAAAAACCAAAATCAGAGCTGAACTGAAGGAAACTGAGACACACACAAGAAATTCAAAATATCAATGAATCCAGGAGCTGGTCTTTTGAAATAGTAAGAAGATACATAAAACTAGATAGACTAATAAAAGAATAAAGATGATCCAAATACACATGATTAAAAATGACAGAGTGAATAGTACAACTGATCCCACAGAAATACAAATAACCATCAGAGATTATTATGAACACCAGTATAGGCTCAAAGTAGAAAATCTAGAAGAAATAGATAAATTCTGGGACATATACACCCTCCCAAGACTGAACCAGGAAGAAACTGAATCCCTAAAGAGAACAATGATGAATTCAAAAATTGAATTAGTAATTTTAAAAAAGCCAGAAAAAGCCCAGGACAAGAAGTATTCACAGCTGAATTCTACCAGATGTATAAAGAAGAGCTGGTACAATTCCTACTTAAACTATTCCAAAAAACCAAGGAGGTGGAACTCCTATTCAACTTATTCTATAAGGCCAGCACCATCCCAATATTAACACCTGGCAGAAACTCAACAATTACAAAACTTCAGACCAATATACTTGATGAACATTGATGCAAAAATCTTTAACAAAATACTAGTAAACTGACTCCAGCACTCCATCAAAAAGCTAATCCATCATGATCAAGTAGGCTTTATCATTGGGATGCAAGGTTGGTTAAACCTACACAAATCAATAAATGTGATTCATCACATAAAGACAGCTAAAGACAAAATTTACATGATCGTTTCAATAGATACAGAAAAGGCTTTCAAAAAATACAACATCCCTTTATGTTAAAAGCTGTTAACAAGCCAGGTATTTAAAGAACCGACCTCAAACTAATATAAGTCATTTATGACAAACCCACAACCAACATCATACTAAATGGGCAAAAGCTGGACACAGTCCAGCTTGAACACAGGCACATGCCTTGAACACAGGCACATGACAAGGATGCCCTCTTTCACCACTCCTATTCAACATAGGAGTTTTATTGGAAGTCCTGGCCAGAGCAATTTGGCAAGAGAAAGAGATAAAGGCATACAAATAGGAAGAGAGGAAGTCAAACTATCCCTGCTTATAGATGACATGATTCTTTATCTAGAAAACCCCATAATCTTGGCCCTAAAGCTCCTTAAAGTGATAAACAATTTCAGCAATGTTTCAGGATACAAAATCAATGTATGAAAATTACTAGCATTTTTATACACAAACAACAGCCAGGAGCCAAAACAGGAATGCAATCCCATTCACAATTGACACAAAAAAGTAAAATACCTAGGCATATAGCTAACAAGGGAGGTGAGAGATCTCTACAATGAGAATTACAAAACACTGCTGAAAGAAATCCAAGACGACACAACAAATGGAAAAACATTCCATGCTCATAAATAGGAAGAAACAATATCACTAAAATGGCCACACTGCCCAAAGCAATCTACAGATTAAATGTGATTCCTACCAAACTACCAATGACATTCTTTACAGAACTAGCAAAAAACCATTCTAGTTTCATATGGAGGCAAAGAAAGTACCCAAATAGCCAAGGCAATCCTAAGTAAAAAGAGCAGGAGGAAAAAAAAAAATCAAAGCAGAGGCATCATGCTTCCTGACTTTATACTATAGGGCTACTGTAACCAGAACAGGATGGTACTGATACGGAAACAGACATATAGACCAATGGAACAGAATAGAGAGCCCAGACATAAGGCCACACATCTACAACCATCTGATCTTCTACGAAGCTGACAAAAGCAATGTGGAAAGGACTCCCTATTTAATAAATCGTGCTGGGTTAACTGGCTAGCCACATGCACAAGACTGAAACTAGACCCCTTCTTTACACTGTATAGCAAAATCAATACAAGATGGATTAAGGATGTTAAACAAAAAACTACAAAAACTCTGGAGGACTCTGTATGCAATATCATTTTTGACATAGGACTTGGCAAATGTTTCATGATGAAGATGTTAAAAGCAGTCCAAACAAAAGCCAGAATTGACAAATGATATCTCATTAAAGTAAATGGGTTCTACACAGCAAGAGAAACTATCAACAGAGTAAATAGACAATCTACAGAATGGGAGAAAATGTTTGCAAACTATGCATCTGATAAAGATCTAATATCCAGCATCTATAAGAAGCTTAAACAAATTTACAAGAAAAAAACAACCCCATTACAAAGTGGGCAAAGGACATGAACAGACACTTTTCAAAAGAAAACATACATACAGCCAACAAGCATATGAAAAAAACTCAACATCACTGATCATTAGAGAAATGCAAATAAAGACCGTCATGAGATACCATCTCACATCTTTTTAATAATAGCCATTCTGACAATGAGATGGCAATTATTAAACATTTATTTTTTAATTGACATTTTAAAGATCAAATTAAAAATTTATTTCTATTAAAATTTTATTAAATTTATTAATTAAATATTTATTATTTTAATAATAGCCATCTCAGAGACATAATGGCTATTATTAAAAAGTCAAAAAATGACAGATGCTAGCGAGGTTGCGGTGAAAATGAAACGCTTACACACTGTTGATGGGAGTGTAGATTAGTTTAACCATTGTGGAAAGCAGTGTGGTGATTCCTCAAAGAGCTGAAAACAAAACTATCATTTGACAATGCAATCCCATTACTGGGTATATACCCAAAAGAACATAAAGCATTCTATCATTAAAATAGATGCAAACACTATCACACTGCACCACTATTAACAATAGCATAGACATGGAATCAACCTAAATGCCTATCAATGGCAGACTGGATAAAGAAAATGTGGTACATATACATAGAATCCTATGCAGCCATTAAAAAGAATGAGATAATGTCCTTTACAGGGGTATGGATGGAGCTTGAGGCCATTATCCTTAACAAACTAACATATGAACAGAAAACCAAATACCATATGTTCTCACTCATGAATGGGAGCTAAAGGATGAGAACAAATGGACATGAGGGGAACAGATGCTGGGGCCTACCTGAGGGTGAAGGGTGGAAGGAGGGACAGAAGCAGAAAAAATTACTATTGAGTACTAAGATTAGTACTAAGTGAGGAAATAATCTATGCAACAAACCTCTGTGGCATAAGTTTACCTATGTAACAAACCTGCACATGTACCCCTGAACCTAAGTTTATTTAAAAAGTGATGTGAAATTTGATAGTGGTAATGGTTGTACAACTCAGTGAATGTGCTAAAAAACTATTGAATTGTGTGCTTAAAAGGGGAATCTTATGGTATGTGAATTATATGTCAGTATAACCGTAATTAAAAAAATCATCAACTGTCTCAAAAAAATAAAAATAAAACATAAAATATTCAAAAGAAATAATGTGGACCTCTAGGATGTGTCTGCAAAAAAGCAAAAAAAAAAAAAAAAAAATCAGAAAATCCTGTAAAAATGAAAAGAACAAAATGAAAAGGATCAAATTGAAGAGTATAATATGTGCAATAACTATTCACTGGATGCACTTAACAGCAGAATGAAGATAATGGAGGAAACTATCTATAGATATTATGCAAACTAAAGAGAGGAGAGTAAAAATATTATTGAAGAAGTGAGAGGAGACTCGAGGAACTGCATGTGACTAGCCAGTTATCCCAGCACCATTTATTAAATAATGAGCCCTTTCCACATTGCTTTTGTTAGCTTCGTAGAAGATCAGATGGTTGTAGATGTGTGGCCTTGTCTGGGCTCTCTATTCTGTTCCACTGGTCTATATGTCTGCTTTTGTATCAGTACCATGCTGTTCTGGTTACTGTAACCCTATAGTATAAAGTCAGGAAGCGTGATGCCTCTGCTCGAGTCCTGGAAAATAACAAAAGGTCTCCTGGACATTCAGAAGAAGGTGAAAGAAACAAGGAATAAAAATTATTGAAAAGATTAGTGGCTAAAATTTCCCAAACTTTGGAGAAGACATAAATTTACAAATTCAAGAATTCAGAGAATGCCAAGCAGGATAGATATAAAGAAATTCACATCTAGGGAAATCATAGTCAAATTACTAAAAACCGAAAATAAAGAGAAACCTTTAAAGCACTCAGAAATGATATATTACATAAAGGGCAATAATAACTCACAATCTTCTGATTTCTTATCAGTAAATATGGAGTGCAGAGAGTGGTGCAATTATCTTTAAAGTGTTAAAAAAATACCCAGAATAAAAATAACCAATGATATTTTCATTCAAGAATAAAAGTGAAAATAAAGATATCTTACAACAAAATAGGCCAGGCACAGTGGCTCATGTCTGTAATCCCAGCACTTTGGCAGACCAAGGCAGGAGGATTGCTTGAGCCTAGAACTTTGAGGCTACAGTGAGCTATGATTGCACCACTGCATTCCAGCCTGGGTGACAGAGCAAGACCCCATCTCAAATAAAAGAACCCCCTCCACAACAATTAAACAAAAAAGATAAAATAAAAACAACATAATTTATTGTCAGAAGATCTACATGACATGAAATAATGAAGTGTTTCAGATTCAAGAAAAATGATTCCAGATAGAAACATCTGTCCTTAGGAAGGAATAAAAGGCATTGGAAATTGTAAGTATCTGGATAAGCATAACATACTAGATTTTCTTAATTTAAAATAAAGCAAAAATTGTAGCATTGTCTTAGGACTGTAATATTTTCAGTTATATTATGGCAGCTATAACATAAGGTAAGGGGTGATAAATGAGTATATGGGGTTACAAGGTTTCTACATTTTATGGTGTGTTATGCTATTAACTCTAAGTAGAGAGAAAAGTTAAGGACATAAATTGTAATACCCAGAGCAATCACTAAAAGAAAGAAAGAAAAAGAAAATAACGCAAAGAGAAAGAACTAAAAAACCAAAAGATAAAATCAATAGAATTCTAAAAATTATTTTAAAAACTAGACAGTAAAGAACAAAGAAAGAAGCAAAAACAGAGGAGACAAACAGCAAACAAACTAAACTAGTAGACCTACATTCAACCACGACAACAGTTACAATAAATGTGAATGGACTAAATACTTCAATTAAAACCCAGAAATTAACAGAATTGGTTTTTTTAAAAAAGCAAGAAGCAAAGCAACTATATCCTGTCTAAAAGAAATGTCTGAAAGTAAGTGGGTGGAGAAAGATAACCACATAAACAGTAAACATAAACAGCTGGATTTGCTGATTTTATAGCAAACAGATTGCTGCTTTTGCCAGTTATCAATTTTATTGTTTCCTAGCTCCAAACATCCTCCTTTGGCCTTTATGGTGCTGTAGGTGCTTTAAATATTTCACCATTGCCACCTTTGTTACGTTTTGTCAGTAGAGGGCGCTGCAGGGACACGGTAGGAGGAAAGGGCTTTTCTTTCCGGTTTGGTGTGCTTTTCTTTCTCCCAGGCATGAGTGGCGGGCAGTGTGTGTGCGGGACATCCAGTGGTGCTCCCTTCCCATTGACTTTTAGTGGCACCTTTCTGGGCAGCTTTCTAGCCAGTTTGCACCAGGTGACATTCCAACGACTCTTTCGGGTGCCTCAGTAGGTGCCTTTCCAGTGAGTTCCTGCGACACCTCAGTGAGTAGTTTCCTAGTGAATTTTGTCAGGACTCTGCTGTGCTGCCAGCTCCAGTTTGTGGCACCTCCATGAACTTCTCTGCCATCCAATGTGCCAAACTCACATTTCCAACCAGGTCTGAGTCTCATGCTTCTGGCCCTGTTCAAAATGTGTTTCTTCCTTAGGTACTGTTCCTCAGCCCCAGAGGTAGAAGCTGCTTCCTGTAGCTGCCATTCATCATTCATGGTAGAGCATGCTCTGCCCCTTAGTAATTAATCCGCTGTTACTACCGAACAATTCCTGATATTAAATTTGCCCTGTTCAACTTCTGTGTGATTTCTGGACCTTGACTGATATAGATCTCAAGACAAAAAGCTTAATTAAGGACAAAAAAAAAAAAAAAAAAAAAAAAAAAGCCCCTTTATGGATTGCCGGAGCTTAGGAGTTCCGGGCTTCAGTGAACTATGATAGCAAAACTGCACTCCAGCCTGGGCAACAGAATAAGACCCTGTCTCAGGCAAAAACAAAAAACAAAACAAAACAACAAAACAAAAACAAACAAAAAAAGCCCCTATGAAATGATAAAAGGTCTCATCAAGAAGACATTTAGAATTTGCAAAATTAAAGGAACAAATAGATTGTTACAGTAGTAACTGGAGACTTTAACATCCTTCTCTCAGAAATTAGAAAAAATAAAAGACATAAATGTTCTGAACAAAACTATCAAACACCTTAACCTAATTAATATGTATATGACACTGTAACTAGAAGATACTCATTCTTTTCAAGTACATTTGTTCATCAGGGTGATTATGTTTTGAGCTACAAATTAAATTTAAGAAATTAAAACAAAAAGGATTAAATTTATATAAAGTATGTACTCTGATCTCAATGGAATGAAACTGAAATCAATAATAACAATAAGATATCTTGTAATATCACAATATTTGATAATAAATATACTTCTAAATAATACATGGATAAAAGAAATCATGCAGAAAATAAGAAAACACTTTGATCTAAATTCAAATAAAAATACAACATATCAAAATAGAATGACAGCAACGTTTAGAGAGTTATTGCTCTGAACAATGACCCCTGATATTACCGTAAGAAGCCACCAAAAGAACACCAAAGTAAATGCAAAATTAGTAGAGAAAAGAAAGTAATAAAAATAAGTTTAGAGATAAAGCATATAGAAAATGGCAAATAATTTTTAAAATTAATAAAGCCCAAAGGTGTGTTTTTTGAAGACTCAGAAACTTCGTAAAACTCTAGCTAGAATGATTAAGGAAAAGGGTGAGAAAATACAACTTATCAATATCAAACATAAAAAAGGAGATTATTATTTTGGATACTATAGACACTTAAATGACATTAAAGTAATATTATTAACTTATGTCACATATTCAACACATTATTTGAAAAACACTGTTTATCAGAACTGACATAAGAAAAAACAGAAAATCTGAATAGCCCTATTTCTAATAAGAAATTAAATCATTATCAAATCCTCTTACAAAGAAAACTTCAGGTCTAGAAGGCTTTACTGGTTCTATCAGACAACAAAAAAAGAAACAAAATTGGCTGGGCGCAGCAGCTCACGCCTGTAATCCCAGCACTTTGGGAGGCGGAGGCGGGCAGATCACGAGGTCAGGAGGTTGAGACCACCCTGGCCAACGTGGTGAAACCCTGTATCTACTAAAATACAAAAAATTAGCTGCACATGGTGTCATGCGCCTGTAGTCCCAGCTACTTGGGAGGCTGAGGCAGGGGAATTGCTTGTACCTGGGAGTCGAAGGTTGCAGTGAGCCGGAGGTTGCAGTGGGCCAAGATCGAGCCACTGCATTCCAGCCTGGTGACAGAGCAAGACTCCATCTTAAATAAATAAATAAATAAAATTAAATCTTATCAAATCCTATCCGACATTAAAGAACTGAAACCAATCTTACATCATTTCAGAAAATAGAGAAGAAAAACTTCCCAACTTGTTTTATGAAGCCAGCATAACCATAATGCCAAAATCTGACAAAATATTAAAAGTAAATAAGGCTAATATCCCTTATGAACGTACATGCAAAAATACCTAAACAGATAAGCGAATTGAATCAATAATAGAAAAAAAGAATAATATACCCTAATTATGTAAGTTTTAATCCCATCATGGTAAACTTAATTAATGCTATTTGCTGTATTAATATAGAAGAAAAATCAGATAATCATTTCAATAGATGCAGAAAAATAAATTTACAAAATTCAAAATCCATTCATGTTAAAAAAAAAAAAAAAGTGCCAGAAAACTAAAAATAGGTGAACATTTCTATAAGCTAATAAAGGACTCCACCAGAAACCCTATAGCAATTATTATATCTAATGGTGAAATACTGAATACTTTTCCTAGGTTGAAAATATTGAATACTCTTTCTAGGTTGTTTTCTATATTGGAAATGAGGAAAAGATTCAACAAATAAAAATACTGGAAAGTTAATAAAGTGGATGGAGTAAAACTGTTTCTATCTGTAGCTAATATAATCATTTACATAGAAAATCCATAGGAAACTGCAATACATATATTAGACCTAATAAGTAAATTTAGTAAAATAGTAGGGTACAATGTTAACATGTAAAAATCACTAAAACTTTATAGCAGTAAATATGTAAATAGTTTCATTTACATGTTATAAAACATAAAATATTTTGGAATAAATTTAACAAAGATGTAGAGAAACTTTACACTGAAAGTTATAAAATGTTATTGAGAGAAACTAAAATAGAGCTGAATAAATGGAGGGATATACCATGTTCAATTTCTTAAGATACCAACTCATCTTAAATTGATCTATAGATTTAATACAATCCAAGTAAATTCAATATGATAAATACAAGAAAACATTTTTCCCCTAGTATCTCTGACCTGGCCAAACTTCCTTTGCCTGACCTATTGTCTACTACTAGCAGGTATGAAGTGGGAACTTTCAGAAACTTTATAATCTGGGCCCTGACTATCTTTGCAGCATCATCTGTGACCCCACCTCTACTGTGTACTTCAGGCATGCCAAACTGCAAACAACTCTCCCAAAGTGTCATTATATTTCCTTTTGTTTTTCACTTTTATTTTAGGTCCAGGGGTATGCAAGTTTGTTACACAGGTAAATTTTGTGTCATGGGGGTTTTGTGTATACAGATTATTTCATCACTGAGGTAATCAGCATGGTACCTGATAGGCAGGTTTTGATCCTTCCCTTTCCCTCCTCTGACCCTCCAACTTAAATAGGTGTTAGTGTCTGTTGTTCTTTTCTTTGTGTCCATGTATACTCAATGTTTAGCTCTTATTTTATATTGGAGAACATGTGGTATTTGGTTTTCTGTATGTGTTAGTTTGCTTAGGATAATGGCTTCCAGCTCCATCCATGTTGCTACAAAGGACATCATCTCATTCTTTTTTATGGCTGCATAGTATTTCATGATGCATATGTACCACATTTTCTTTATCCAGTCTACCATTGATGGGCATTTAGGTTAATTTCATGTCTTTGCTATTGTGAATAGTGCTGTGATGCACAAACACATGCATGTCTTTATGGTAGAATGATTTAAATTCTTTTGTGTGTATACCAATAATGGGATTGCTGAGTTGAATGGTAATTCGTTATTTTTTTTTTTCTTGTTATACTTTAAGTTCTAGGGTACATGTGCACAACGTGCAGGTTTGTTACATATGTACACAGGTGCCATGTTGGTGTGCTGCACCCATTAACTCATCATTTACATTAGGTATATCTCTTAATGCTATCCCTCCCCCGACACCCTCCCCACAATAGGACCCGGTGTGTGATGATCCCCCTCCTGTGTCCAAGTGATCTCATTGTTCAATTCCCACCTATGAGTGAGAACATGCGGTGTTTGGTTTTCTGTTCTTGTGATAGTTTGCTGAGAATGATGGTTTCCAGCTGCATCCATGTCCCTACAAAGGACATGAACTCATCCTATTTTATGGCTGCATAGTATTCCATGGTGTATATATGCCACATTTTCTTAATCCAGTCTGTCACTGATGGACATTTGGGTTGATTCCAAGTCTTTGCTATTGTGAATAGTGCTGCAATAAACATATGTGTGCATGTGTCTTTATAGCAGCATGACTTATAATCCCTTGGTTATATCCCCAGTAGTGGGATGGCTGGGTCAAATGGTATTTCTAGTTCTAGATCCTTGAGGAATCGCCACACTGTCTTCCACAGTGGTTGAACTAGTTTACAGTCCCACCAATAGTGTAAAAGTGTTCCTATTTCTCCACATCCTCTCCAGCACCTGTTGTTTCCTGATTTTTTAATGATTGCCATTCTAACTGGTGTGAGATGGTATCTCATTGTGGTTTTGATTTGCATTTCTCTGATGGCGAGTGATGATGAGCATTTTTTCATGTGTCTGTTGGCTGTATGAATATCTTCTTTTGAGAAGTGTCTGTTCATATCCTTGGCCCACTTTTTGATGGGGTTGTTTGTGTTTTTCTTGTAAATTTGATTGAGTTCTTTATAGGTTCTGGATATTAGCCCTTTGACAGATAAGTAGATTGCAAAAATGTTCTCCCATTCTGTAGATTGCCTATTCACTCTGATGGTAGTTTCTTTTGCTGTGCAGAAGCTCTTTAGTTTAATTAGATCCCATTCATCAATTTTGGCTTTTGTTGCTGTTGCTTTTGGTGATTCAGACATGAGGTCCTTGCCCATACCTATGTCCTGAATGGTATTACCTAGGTTTTCTTCTAGGGTTTTTTAATGGTGTTAGGTCTAACATTTAAGTCTCTAATCCATCTTGAATTAATTTTCGTATAAGGAGTAAGGAAATGATCCGGTTTCAGCTTTCTACTTATGGCTAGTCAATTTTCCCAGCACCATTTATTAAATAGGGAATCCTTTCCCCATTTCTTGTTTCTCTCAGGTTTGTCAAAGATCAGATGGCTGTAGATGTGTGGTATTATTTCTGAGGGCTCTGTTCTGTTCCATTGGTCTATATCTCTGTTTTGGTACCAGTACCATGCTGTTTTTGCTACTGTAGCCTTGTAGTATAGTTTGAAGTCAGGTAGCATGATGCCTCCAGCTTTGTTATTCTGGCTTAGGATTGTCTTGGCAATGCAGGGTCTTTTTGGGTTCCATACGAACTTTAAAGCAGTTTTTTCCAATTCTGTGAAGAAAGTCATTGGTAGTTTAATGGTGATGGCATTGAATCTATAAATTACCTTGGGCAGTATGGCCATTTACAGTATTGATTCTTCCTATCCATGAGCATGGTATGTTCTTCCATTTGTTTGTGTCCTCTTTTATTTCACTGAGTAGTGGTTTGTAGTTCTCCTTGAAGAGGTCCTTTACATCCCTTGTAAGTTGGATTCCTAGGTATTTTATTGTCTTTGAAGCTACTGTGAATGGGAGTTCATTCATGATTTGGCTCTCTGTTTGTCTGTTACTGGTGTATAAGAATGCTTGTGATTTTTGCACATTGATTTTCTATCCTGAGACTTTGCTGAAGTTGCTTATTAGCTTAAGGAGATTTTGGGCTGAGATGATGGGGTTTTCTAAATATACAATCATGTCATCTGCAAACAGAGACAATTTGACTTCCTCTCTTCCTGCTTGAATATGCTTTATTTCTTTCTCTTGCCTGATTGCCCTGGCCAGAACTTCCAACATTATGTTGAATAGGAGTGGTGAGAGAGGGCTTCCCTGTCTTGTGCCAGTTTTCAAAGGGAATACTTCCAGTTTTTGCCCATTCAGTATGATATTGGTTGTGGGTTTGTCATAAACAGCTCTTATTATTTTGAGATAAGTCCCATCAATACCTAGTTTATTGAGAGTTTTTAGCATGAAGTGCTGTTGAATTTTGTCAAAGGCCTTTTCTGCATTATTAGATAATCATGTGGTTTTGTCATTGGTTCTGTTTATATGATGGATTGCATTTATTGATTTGTGTATGTTGAACCAACCTTGCATCCCAGGGATGAAGCCCACTTGATCATGGTAGATGAGCTTTTTGATGTGCTGCTGGATTCAGTTTGCCAGTATTTTATTGAGGATTTTTGCACTGATGTTCATCAGGGATATTGGTCTAAAATTCTCTTTTTTTGTTGTATCTCTGTCAGGCTTTGGTATCAGGATGATGTTGGCCTCGTAAAATGAGTTAGGGAGGATTCCCTCTTTTTCTATTGATTGGAACAGTTTCAGAAGGAATGGTATCCACTCCTCCTTGTGCCTCTGGTAGAATTCAGCTGTGAATCCATCTGGTCCTGGACTTGTTTTGGTTGGTAGGCTATTAATTATTGCCTCAATTTCAGAGCCTGCTATTGGTCTATTCAGGGATTCAACTTCTTCCTGGTTTAGTCTTGGGAGAGTGTAAGTGTCTAGGAAATTATCCATTTCTTCTAGGTTTTCTAGTTTATTTGCGTAGAGGTGTTTATAGTATTCTCTGATGGTAGTTTGTATTTCTGTGGGGTTGGTGGTGATATTCCCTTTATCATTTTTTTATTTCATCTATTTGATTCTTCTCTCTCTTTCCTTCTTTATTAGTCTTGCTAGCGGTGTAACAATTTTGTTGATCTTTTAAAAAACCAGCTCCTGGATTCATTGATTTTTTTGGAGGGTTTTTTTGTGTCTCTATCTCCTTCAGTTCTGCTCTGATCTTAGTTATTTCTTGCCTTCTGCTAGCTTTTGAATGTGTTTGCTCTTGCTTCTCTAGTTCTTTTAATTGTGATGTGAGGGTGTCAATTTTAGATCTTTCCTGCTTTCTCTTGTGGGCATTTAGTACTATAAATTTCCCTCTACACACTGCTTTAAATGTGTCCCAGAGATTCTGGTATGTTGTGTCTTTGTTCTCATTGGTTTCAAAGAACATCTTTATTTCTGCCTTCATTTTGTTATGTACCCAGTAGTCATTCAGGAAAAGGTTGTTCAGCTTCCATGTAGTTGAGGGGTTTTGAGTGAGTTTCTTAATCCTGAGTTCTAGTTTGATTGCACTGTGGTCTGAGAGACAGTTTGTTATAATTTCTGTTCTTGTACATTTGCTGAGGAGTGCATTACTTCCAACTATGTGGTCAATTTTGGAATAAGTGCGATGTGGTGCTGAGAAGAATGTATATTCTGTTGATTTGGGGTGGAGAGTTTTGTAGATGTCTATTAAGTCCGCTTGGTGCAGAGTTGAGTTTAATTCCTCCATATCCTTGTTAACTTTCTGTCTTGTTGATCTGTCTAATGTTGACAGTGGGGTGTTAAAATCTCCCATTATTATTGTATGGGAATGTAAGTCTCTTTATAAGTCTCTAAGGACTTGCTTTATGAATCTGGGTGCTCCTGTATTGGGTGCATATATATTTAGGATAGTTAGCTCTTCCTGATGAATTGATCCCTTTACCATTATGTAATGCCCTTCTTTGTCTCTTTTGATCTTTGATGGTTTAAAGTCTGTTTTATCAGAGACTAGGATTGCAACCCCTGCTTTTTTTTGTTTTCCATTTGCTTGGTAGATCTTCCTCCATCCCTTTATTTTGAGCCTATGTGTGTCTCTGCATGTGAGATGGCCCTGCTGAATACAGCAAACTGATGGGTCTTGACTCTTTATCCAATTTGCCAGTCTATGTCTTTTAATTGGACCATTTATTCCATTTACATTTAAGATTAATATTGTTATGTGTGAACTTGATCCTGTCATTATGATATTAGCTGGTTATTTTGCTCGTTAGTTGATGCAGTTTCTTCCTAGCCTCGATGGACTTTAATTTTGACATGTTTTTGCAATGGCTGGTACCAGTTGCTCCTTTCCATGTTTTGTGCTTCCTTCGGGAACTCTTGTAGAGCAGGCCTGGTGGTGACAAAATCTCTCAGCATTTGCTTATCTGTAAAGGATTTTATTTCTCTTTCACTTATGAAACTTAGTTTGGCTGGATATGAAATTCTCGGTTGAAAATTCTTTTCCTTAAGAAGGTTGAATATTGGCCCCCACTCTCTTCTGGCTTGGAGAGTTTCTGCAGAGAGATCTGCTATTAGTCTGATGGGCTTCCTTTTGTGTGTAACCTGACCTTTCTCTCTGGCTGCCCTTAACAGTTTTTCCTTCATTTCACCTTTGGTGAATCTGACAATTATGTGTCTTGGAGTTGCTCTTCTTGAGGAGTATCTTTGTGGTGTTCTCTGTATTTCCTGAATTTGAATGTTGGCCTGCCTTACTAGGTTGGGGAAGTTCTCCTGGATGATATCCTACAGAATGTTTTCCAACTTGGTTCCATTGTCCCCGTCACTTTCAGGCACACCAATCAGGCGTAGATTTGGTCTTTTCACATAATCCCATATTTTTTTGGAGGCTTTGTTCATTTCTTTTTATTCTTTTTTCTCTGCACTTCCCTTCTCACTTCATTTCATTCATTTGATCTTCAATCGCTGATACTCTTTCTTCCAGTTGATCAAGTCGGTTACTGAAGCTTGTGCATTTGTCACGTAGCTCTTGTGGTATAGTTTTCATCTCTGTCAGTTCTTTTAAGGTCTTGTCTGCATTGATTATTCTAGTTATCCATTCATCCATTCTTTTTTCAAGGTTTTTAGTTTTTTTTGTGCTGGTTATGTAGTTCCTCCTTTAGCTCTGAGAAGTTTGATTGACAGAAGCCTTCTCTCAACTCGTCAAAGCCATTCTCCGTCCAGCTTTGTTCCATTGCTGGCGATGAGCTGCATTCCTTTGGAGGAGGAGATGTGCTCTGATTTTTTGAATTTCCTGCTTTTCTGCCCTGCTTTTTCCTCATCTTTCTGGTTTTATCTGCCTTTGGTCTTTGATGATGGTGATGTACTGATGGGGTTTTGGTGTGGGTGTCCTTTCTGTTTGTTAGTTTTCCTTGTAACAGTCAGGACCCTCAGCTGTAGGTCTGTTGGAGTTTGCTTGAGGTTCACTGCAGACCCTGTTTGCCTGAGTATCAGCAGCGGAGGCTGCAAAAGATAGAGTATTGCTGAATAGTGAGTGTTGCTGTCTGATTGTTGCTCTGGAAGCTTCGTCTCAGGGGTGTACCCCGCCGTGTGAGGTGTGAGGTGTCTGTCTGCACCTAGTGGGGGATGTCTCTCAATTAAGCTACTCAGGGGTCAGGCACCCACTTGAGCAGGCAGTCTGTCCGTTCTCAGATCTCAACCTCCATGCTGGGTGATCCACTTCTCTCTTCAAAGCTGTCAGACAGGGGCATTTACCTGTGCTGAGGTTTCTGCTGCTTTTTGTTTAGCTGTGCCCTGTCCCCAGAGGTGGAGTCTACAGAGGCAGTCTGGCCTCCTTGAGCTGCATTGGGCTCCACCCAGTTTGAGCTTCCCAGCGGCTTTGTTTACCTACTTAAGCCTCAGCAATGGCAGGTGCCCCTCCCCCAGACTGGCTGCTGCTTTGCAGTTAGATCTCAGACTGCTGTGCTAGCAATGAGGGAGGCTCTGTGGGCATGGGACCCTCTGGGCCAGGTGTGGGATTTAATCTCCTGGTGTGCCGTTTGCTAAGACCCTTGGTAAAGTGCAGTATTAGGGTGGGAGTTACCCGATTTTCCAGGTGTTGTGAGTCTCAATTTCCTTTGGCTAGGAAAAGGAATTCCCTTCCCCCTTGCGCTTCCCAGGTGAGGCGATGCCTCGTCCTGTTTCAGCTCAAGCTGGTCGGGCTGCACCTGCACACCAGCGCCAACTGTCTGACAAGCCCCAGTGAGATGAACCGAGTACCTCAGTTGAAAATGCAGAAATCACTCATCTTCTATGTCACTCACGCTGGGAGCTGGAAGCTGGAGCTGTTCCTATTTGGCCATCTTGGGCACGCCCCCCAGTAATTCAATTTTAAGTTCTTTGACCAATAACCTCACTGCTTTCCACAATGACTGAACTAATTTACATTCCCAGCAGTAGTGTATAAGTGTTCTCTTTGCTCCACAATGTTGCCAGCATCTGTTATTTTTTTATATTTTAATAATGGCCATTCTAACTGGTGTGAGATGGTATCTCTTGATGGTGAGAACCCCTGCAAGATTATACTATGTAAACGGCAAAATCAGGCTTTGAAGCCAGATTTCTCCATCTTCTATACCTGTGCTGTTTGTTGACTTTTGCTTCATCCTTGAGTTCTATCTCATCATCTTTTTCAAAATTGAACCACCAGGAGCCAGCAGCATCTCCAACCCTGTAACTACTGGTTGAACAGAGCATTGAATGGCTTCTAGAACTCCCTGCTGCCTGAACGCAATCCTCTCCATAAAATGCTGCACACCCCTGGTAATCAATCTGTGACCTCCTTCTCTGTATGGAGCTTGGTTTTAAAATCTCATGTTTAGAAAGCATAACCAAATTATGAGAGAGAGAAAAAAAGAAGATCATTAAAAGCCTGTGCACTGGAATAAGGGCTATTTATACCTAAAGAGCTAGTGACATATGAATTAAGGGTAAAATAAAAAAAAATTGGTTGAAAATCAACATAGTATTTCCTCTGATTCCATTTAGAAACAATTTAAAATATTCAGTTTGCTTATCTTTAAAATTAAGAGGCAAAGAGAGGGGTGATCAACTTCTATCTAAAGTGCAGTACAATTATTGATGAAAGAGGGCCTGAAGGAGGCTGGGCAGTACTGGAAGACACAATGGGGGAAAAATGTGGAAGGAAAATTGGGGAAAGAGGAAGCAAATGCAGAGGGCAAGACAGTAAGGGAACATTCTCATTGTTATACAATGCACAGAACCTGCCACAGTTTTAAAGTATCTAGATAGAAGGACTCTATCCTGGAAAGTCTTGCCTTCCCCTTGGGTTGGGATTTCTAATGCTCCCAAGGTGAACCAGTTCCCAAGACTATGATGTTCTGCTTTTAAAGTCTAGCCTTAGGGTAGAGAAAGGCCTTTGTTGCATAGTGGAGAGCCTCTGAACTCTCAAAATAATGTTGCCAAGCACTGAGAAAAACACCAAAGGAAGAGAATGAGAAAAATAGAGGCACCCAAGTCACTGTGATATTCATTAAAAATAGATTTCTGACCCTACTAGAGTTAAACTTGAGCCCCACAGGGCTGGTGCACAACCGAGGACTCCCTGCCTGGCTTCCTGCCTTCTCTGTTTAAGGCCTGCGTCCTTACTGCTTCACTGCTTCTATTTACCTTATTTCTTGCCAGTAGGTCTGTCTGCAAGAGTCCTTGTCACCTTCCCAACTGAGGTCCCCTAACGGCTTCTTCAGTTTCCTTGGGTAACTTATACTCAGTTTGTTTCCTCATTTTCCAACATGAGGAAAATGATACTTTCACAGTCTTCAGCTGCTTGTGTTGATGGACACAAGGACTTCATAGTCACTTGCTCAGCTGGAAGCATTTTATGATTTGGTTTGTGACTCTTACCCATTCATGTAATTTATCAACCAAATCAGGATACCTTTAGAGCTGAACAGAGCCCTGTTGATAATTACATGGAAACAAGAGCCATACATGGACTGTTCTGGGCTAAATGTATGGTCATCCCAGTGATAGACTCACAGTAAAGAGATACTACCATCCTAAGCAATCGCATTATACCTTGTAATGAGTATTATCACACAAACAGTAACAATTCTATTTTCTTTCAGAAAGATAAACAAGAAGTGAGGCATACATTCAGGAGAGTGAGAGGGATAAAGGGAAAGAAAGAGGATGAGGATGAGAACAAAAGAGAGGAAGAGACTTAGGTGATACCTTTGAAGGTACTACAGTGAATGTTAATAGCTTAGGTCCATTCTTATGTTTATACAGGAGATACTGGTCCTTTGAAATCTTAGCTGTTCTATTTCCTTAATTCTAAGAGAAACACCTTTTCACATTTTAAGCATTCTGAAATCGGAATGTGTATTACAAGGGATGTCAGAAAGAACTCTTTAGCTCCTAGGAAGAGGAATAATTTGTGACAGAGTTGTTATTGTGTACACGTGTATGAACTTGCAATGCACAGAAGGTAGATCTGTTCAGACTAACAGCTAAGTTGATATATTTGCATTGGTAGCACCATATGTGGTTAAATTTTACATTAAATCTGGATTTATAATAATTGTTCAAAATGGCCTCAAAGACTGTATTGTGATGTCACACTATAGCAAAAAGTTAATGCCTGCAGAGAACAACTGGCACATTCCAAGCAGTGCAATTAAAGGCACCAGAATGCACCAAGTACCTTCAGGTGGTTCATAGAATTTTCAAGTCTAATAAAGGTAGATATGGACAAGCGATGTTTCAAGAACTACAACTTAGGTGCCTATGATATCTGGTAGAAGGTTAGGCTGACTTTCAACAGAAATTTTTTAATCTCTAGAGATAACTAGTTTAATTAAGGGAATAACAAAAAAGAGCCATGAGTTTCACCATATAGCTAATCTAGATCAAATTGTGTTCTGCCTCCATTTGCCTTGAAATTGCACTGTCAATTGAAAAGGTGTTAAAGAGGACAAGAGATGTAAATGAGGCTCACTCCCTGATGCAATGCATAGCTGCAGATGGCCAAAAGGAATTCCGAAGAATTCTAAGTGTTAAGAAGGATTAGATTCAAATTTTGATCACGACACTTAAAATAAATGGTGGGTATATGGGTAAATTAATGTAGAGCAGGAGTTTGTTTAGCCAATTTTCACATTTATTTCACCCTCTTACCTGCCAATGATTACTGCCCTAGCATTATTGAATTAATGGTCTGTTTCATAATTGACACTGTTTAAAGTTAAGGAAGTAGAATACTTGTCAGCCCACAACTGCCTTAATATTCATCTTTGGAGGCTCTACCATCAAATGAATAACCCAATTTTCCTACCCTGATGGGCAAAGGTAATAACTAGAACACTATAATTTCCAGAACTGAACCAGAAAACCAGATTTCTGGTTTAAATTGGTTAAACTGACAAAGAATCAGGTTTAGCTCTCTAAGCTAAACTTAGCTCTCACTAAGGAGAGATTTGTGCTTCTGATATTATTATACATTGTAATACAGATACTAGTAGCTCAATTCCTGAATTAAGAAAAATGTAGACTGTGATACTGATACCACTAAAGGATAATATAAAATTATTTACTTTTGATAGCATTCATGTCACATCAATGCAGAAATTTAAAAAATTAACCAGATATGAATTATGAAGTGGCTATTAGAATATTTAACATTAAGGGTGAATACCAGATGAAAAAATGTATTTTTTTTTTTAAAATCCAGAATTAGAAACTTTACCCTCAATGTAAAATGAAACATTCATTGACTGTGCTTCTTACATTACTTCTTTTAGATTTTAAGTGTCTCACTTTGGAAAGCTAGCATTTACTAGACCACTCAAAAAGCTGAGGAAAAAAAGAGCAAAACACATCAGCTAAAAGGGTAATCACTTGTGTGATGAGAACACTATTTTCTTTCTATTTTTAATAGAGTATTGGCAGAAATATTTTTGTTCAGATTACAGACAAATCATTCTATCTCACTTACCAAAAAGTAAAAACTGATTTCAAATGAGGAAATAAAATATTATTTCCCTGTTACATACATAATTTTACTGACCATGTATTTGCTGCTCTGTTCTATATTAATGTTTGCAATTAAACCAGATTAAACAATATGGTAAGGGTATAAATCATTTTCTGCAGGTGTGCTGAGGAACGCAACTAAAATATTCCTTGCAACTTATTTCAGGTGGCATTTTGGGATTTTAAGATGTGCACAATATGTTTTTCAAAGGTAATTGAAATTCTGATTTTGTTTTTCATGCTGTTAAAAAATGGAAAGAATTTGAGTATACCAATGTTTTCAACAATGTGCCAACAATCCAAAAGTGATTACATTGTACTTGGATGGGATAAATAGAAATGGAATTGGCTTAGAACCAAAAATAAAAATAGTAAAGAATTCGCGATATGTGCTGATGGGAATGTGGGAAGGGATGGAGTAATATGTGGAGAGGTTGCTGGAGGACATATACAGACTTTATGTTCTCAACCAAAATCACAAGGTTTGTTACTCCAAATGTAACAGTGGGAACAATAGAATAGATAATCATGGCTGCCTCAGAAAAATCCAAAATTGCCCTTCCAAGAGGTAGTAAAATATTGACAAAGGTGTTAGTATGGGGAAAACTATAAATAAGAAACCAATTACTGTAAAGTGAATTATATTTTTTGGACTTGTTTCTGTTTTCCCCAAATTATTGCTAGTGGCACAAGGCAAAATGTGTGGGTATGAAAAAAAAATGTGTTATGTTAACTGTGCCTTCTGAGTACATTTATTATTTCCAATCTGCATTTATGCATCCAGAAATATGTTGTGCTACAAACAAGAAACAACTCAGTCTCCAGAATCAACTCTTTTTTTTTTTTTATAGAAACAAAAAACAAGCTTCTTATCACACAACTCTAGGTATTGTGCCTCCCTATAAACAAAACTCCAAATCAACTTTCCCTCACACAAAAAAGAACAATATCTCATACAAAAACAACAAAACATGCTCTGAAGAAGAGACTAGAATAGATAACATGTCTGGAAATATATTCCATTCTTCCATTAGAATGCAGCCTATGTGAAGGTCAGAAATCTTTTCAGAAAGTTTTAAAATATCTTGTTTTAATGTCTGCCCTTTGATTTATTTTCCAATCTGGGGTAAGTTTTTCATCTTGTCACCAACATTTCAATAACATATCAAACCAAAAAAGTTACAGAAGCAAAACTTCATTATTGAACATCAGGTATATTTACAATGTTAATAACTTTTTGAACAAGACAAAAAAGTGATGATGTTTTTCAGATATATTTGTCACTTTGTAACAGGATCCCTTCAAACACAAAAGCTTTCTAGGGGATTTAAATGTTATATATGCTTTATATATGTTTTTAAATAAATTTTATATATGGTTTATACACAACTCTTCCACAATGCAACTGTGGCCCAAAGGAAGTATACCTCTAAAGGTGTATCTTATAACTATATATCCAGAGTAATATACTAGGCACAGGTGTGTGCAGAACTCTGAAGACTTTGGGACAGATTTGAGAATTATGAATAAAAATGACCCAAGAATAGAGAAAATTAAACAAATCAAGCTTTCACCATAACTTGGCTCATGACAAAAGGTGACAAATGAGAAGTGAAGAACCATATAACTCACCAATATAACCAATGTTTGTCACCAGAGACCCATGACAAATCCAAGCTTCATTGAATAGTGATCTATAAAGAGAAGGAAGAAAAGAGTTATCACTTTTGTGGAAATGAAAATATTTGTGTGCAAGGAGTGCTGTTTGGAAACATTCTGTTAGAACCATATTTCAAGGCAGGCTTGGGCATAGGGTAAAGAGAGAAAGAGTGTCTATTACAATTGACTTGCTTTTACTTCTTCAGCTACAACTTCATACATATATTATACAGGTATCCTTTCTGGTGAGTTGAGACCAATACTAGCCCTCAGCAAAAAGTAACTAACAAAAGTTTAATGAAAACCCTCTATTGGAATATTAAATACCATTTTTTTTTCTGTGCTTTCTAAAGAGCACATCTCATCAAATTACTTCTTCGCTTGAAGAGGCTTCCCACTTTGAGGGTCAAGGCAAGACATCTTAACAGGATTTATAATGCTCTTCAGGACCTGATCCCAGCTTCCTTTCCTTCCCAACTTGGTGTCTCCACCCAGACATACTAATTCATTTGCATCACTAGAAATTCACACATTTGCCATTGCCCATAGGCCTTTGAGTATGAGGATCCCTCTGCCTAGAAAAACATGCCTCCCCTGTTCTCACAAAAATCTCTTGCCTGCCTGACTTTGTTCTCAGGATTCTGAGACTTTGTGCTCAGGATTCAGGCAATTATTATCTCCTCTAGAAACCTCCTTTGGCAACCAGAGGCTCACTCAGGTGCACACCCACCAGACTCTTGCAGCATCTAATTTCTAATTTTACCTAGCATTTAGAAGTTTAGGTTGTGACAGTTTACTAAATGGTGTCAGGTTATTGTTTGATATTTTTATATATCTTATTTAGAGTTTCTGACTTATAGCAAGTGCTCAATAAATGTCTGATGCATAACTATACGGACTGAGTGAATCGGCATATGACAGAACAAGTGAATAATTTAGTCATGATCAAGCATTTTTATGCCAGGGACTTAGCTAAATTCATTACAAATATTTGCTCTGCATTTTTTGGCCCAGAGTCTGTCTTCTTGTGATGTAAATTGGTTGTCTTAATTCTCTAAACCCATTCCATTTTCAAGATTATTTATTCTTCAGTCTTCTAGCTTGAGTTTCTGGTGTTTAATTATCAAAAATTAGTTTGCTAGATAAGACCTGTTTGAGCTGACTTTCTTGAACTTGACTCTTAACTCATGTTAGGAGTCTGCCATAAACAACTGGAAAAGAAAACATGAAAGTAATTCCATTTACGATAGCTAGAAATAAAATAAAATACCTAGAAATAAACTTTTAAAAAGTGAAATATTTCAATAAAAAATACTATAAAACATTGATAAAAGAAATTGAAGAGGATACAAAACATGAAAAGATATTCCATGTTCATGGATTTGGAGAATCAATATTGTAAAAATGCTCATACTACTCAAAGCAATCTACAGATTCAGTGCAATCCCTATAAAAATACTAATTACATTCTTCACAGAAATAGGAAAAAAATCCTAAGATTTATATAAAACCAAAAAAGGGCCAGAATGGCCAAAGAAATGCAGAGCAAAAAGAATGCTAGAGACATCACACTACCTGACTTCAAAATGTATTACAAGGTATGTAATCAAACCAGCATGGTATTAGCATAAAAACGAATACATATATACCAATGAAACAGAAGACAGAACCCAAAAATAAATCTACTCATTTAAAGTCAAATCTTTTTGACAAAGGTGTCAAGAATGTGCATTGAAGAAAGGACAGTCTCTTCAATAAATGGTGCTAGGAAAACTGAATATCCATACACAGAAGAGTAAAACTATGCCTCTATCAGAAAACAGCCTAAAAAGGCAAATCTAAGAGTTATTGGTCTTAAACAGGAAGTAGAAAAACAGACAGGGATAGACAGTTTACTGAAAGGAATAATAACAGAGGACTTCCCACACCTAGAGAAAGATATCAGTATACAAGTACAAGAAGGTTGTAGAATACCAAGTGGATTTAACCCAAAGAAGACTATTTCAAGGTATTTAACAATCAAATTTCCAAAGGTCAATGATCAAGAAAGAATTCTAAAAGACACAAGAAAAAATAAACAAGTAACATACAATGGAGCTCCAATATGTTGGCAGCAGACTTTTCAGTGGACACCTTACAGACCAGGAGAGACTGACATGGCATATTTAAAGTGCTGAAGGAAAATAAAACCTTTTATTCTAGAAAAGTATATGCAGAAAAGATATCATTTAAACATGAAGCAGATACAAAGACTTTCCCAGACAAACAAAGGCTGAGGAATTTCATTAATACCAGACCTGTCCTACAAGAAATACTAAAGGGAGTTCTTTAATTTGAAAGAAAAGAATGTTGATGAATAACAAGAAATCATCTGAAGGTGCAAAAATCACTGGTAATAGTAAGTACACAGAAAAACAGAGAATATTTGATATAGTTTGGCTCTGTGTCCCCACCCAAATATCATCTTGAATTGTACTCCCATAATTCCCACATGTTGTGGGAGGGACCCAGTGGGAAATCATTTGAATCATGGGAGCGGTTTCCCTGATACCACTCTCGTGATGGTGAATAAGTCTCATGAGATCTGATGGGTTTATCAAAGGTTTCTGCTTTTGCATCTCACTCCTTTTCTCTTGCTGCCGCCATGTAAGAAGTGCCTTTCCCTGTCTCTACTAAAAAAAAAAAAAACAAAATTAGCTGGGTGTGGTGGCACATGCCTGTAATCTCAGCTACTAGGGAGGCTGAGGCAGGAGAATCGCTTGAACCCGGGTGGTGGAGGTTGTGGTGAGCCGAGATTGTGCCACTGCACTCCAGCCTGGGCAACAAGAGCAAAGCTCCATCTCAAAAAAAAAAAAAAAAAAAGTGCCTTTCACTTCCTGCCATGATTCTGAGGCCTCCCCAGCCATGTGAAACTGTAAGTCCAGTTAAACCTCTTTTTCTTCCTAGTCTTGGGTAAGTCTTTATCAGCAGCATGAAAACGGCCTAATACAATATTATAACACTATAATTGTGGCATGTAAACTACTCATATCTTGAGGAGAAAGGCTAAAAGATAAACCAATCAAAAATAATAACTACGACTTTTCAAGATATGCACAGTACAATAAAATATAAATAGAAACAACAAAAAGCTAAAAATCAGGAAGACAAAGTTTTTTAGTTTTCTCTTTGCTTTCTTTGTTTATTAGTTTGTTTATGCGATCAGTGTTAAGTTGTCACAGTTTAAAATAATTGGTTTTAAGATAGTATTTACAAGCCTCATGGTAACCTCAAATCTAAAAGCATACAATAAATATACAAAATATAAAAAACAGGAAACTAAATCATTTCACCAGAGAAAACCACCTTCACTAAACGGAAGACAGGAATAAAAGAAAGAAGAAAGAGAAGACCACAAAACAACCAAAAATAAATAATAAAATGGCAGGAGAAAATCCTAACTTATCAATACTAACACTGAATATAAATGGACTAAACTCTCCAATCAAAAGGCACAGAGTCCAAAAACAAAAAAAGTCACAGAGTGGTGAATGGATAAGAAAACAAACCCAAAGATCCGTTGCCTATTGGAAACATACTTCACCTATAAAGACAGAGACTGCAAACAAAGGGATGGAAAAAGAAAAAAAATATTCCATGCAAATAGAAAAAAAGAAAGAACTGCAGAAGCTATACTTCTTTTTTTTCTTTTTGAAATGGAGTCTTGCTCTGCTGCCCAGGCTGTAGTGCTGCGGTGCAATCTTGGTTCACTGCAACCTCCGCCTCCCGGGTTCCAACTATTCTCCTTCCTCAGCCTCCTGAGTAGCTGGGATTACAGGCGCATGCCTCCATGCTCACGTAATTTTTGTATTTTTAGCAGAGAAGAGGTTTCACCATGTTGGCCAGGCTGGTCTCAAACTCCTGACCTTGTGATCTGCCCAGCTTGGCTTCCCAAAGTGGTGTGATTACAGGTATGAGTCACCACTCCCAGCCAGAAGCTCTACTTATAGCAGACAAAATATATTTCAAGACAAAAAATATAAAAAGAGACAGAGAAGGTCAAAAGTGTCAAATCAGCAAGAAGATGTAACAACTATAAATATATATGTACCCAACACTGGTGAACCAAGATATATAAGGCAAATATTATTAGAGCCAAAGAGAGAGAGAGAGATCTCAATACAATAACAGCTAGAGACATCAATGCCCCACTTTTAGAGTTGGACAGATCATCCAGACAAAATCAACAAACAAACATCACTTAATCTGCACTATAGACTAAACGGACCTAGTAGATATATTTACAGAACATTTCATCTGATGACTGCAGAATATACCTTCTTCTCATCAGTACATGGATCATTCTCAAGGATACACCATAAGTTAGGCTACAAAACTAGTGTTAAAAATTCAACATAATTGAAAGCATATCAAGTATCTTCTCTGACCACAATGGAATATAACTAGAAATCAGTAACAAGAGGAATTCTGGAAACTATACAAACACATGGAAATTAAACAATATGCTCCTGAATGATAGTTAGTTATTGAAAATATTAAGAAGGAAATTTAAAAATTCCTTGAAACAAATGATAATGAAAACACAACATACCAAAAACTATGGGATACAATGAAAGCAGTATTGAAAGGAAAGTTTATAGCTATATGCACCTACATCAAAGAAGTAGAAAAACTTCATATAAACAAGCTAATAACACATCTTAAGGCAGTAGAGAATCAAGAGCAAACCAAACCAAAAATTAGTAGAAGAAAAGAAATAATAAATATCTGTACAGAAATAAATGAAATTGAAATAAAAAATACAAAAGATCAACAAAATTAAAAGTTGCTTTTTTGAAAACATATGTAAATGAACAAACCTTTAGCCAGACTAAGAAAACCAGAGGGAAAACCAATAAATAAGATCAGAGATGAAAACAGACATTACAGTTAATAACACAGAAAGGAGGAAGGAATACTTCCAGACTCATTCTCTGATTTCATTACCCTGGTAACAAAACCAGACAAAGACACATCAAAAACAAAACAAAACAAAACAAAACTGCAGGCCAATATCACTGATGAACAGTGATACAAAAATCCTCAACAAAACATTAGCAAATGGAATTCAACAACATATTTATTAGGTCAGTGTAAAAGTCATTGCCATTTTAATGGCAAAACTGCAATTACTTTTGCACTGACCTAATAAAAATCATTCATTATGATCAAGTGGGATTTATCCCAGGGATGTAGGGATGCAAGTAGGGTTCAACATAAGCAAATCAATCAATGTCATGGATCAATCAGTGTGATATGTCATATCAACAGAATGAAGAACAAAAACCATATGAACACTTCAACTGATGCTGAAAAGGGATTTGATAAAATTCAACACCCCTTCATGATAAAAATCCTAAAAAAAAAATAAGTATAGAAAGAACATATCTAAACACAATGAGAGCCATATATGGCAGACCCACAGCTAGTATCACACCAAATGGGATAAAACTGAAGGCCTTTCCTTTAAGATCTGGAACATGACAATGATGCTCACTGTTACTAAAGACAAAAACTGTATTTTTAGTACTACAGTACTGGAAATCCTAGCTAGAGAAATCAGATAAAATAAATAAATAAAGGGCATTGAAATTGGCAAGGAAGAAGTCAAATTATCTTTGTAGCTGATATGATCTGATACTTGAAAAAATCGAAAGACTCCACAAAAAACTATTAGAACTGATAAATAAATTCAGTAAAATTGCCAGACACAAAGTCAACATATAAAACTTAGTATCATTTCTACATACCAACAATGAACAATCTGAAAAAGAAATCAAGAAAGAAACTTGATTTGCAAATTAAATACCTAGGAATAAACTTAACCAAATTATTGAGGCATCTCTACAATGAAAACTATAAAACATTGATGTAAGAAATGAAGAGGACACAAAAAAGGAAAGATATTCCATGTTCATAAATTGGAATAATGAATAATATTAAAAATATCCATTCTACCTAAAGCAATCTACAGAGTCAGTGCAATTTCTATCAAAACACCAATGACATTCTTCACTGGGGTAGAAAAAACAATCCACAAATTTCCATGGAATCACAAAAGATTTAGAATAGCCAAAGCTATCCAAAGCAAAAAGAACAAAACTGGAGTAATCACATTACCTGACTTCAAATTATACTACAAATCTACAATAACCCAAACAGCACAGTGCTGGCATAAAACAGACATGCAGACCAATGGGACAGAATAGAGAACACAGAAACAAATCCATACCTGCACAATGAACTCACTTTTAACAAAGGTGCCAAGAACATATACTGTGAAAAGGACAGTCTCTTAAATAAGAGGTGCTGGGAAAACTAGATATCCATATGCAAAAGAAAGTAACTAGACCCCTATCTCTGGCCACATACAAAAATCAAAACAAAATGGATGACAGACTTAAATCCAAGACCTTAAACTATGAAACTAGAGAAAGAAAACATTGGGGAAACTCTCCAGGACATTGGACTAGGCAAAAATTTTTTCAGTAGTACCCAAAAAGCATAGTCAACCAAAGCAAACATTGACTAATGGGATCATCTCAAGCTAAAAAGCTTCTGCATAGCAAAGGAAACAATTAACAAAGTGAAGAGACAACCCATAGAATGGGAGAAAATACTTGCGAAATAACCATCTGACAAAGGATTATAATCAGAATATATAAAAAGCTCACAAACAACTCAATAGGAAAACATCTAATAATCTGATTAAAAATGGGCAAAAGATCTGAAGAGACATTTCTTAAAAGAAGACATTCAAATGGCCAACAGGTATATGAAAAGGTTCTAAACATTATTGATCATCAGAGAAATGCAAATTAAAGCTACAATGAGGTATCATTTCACCCCAGTTAAAATGGCCTTTATCCAAATGACAGGCAGTAATAAACGCTGGGGAGGATTTGGAAAAACAGTAGGTTTTCATTCCTACTGTAGGTAGGAATGTAAATTAGTATAGTCACTATGGAGAACAGTATGGAAGTTCCTCAAAAAACTAAAAATAAAGCTATCATATAACCCAGGAATCCCACTGCCAGGTATATACCAAAAGAAAGGAAATCAGTATATCAAAGATATAACCGCACTCCCGTGTTTACTGTGGCACTATTCATAACAGCCAAGATTTGGAAGCAATCTAATGGTCCAGCAGATGAACAGATTAAAAAAATGTAGTACACACAATATAATACTATTCAGCTACAAAAATGAAATCCTGTCATTTACAATAACATGAATGGAACTGGAAGAAATTATGCTAAGTGACATAAGCCAGGCACAGAAAGACAAACCTAGCACGTTATTACTAATATGTGGGTGCTAATAAAAGTTGAACTCATGGAGATAGAGAGTAGAATGATGGTCACTATTGGCTGAGAAGGGTAGTGGTAGGTGGGATAAAAAGGAGATGGTTAATTGATACAAAAATTCAGTTAGATTGAAGGAATAAGATCTATTGTTCAGTAGCACTATAGGGCAGCTATAGTTAACAATTTATTGTGTATTTCAAAATAATGTAAGAAGTGGAATTGGAATGCTCCTAACAAAGAAATGATAAATGCTTGAGGAGGTGGATATCCCAATTACCCTGATTTTATCATTACAAATTGTATGTTTATGTCAAAATATCACATGCCCTGTAAATATGAACAATTATTATGTATTCATTCATAATAGTTAAAAATATTTTTTTAAAAAAAGAAAAACAAAAAATGTTTTTAAAAAGAATCTATCAGAACTCTTCTTGCATAGTTCTGAATGAGGCTTTTGGCTTTTTCTTAAATGATAAGGCCTTGGAAGCTCTCAAAAATCCCAATAGGCTATCCAAATAGCCTAAATCAATTAGTTAAGCTCTTTGGTTGTTTTAAGAGGTTGGCAAACTATAGCCCATGGGCTAAATCTGGTCCACTTCTTGTTTTAATAAATAAAGTTTTATTAGAACACAGCCATGTCCATTTGTTTATATATTGTATCTGATTGCTTTTAGACTACAATAGCAGAGATGAGTAATTGGTACAGAGCCTATGTGACTTGCAGAGCCTAAAATATTTACTATCTTATCCTTTACAGAAAAGGTTTTCCAACTATTGGTCTAGATAATCTTCTCACCTAAAGACAGCACCACTATACAATATTCATTACAGATGGTTATTCAGTTTTTCACTGGAGAGAAGTTTTTTAACTGTTGAGAAAGTCATTTAATTACTGGAAGACTGAATACAGAAAGATCTCCCTTCTGTTAAAATTAAATCTATCTGCTAGAAAGAAAAGAATAAGATGTAAAAGACTCTAAAATCTTTTATTTATTTATTTATTTATTTATTTATTTATTTATTTTTATTATACTTTAAGTTCTAGGGTACATGTGCACAATGTGCAGGTTTGTTACAGGTGTATACATGTGCCATGTTGGTGTACTGCACCCATTAACTCATCATTTACATTAGGTATATCTCCTAATGCTATCCCTCACCATCCCTCCTCCTCACAATAGGCCCCAGTGTGTGATGTTCCACTTCCTGTGTCCAAGTGATCTCATTGTTCGATTCCCACCTATGAGTGAGAACATGCGGTGTTTGGTTTTCTGTTCTTGCGATAGTTTGCTGAGAATGATGGTTTCCAGCTGCATCCATGTCCCTACAAAGGACACGAACTCATCCTTTATTACAGCTGCATAGTATTCCATGGTGTATATGTGCCACATTTTCTTAATCCAGTCTGTCACTGATGGACATTTGGGTTGATTCCAAGTCTTTGCTATTGTGAATAGTGCCACAATAAACATATGTGTGCATGTGTCTTTATAGCAGCATGATTTATAATCCTTTGGGTATATACCCAGTAATGGGATGGCTGGGTCAAATGGTATTTTTAGTTCTAGATCCTTGAGGAATCACCACACTGTTTTCCACCATGGATGAACTAGTTTACAGTCCCACCAACAGTGTAAAAGTGTTCCTATTTCTCCACATCCTCTCCAGCACCTGTTGTTTCTTGACTTTTTAATGATTGCCATTCTCATTGGTGTGAGATGGTATCTCATTGTGGTTTTGATTTGCATTTCTCTGATGGCCAGTGATGATGAGCATTTTTTCATGTGTCTGTTGGCTGTATGAATATCTTCTTTTGAGAAGTATCTGTTCATATGCTTTGCCCACTTTTTGATGGGGTTGTTTGTTTTTTCTTGTAAATTTGTTTGAGTTCTTTGTAGGTTCTGGATATTAGTCCTTTGTCAGATAAGTAGATTGCAAAATGTTCTCCCATTCTGTAGGTCACCTGTTCACTCTGATGGTAGTTTCTTTTGCTGTGCAGAAGCTCTTTAGTTTAATTAGATCCCATTCATCAATTTTGGCTTTTGTTGCTGTTGCTTTTGGTGATTCAGACATGAAGTCCTTGCCCATACCTATGTCCTGAATGGTATTACCTAGGTTTTCTTCTAGGGTTTTTTATGGTGTTAGGTCTAACATTTAAGTCTCTAATCCATCTTGAATTAATTTTCATATTAGGAGTAAGGAAAGGATCCGGTTTCAGCTTTCTACTTATGGCTAGCCAATTTTCCCAGCACCATTTATTAAATAGGGAATCCTTTCCCCATTTCTTGTTTTTGTCAGGCTTGTCAAAGATCAGATGGCTGTAGATGTGTGGTATTATTTCTGAGGACTCTGTTCTATTCCATTGGTCTATATCTCTGTTTTGCTACCAGTACCATGCTGTTTTCGCTACTCTAGCCTTGTAGTATAGTTTGAAGTCAGGTAGCATGATGCCTCCAGCTTTGTTATTTTGGCTTAGGATTGTCTTGGCAATGCGGGCTCTTCCTTGGTTCCATATGAACTTTAAAGCAGTTTTTTCCAATTCTGTGAAGAAAGCCATTGGTAGCTTGATGGGGATGGCATTGAATCTATAAATTACCTTGGGCAGTATGGCCATTTTCACGATATTGATTCTTCCTATCCATGAACATGGTATGTTCTTCCGTTTGTTTGTGTCGTCTTTTATTTCACTGAGCAGTGGTTTGTAGTTCTCCTTGAAGAGGTCCTTTATATCCCTTGTAAGTTGGATTCCTAGGTATTTTATTGCTTTGAAGCAATTGTGAATGGGAGCTCATCCATGATTTGGCTCTCTGTTTGTCTGTTATTGGTGTATAAGAATGCTTGTGATTTTTGCACAAAGATTTTGTATTCTGAGACTTTGCTGAAGTTGCTTATCAGCTTAAGGAGATTTTGGGCTGAGATGATGGGGTTTTCTGAATATACAATCATGTCATCTGCTAAGAGGACAATTTGACTTCTTCTTTTCCTAACTGAGTACACTTTATTTCTTTCTCTTCCTTGACTGTCCTAGCCAGAACTTCCAACACTATGTTGAATAGGAGTGATGAGAGAAAGCATCCCTGTCTTGTGCCGGTTTTCAAAGGGAATGCTTCCAGTTTTTGCCCATTCAGTATGATATTGGCAGTGGGTTTGTCATAAATAGCTCTTCTTATTTTGAGATATGTTCCATCAATACCGAATTTATTGAGAGTTTTTAGCATGAAGGGCTGTTGAATTTTTTCAGAGGTCTTTTCTACATCTATTGAGATAATCATGTGGTTTTTGTCCTTGGTTCTGTTTATATGCTGGATTATGTTTATTGATTTGCAAATGTTGAACCAGCCTTGCATCCCAGGGATGCAGCCCACTTGATCGTGGTGGATAAGTTTTTTGATGTGCTGCTGGATTCGGTTTGCCAGTATTTTATTGAGGATTTTTGCATCGATGTTCATCAGGGATATTGGTCTAAAATTCTCTTTTTTTGTTGTGTCTCTGCCAGCCTTTGGTGTCAGGATGATGTTGGCCTCATAAAATGAGTTAGGGAGGATTCCCTCTTTTTCTATTGATTGGAATAGTTTCAGAAGGAATGGTACCAGCTCCTCCTTGTACCTCTGGTAGAATTCAGCTGTGAATCCGTCTGGTCCTGGACTTTTTTTGGTTGGTAGGCTATTAATTATTGCCTCAATTTCAGAGCCTGCTATTGGCCTATTCAAGGATTCAACTTCTTCCTGGTTTAGTCTTGGGAGAGTGTAAGTGTCCAGGAAATTATCCATTTCTTCTAGTTTTTCTAGTTTATTTGCATAGAGGTGTTTATAGTATTCTCTGATGGTAGTTTGCATTTCTGTGGGGTTGGTGGTGATTTTCCCTTTATCATTTTTTATTGCATCTATTTCATTCTTCTCTCTTTATTAGTCTTGCTGGCGGTCTATCAATTTTGTTGATCTTTTCAAAAAACCAGCTCCTGGATTCATTGATGTTTTGAAGGGTTTTTTTGTGTCTCTATCTCCTTCAGTTCTGTTCTGATCTTAGTTATTTTTTGACTTCTGCTAGCTTTTGAATGTGTTTTCTCTTGCTTCTCTAGTACTTTCAATTGTGATGTTAGGGTGTCAATTTTAGATCTTTTGTGCTTTCTCTTATGGGCATTTAGTGCTATAAATTTCCCTCTACACACTGCTTTAAATGTGTCCCAGAGATTCTGGTATGTTGTGTCTTTGTTCTCACTGGTTTCAAAGAACATCTTTATTTCTGCCTTCATTTCGTTATGTACCCAGTAGTCATTCAGGAAAAGGTTGTTCAGTTTCCATGTCGTTGAGCAGTTTTGATTGAGTTTCTTAATCCTGAGTTCTAGTTTGATTTGCACTGTGGTCTGAGAGACAGTTTGTTATAATTTCTGTTCTTTTACATTTGCTGTGGAGTGCTTTACTTCCAACTATGCGGTCAATTTTGGAGTAAGTGCAATGTGGTGCTAAGAAGAATGTATATTCTGTTGATTTGGGGTGGAGAGTTCTGTAGATGACTATTAGGTCCCCTTGGTGCAGAGTTCAGTTCCTGGATATCCTTGTTAACTTTCTGTCTTGTTAATCTGTCTAATGTTGACAGTGGGGTGTTAAAGTCTCCCATTATTATTGTATGGGAGTGTAAGTCTCTTTATAAGTCTCTAAGGACTTGCTTTATGAATCTGGGTGCTCCTGTATTGTGTGCATATATATTTAGGATAGTTAGCTCTTCTTGTTGAATTGATCCCTTTACCATTATGTAATGGCCTTCCTTGTCTCTTTTGATCTTTGTTGGTGTAAAGTCTATTTTATCAGAGACTAGGACTGCAACCCCTGCCTTTTTTTGTTTTCCATTTGCTTGGTAGATCTTCCTCCATCCCTTTACTTTGAGCCTATGTGTGTCTCTGCATGTGAATTGGATCTCCTGAATACAGCAAACTGATGGGTCTTGACTCTTCATCCAATCCGCCAGTCTGTGTCTTTTAATTGAACCATTTATTCCATTTACATTTAAGGTTAATACTGTTATGTGTGAACTTGATCTTGTCATTATGATATTAGCTGGTTATTTAGCTCATTAGTTGATGCAGTTTCTTCCTTGCATCAATGGTCTTTACATTTTGGCATGTTTTTGCAATGGCTGGTACTGGTTGTTCCTTTCCATATTTAGTACTTTCTTCAGGATCTCTTATAGAGTAGGCCTGGTGGTGACAAAATCTCTAAGCATTTGCTTTTCTGTAAAGGATTTTATTTCTCCTTCACTTACAAAACTTAGTTTGGCTAGATATGAAATTCTTGTTTGAAAATTCTCTTCTTTAAGAATGTTGAATATTGGCCCCCACTCTCTTCTGGCTTGTAGAGTTTCTGACAAGAGATCTGCTGTTAGTCTGATGGGCTTCCCTTTGTGGGTAACCCGACCTTTCTCTCTGGCTGCCCTTAACATTTTTTCCTTCATTTCAACTTTGGTGAATCTGACAATTATGTGTCTTGGAGTTGCTCTTCTCAAGGAGTATCTTTGTCGTGTTCTCTGTATTTCCTGAATTTGAATGTTGGCCTGCCTTAATTGGTTGGGGAAGTTCTCCTGGATAATATCCTGCAGAGTGTTTTCCAACTTGGTTCCATTTTCCCCATCACTTTCAGGCACACCAATCAGACGTAGATTTGGTCTTTTCACATAATCCCATATTTCTTGGAGGCTTTGTTCATTTCTTTTTACTCTTTTTTCTCTAAACTTCTCTTCTCGCTTCATTTCATTCGTTTGATCTTCAATCACTGATACTCTTTCTTCCAGTTGATCGAGTCAGTTACTGAAGCTTGTGCATTTGTCACGTAGTTCTTGGGTCATGGTTTTCATCTCTATCAGTTCGTTTATGGACTTCTCTGCATTGGTTATTCTAGTTATCCATTCTTCCATTCTTTTTTCAAGGTTTTTAGTTTCTTTGCGCTGGGTACGTAGTTCCTCCTTTAGCTCTGAGACGTTTGATCCACTGAAGCCTTCTTCTCTCAACTCTAACGTTAAATTCATTCTCTGTCCAGCTTTGTTCCGTTGCTGGTGATGGCCTTCATTCCTCCTCCTTTGGAGGAGGAGATGTGCTCTGATTTTTTGAATTTCCAGCTTTTCTGCACTACTTTTTCCCCATCTTTGTGGTTTTTTTCTGCCTTTGGTCTTTGACGGTGGTGACGTACTGATGGGATTTTGGTGTGGGTGTCCTTTCTGTTTGCTAGTTTTCCTTCTAACAGTCAGGACCCTTTGCTGTAGGTCTGTTGGAGTTTGCTTGAGGTCCACTCCAGACCCTGTTTGCCTGGGTATCAGCAGCGGAGGCTGCAGAAGACAGAATATTGCTGAACAGCAAGCGTTGCTGTCTGATTCTTCCTCTGGAAGCTTCATCTCAGAGGAGTACCCTGCTGTGTTAGGTGGGAGGTGTGAGGTGTCTGTCTGCACCTAGTGGGGGATGTCTACCAGTTATGCTACTCAGGGGTCAGGGACCCACTTGAGCAGGCAGTCTCTCTGTTCTCAGATCTCAACCTCCATGCTGGGAGAACCACTGCTCTCTCTAAAGCTGTCAGACAGGGACATTTACATCTGCAGAGGTTTCTGCTGCTTTTTGTTTAGCTATGTCCTATCCCCAGAGGTGGAGTCTACAGAGGCAGGCAGGCCTGCTTGAGCTGTGGTGGGCTCCACCCAGTTCGAGCCCTCTGGAGGCTTTGTTTATCTACTAAGCCTCAGCAATTGTGGACACCCCTCCCCCAGCCTGGCTACCTCCTTGCAGTTAGATCTCAGACTGCTGTGCTAGCAATGAGGGAGGCTCCGTGGGCATGGGACCCTCTGGGCAGGCATGGGATATAATCTCCTGGTGTGCCATTTGCTAAGACCTTTGGTAAAAACACAGTATTAGGGTGGGAGTTACCCGATTTTCCATGTGTCTCAGTTTCCCTTGGCTAGGAAAAGGAATTCTCTTCCCCCTTGTGCTTCCCAGGTGAGGCGATGCTTTGCCCTGCTTCAGCTCTCACTGGTTGGGCTGCACCCACTGACCAGCACTGTCTGTCCAACACGCCACAGTGAGATGAACCCAGTACCTCAGTTGAAAATGCAGAAATCACCTGTCTTCTGTGTTGCTCACGCTGGGAGTTGGAGGCTGGAGCTGTTCCTATTCGGCCATCTTGGGTGCCCCCGCCTTAAGTTTCTTAGAGATAGTAGTTTGATCTTTTAAGTTGCTGACCTTGGGATAGTTTTTTTTGTTTTTTTTTTTTTTTCTTCTTCTTTTATCCTATTTGGTGACCTTAAGGGTTTGATTGTGGTAAAGGGTGGATTCAGATGACTGGCTTCATTTCTGGAAGATGTTAGGGGGCCAATGCTTAGCTCCTAATTCCTGAACTGTGTGGTCTGAGAAACTTGTTTTGTGCCCCAGCTTTGTCATCTTGGCCAAAGTGCTCCCTGACCACTGGTCACTATTCTGATGTGTGGTTCAGCCAAAGCATTTCATAGTGTGGTTGCAGTTGGATCCATCTTCACATGCATGTGTTTGAAGCAGCAGTGGCAGTGCGGTGAGATGCATGCTCCTCAGCCACTGCAGGGTACTAGCAGGTGCTGGCATGCCTGCTTCCGTGTAGGTTCACCACAGTGGCAGAGCCAGCTTGCAGGGTTGGGAGGCCCCTGCTGGCAACTGTGTATGTGGTCACACTGGTGGTGGTGTCAGCACAGGGGCGGAGCACTGTTAGGCACAGGTCTGGGTGCACTCTCTTTGTGCCACAGGCTGGGGTGGTCTCTCAGGATGGGGAGGACCGACTGTTCTCTGGGCCTCGTTTTACTCCCATGGCAGTGTTGACACAAGGGCAGAGTGCTAATGTGGCTGTGGCTGGTTGCGGCTCGCTGGCTCCTCGCCTACGAAAGCTCTGACTGCAGTGGTGGTCCAGTGGGGAGTGGGGGCAAAGTGCACTCCCACAACAGCTGTGTCAGGGCAGAGCATATGCACACTGGTTGGGTGAGAAAGCTAAAACCTGTCCACGCACATACATACTGGAAAAGTGATGTGTATGGTTGCTGTGGGCCCCAGGGATGCTGCAGTGTGGGAGGGAGCAGGCGCGCTGGTGTTTGACAATGGGGGCTGCCCTGCTAGATCCTTCTACCTATCAGGGACAATCCTCCCATGTAAGAGCTATGATGTAGCCCCTAGGAGACCCAAAGCTGCCCTGTGTGGTAAGGCTGGGCCCCCAGAAGAGGCCAGTTGACCAAAGGGTGCTCAAGTCGGACTGACCTCGTCTGGTGGGCAAGATTGCCCTACAGAGTTCAGGTCCATCAGTGTCCCTAGGGCTAATGTCTCCTATGGCTAATGTCTCCTATGGCTAATGTTTCCAAGTTGAGCCTAAGGAGATGGACCTTCCTGGCGGTACTGTGCTACAGATGCTCTTGCACCAAACCCTCTGGGCTCCACATCAGCTATGTGCTGCCCCTACAAGTTCTCTAAGCAGCTCTCTGCATCAGTGAGTGGCCATGGGGGTCAAGGGGTCTCCTCTTGCTGGGATTTGAGAGCAGGTTGCTCTTGGCCGGTTCAACTCACCCATTCCCTGGGAGTTGTTTGGGGCCAGGAATGAGTCCTGGTGCATGGTAGCCTCCTTCAGGTTCCCAGCTTCCTCCTCTTGAGCCCAGCTCCTGTGTTCCCTCAATCTGCTCTCGGTGCCTTCCCTCTGAAGATCCATTAGGAGTAAGCCAGTCATCTTGGTGCCTCAGTGGCAGCTGTTCCACTTGGCTGCAACTAGTCAGCCATCTTGCCCTCTCCCTCTAGGGCAATTTAAATCCCTGAGTTTTCTCCTTTTTCAGATGAATATCCCCAGTTCCTCCCGTTTATTATTTCTGATTCCCAGACCATCTTTCATGCCTTCTTTGAATAAACTCCAGTTGATTCATGTTTCAAGTGTCGTTTGTTTCAAGGCAGAGTGGCACCATCATCTTCCTATTTTAGATGCTGTGCTTCTATGGAAGCACATGAGATGAAAGTTAAATTAGGGTTAATTGTCCTCCTGTTGATCACAGCTCTTTAACATCTCCTCCTCAGTCTGACCACATGTCACAGCTCTAACCTGTGATTGCATGTTATCTTGTTCTCTTTGTCACACACACTTAAATCCTTTATCTTTAAAAGCAAATAAAGTGCTTGACATTGGGCACTAGCTCTTTATTCTTCCTTCCAGTTGAACTTCTGCTGGCATTATTTACCTAATATTTTGTTTTCAGTTATGCTAAATGACATTACCAGACCAGAAATATAGAAAATAGAATAAAGAAAGAAAACAGGTATGTTAGTCCTGATGCAATTAGTATTAACATTTTGATATGTTTTCTTCAGCCTTAGTTCATGTGTAAGTGTATGGGAGTGTGGAGTGAGCACGGTACTGTGTAAGATCCGTGTTTTTACATAGTTTTCAAAATTATAATTTTATATCACCTTATCATATTCTCTCTGGAAAAGACATTGAATTCATGTATTTATGTTTGGTTTGTTGTTGAATGTTTTGGTTATTTTCTTAATTCTCTTGTTTGTAAATAATTATTTATAAACAATGACACAGTAATATGTATTTTTTTCCTCACAAGTCATTCTCATACTTAGGATTACTTCTTAGATTCGCTTCCCAGAAATCTGTTTCTCCTAAATATTTTAGGAGAAAACGTTCTCAACTTTTTGGTTAAAAAATTGTAATATAATAGAGTATAAGCATATTTTAGAGATCACTGACTTTAGTCTCTCATTTGTAGGAATGTCACTTGACTAAGAACAAATAACAACAAAAGAACTCACCTACCTTCCTTCTAAGTAAAGGGTGTGTTTGTTACTTCCCTTTTCTAACACCATACTCCTTATCTACATCTATTTAACAAGTCACATAACTTCTAGGTGAGTACAGTGTATACCTTACAAATAGACACAGTAATTAATAAAAATAAAAAGTAAAACAATTAAAGGACCTCTAAGAAAACAACAGATTATCCACTCAAGTGTGTGTTTATATATTGAAAATATTTCCATCTCAATGATCTAGATTGCTATAGCAAATAATGCGGTGGGTGTAAATTTTTAGAACATGAAGGTTTCTGTATTGAAGATAGTCTTTACTTATAGTTTATGGAATTGTTTATGATTTTCCAGCCTTCCCATATGAGACAGGATTTTCCATTGAAAACCTACAGTCTTGGCCGGGCATGGTGGCTCACGCCTGTAATCCCAGCACTCTGGGAGGCCGAGGCGGGCGGATCACGAGGTCAGGAGATCAAGACCATCCTGGCTAACACAGTGAAATCCCGTCTCTACTAAAAAATATAAAAAATGAGCTGGGCGTGGTGGCGGGCACCTGTAGTCTCAGCTAATTGGGAGGCTGAGGCAGGAGAATGGCGTGAACCCGGGAGGCGGAGGTTGCAGTGAGCCGAGATCGCGCCACTGCACTCCAACCTGGGCGACAGAGCGAGACTCCGCCTCAAAAAAAAAAAAAAAAGAAAAGAAAACCTACAGTCTTTAATATACAGAGTTTCCTGTATTATGTACAGGATTTGTCTCAACAGCCATAAAAAGACTCCTCCAAACTGATGCCACTTTCAAACTACCAGACACTAAAAATGCTTATCCAGGCCCCTCTTGGAGCAGGGCAGGTGCTACGTGTCACTCTGGCAGAGAGTATCAATGCAATGCCATCTCCAAAATGTTAACATGGGAAATACTTCTTTCTCACATTTTTCTTCATTCTTACTCTTGTTTCTCACCGGTTAGGAGGTATGATGAACACTACTTTTCCCTTAAAGTTTACATATTATTTAACAAACAGTTCTCTCATTTTCACTGGGTGCCAGCTACCATGTTGGACATAAGAACACAGCTGTGGGCAGAAGGACATGGCCCTGCCCTCATTCTACAACATTCTCAGCCTGCCAAGTCCCCATGGTAGCAGCTGCAAATTGTCATTTTGGTCTTTATGTCTCTGATTCTGGATTAACCTTTCCCATTGTCAGGAGACTTCTCAGAAAATTGATAACTTAAATTGAAGAAAGTAGTGGACCTATTTCAGACTCTACTCAGTTTACAATGATCTCTCCTGCCTGCTGCTTTCATAGTATAGATCTATGGCAGCCACTTTCAGCAAGAATACTTTTTTCCTGGCCACAGCTGCTTAGACCAAATGTTGCCATCATGTCCATTCAGAGTTCTTTCCTCATAAATTTGGAAGTTAGACCAACAAAATTTGTATTTATTTATTTATTTTTAGATGATTGGATTGTCATAGATACATTTGGGAGCTGGAAATAATCATGACTTTTTCCATGTGGATCGGACACCAAAGAAAGCGAGCTCTCAGAGGGAGAAGAAAAACGTGGCCACGTAGAAAGAGGCAGAGATAAGAGTTGGAGGATGGAGAGAGTCCAGATAGTTTTCTCATCCTCATCTGCATTTCTGACCTTGTTTTTCATGAGTTTTTTTTTCTTTCTTATAGTACGTCCCACTTTTTTTGCTTAACCTACCTCAGGCTGGTTCCTGTAACTTAAAATCAAGTGGCCTAACTAATATGCTAGGGGTGCGGAGGTGGGCAAAAAGGCTAAGATGTGCCACCTCAAGAAAACCAGGCATAATGGCCCCATAGAGAGGGTGGCGGGGTTCTTATGGGAAAAACTGCTACATAGCAGTCATCAGGTGAAGAGGGTGTTCTTGACACCAGTCAAAAGAAAAAATGAAAGATAATCAAAATTCAGTGCCCTCAGAATTCAGAAGTTAGCACAAATGGTCTTTCTAATCAGAGAGCAAGAGAAAGGGCCTTGGAGATATAATTTAAAGAAAAAACACAAGTAAACGTTAGGTATATGATAGAAGATTGAACACTGGCTTTGCATTTGAAGTAATGAGACCAATTATTTTAGCAGAAATAACAGAATTTGAACATAAAAATAATTTCTGTCTTATTAAAATGACAACCTAACAAGCCAGGGTTCCTATTCCCACAATGCTGTGTAAGCCAATCCCAAAATGATAGAGCACATGTTGAACAACTAAAGACAACATCACATAGACTTGTCTGTGAGACATTAGGAAAGTCAACAAATTTCTACAGGCCTTAGTTCATCTGAAAAATGGGGCAGTGTATACACAATTCAGAAGATTGCAGTGAGAATAAATGAGACAGTGTAAGTGGCACAGGAGCTGGTATAAAATCTGACAACACATTAGTTCTCTTTATCTTTGACTTCTGGTGATATACTTATGTTTTTAGTCAAGCCAAAAGGCATTTGGAAAAAAGTTTAGTAAATATGGTCAAGATGAGAAACAGTGTTTAAAACAAGGTAGGACTGTCTAACAAGTGTTTATTTAGCATCTAGTGTTTTCTGAGTATAATGACAAACTGTAGGGTAATAAGGCAGATTCTCAAGCATGATTCAGGTCGTGATCTTGGAGTTGGTACTCAAGCCCCAGTCCAGATGACTCAGACTCTGGCACACTGAGATTGATAGAGTCTGACACTGGGATAGGGACTCAAGTCTGTAGGGTTAAAAAGTCACCCATATTAACTTCATACCTGCTGTTGAGTGTAAGTTCTTATTTCTTAATCTTAATTGACACTATGTATGAACACATGATATGGAGTAGAGCACAACTATTCTATACCAACTGGAAATGAGAAATTCTTATTCCTTTGCCATATGTCCTGAAATGGCTAAACAAATGAACAAACAAACAAGCCCTCTTTTTTTTTTTTTTTTTTGAGACAGGGTCTGGCTCTGTCACCCAGGCTGGAATGCAGTGGTGTAATCTCAGCTCACTGCAACCTCCGCCTTTTGCGTTCAAGCGATTCTCCTGCCTCAGCCTCCTGAGTAGCTGAGATTACAGGCACCCACCACCACGCCTGGCTAATTTTTGTATTTTAGTACAGACAGGGTTTCACCATGTTGGCCAGGCAGGTTTTGAGCTCCTGACCTCAGGTGATTCACCTGCCTTGGCCTCCCAAAGTGCTAGGATTACAGGTGTGAGCCACCGCGCCTGGCCCAAACAAGCCCTCTTTCAGCACACAGTGTTGTAATTGTCTGGATACTTGTCTGAGGGCCTAGCTAGGCTGACTGTAAACTTTGTAAGCTAAAGAACTTTGTGTCTAATCTATTCCTGCCTGATTAAACTCCCAATTCTGAGCACACTGCCTGATTTAGGTGCTGTAGGAAAGAAGGAAAATGAAAGAAGGAAGGAATGAAGACAGGAAAGCAGGAAGGCAGGCAGGAAGAAAAACATCTAAAAATCAGGGTATGGATTGACTAATCTGAGGATTTTCTATTATCAACACTCTAAGATTCTGTAAATCTGTTTCTAGAAGATGTATAGTGGCAAAGGACCTCCTAGACTTTTACCCTGGCATACCTGCTGGGACAGTGACACACAGAGGCTAGTGCTTTTCTAACCCACCAGCTAAGAAACTAAACATTTTCCCCAGGGAGGTAAATTCACAGAGAAGCCCTAGTTGTGAGTTGAAGCAGAAAAGACAAGGACTCAACTGCAGAGGTCCAAGTCCACTATGGCAAGTGAACAGATACAACCCCAGGGTGGGTGTCAAGGCCTGCGAGGAAAAAGCTCATGGGCAACAAAACGCCCAGGGCAAAGGCACCATCCTCCATCCGCATATCTACCCACAAGGGAAGGTGAGCACACTTAACTTGTTGGGCTGATTTAATTTTGTGGCGGATAGAAAAGAGAGATTGGTGATCGAGGTTCTAGGATGTAACTTTGATACTGATTCTCCGCAAAATATGATTCTCTGATTCATTAATTTACATATATTCAGCTCTTTATTCAACCAGTGTTTACTGATTGGGAAAGCCAAGTTATATGAGAGGACATAGAGGGAACCACCAATCCAGTGTTAGAGAATTTAAGGAAGCAACATAAAATGTTAGGAGGCAGCAGAGAGGATGAAAGAACTGATGAATGTGAGCTGGCCACCTGAAGAGTAGGAGAAAGGAAATTCCAGTTGCAAACATCTAGCCATTAGAGGGAACATGGTATATTTGGAGAAACTACAAGGAATTCAGTATAGCTGTGGCATAAGCAAAGAAAGGAAAGGCTAGAGGTGAGGCTGGTATCTGGAAGGGGCCAGACTTGAAATGTTTTGCAAACCGTGCTAATCAGTGCGTACTTTTTCTATAGGTCAGTAGAATGCACAGAAGAAAGCCAGAAAACCAGTCAGATAGATGGCTGCTGAAACAATTCAAGAGAGACATGATGGTAAGCTGATCTACTATAATGGCTGTGGGGAACAGATAAAAGTGAGCGAATTAAGAGATAATTAGGAGGCAGGAATTTTCAATGTATATTTGTTTTAAAGATGCAGACGATAAGGTTCTGTGCAGTTTGGATCCCTCCTTACCAGACTGGGTGTAAAGTAAGTACTTAACAAAAGAGTCGGCATACATAGGTGCTAACATATTGTCATTGCTTTTGAATGTTGGTCAGGGTCTGGTCTTTATGGTGTAATATGAATCAAATACCACATGTAGCTTGGGGGATATTTTTTGTTTTTTAGTTTGTTAGCACCCAAGGTCAGAGATTCCATCTGCTTCACTTCCATGAAGCTGTAAAACCACAATGCAGCTAATGTAACACAATAGAGCAAAGAATGACCTCAATTTCCTCATTGGTCTGAAGGCCCTGAGGTCAGCTCTTCTCAGGGCTCCCAGGGATCAAGCTTTAACAGAGAGAGGGACCTCTGCACTTCGGTACCACCTCTGCCAAATGCATGCCACAGTTAAATGTGCAATTTCAAGAGAAACAAAATTGAGTTCAGAAAGTGGTTGCTGAGGCTGCAGGTATTTGATCATGCTACTTGAGAATCTGTGGGTGGGCTAAAGGGTCATGGTAGACATGTGTAGTCTTAGATTCTAGTTCAGTCTGTGTAATCTTGTAGCCCCAGGGATTCTGATTCCTGTCTTTGCCCCAGCTTCTCAAAGTATATATATTATTTGTTTTGTTTATTGTGTATCTCCTTACCACTCCCAATAGAATGTAAGCACCATGTGGGAAGAGGTTTTTATTTTGTTACTGTAGCCCCAATAATTGGAACAGAGCGGGTGCTTAATTAATGTTTTTTGAACAATTAAATTAGCTGAGTGAACTTGGGATAAATTATTTCAGGTCAGACTTTGGGTTTATCCAGATTTCAAATGGGATTCATTGTATATGTTTTACTCTACCTTCAGGACTCTTTCAAAGCTATAATGAAAAAAATAAAAGATCCCCAGTGGGATGTTCAGCTATCATCTTTTATATTTTAGCTAGTTTATAGCGGCTTTCTATCTAGCTGGTCATTCATCCAGCCATCAATTCATCCATTCACTCATCATCTCTTTAGTTTAGCATCTGCTATGTACCTTTGTAGAGCCTTTAACACCATTCCATACCGAGGATTATGCTAGATACCATATTCACCATCTCTAGTGTTTGTGTCAGTTTTGCAAAGTGATTGCTATATTTTCTTTTTCATAAATGAGAGAACTGAGGCTCAGCAACTTCACACAGATGTAAAGTAGCAGGGCATGAATTCATATTACAAGTGTGTCCACTTTCTTTTTTTTCTTTCTTAGGTGGAATCTCACTCTGTCCCCCAAGTTGGAATGCAGTGGCATGATCTTGGCTCACTGCAACCTCCACCTCCCGGGTTCAAGAGGTTCTCCTGCCTCAGCCTCCCAAGTAGCTGAGACTACAGGCGCCTGCCACCACACCAAGCTAATTTTTGTATTTTCAGTAGAGATGAGGTGTCACCATGTTGGCTGGCTGGTCTCGAACTCCTGACCTCAGGTGATCTGCCCGCGTCAGCCTCCCAAAGTGCTGGGATTACAGGCGTGCGCCACTGTGCCAAGCTCTGGTGTATCCAATTTGCTTTTGACTCCCAGATCTTCCAGTTCCTAATTGTAGTTTTCTCACCTGTGAAATAGGCACTAAAATGCCTACCTCACAGGCTCCTCTACTTGAGCCTGGCATAGATGCAGTAAATTTGGTGAAGCACTTAGATAACACCTTACCCTTGCTGCTGTCACAGGTATTTCCATGGGGGTGCCCCACTGACGATCCTCATGGCAAATCACACTCACTACCCTTTTTTGATTACCCTCATGTCATTCATTATTTATGGTCATTTTAGCAGAAAACCACATATGATATTGCGCACTCCTGCTCATCACTAGCATACAGTGGCATGTAGGTGTCCCATCTCTGCGCTTCTATTGCCTTCCCAGCTTCTATTGCCTTCCCAGCTTTCAGTGTCCTCTCCTGGGGAAACTCTCACCCCTGAATGCAGACACAGGCCCTCTCTGGGGAAGCTCCAGATGTCTCTTTATGGTTCCTCACTAGTCCCCTCCTATTCAATTCCCTCAGAAAGCCTCTCCTAAAGAGTCATTTCAGTGAACAAAATAAAATTTGACGGTAGCAGTAAAAGTATTTCTCCATGTATTATTTTGTACAAAGCTCAGGAAACAATATTAAATACTAAGAAGAATATAAATATTTCATTTCCCCTTACTAAATGTGGCATTTTGGGGTGGTTTCTTGCAATATTGGGCATCAGGGCCTTGTCGAATTATGTAAAGTGGTGTTTTGATAGAGTGAGAAAATACACACAGGCCCCAATCCAAACCCTAGCTCCTTGTATTTTTATTTATATGTGTTTGCTTGTTTGCCTGTTGTGTCACTATGTCTTGACCACAAGGTAATGCAATCTTGGCCCCTGACATTCTCCTTATTTGCTTCTGTTTAATCATCGCAAAGAGAATGATATTTGAGCATTATAGTGACTACTTCCTTACTCAGTTCACAGAGGAGTAGAGGGCTAAGAAACGAGTTTCCAAATGCCTGCAGTGAGCCAGGCAATGGACTAGGTGCTGTACATATATTGCATATTATTAATTGTTCACAGTTCTTCAAGGCATGTGTTCCCATGTTGCGGATGTATAGCCTGCTGCTCAGAAATGTAAAAATATTCATCCAAGTCATACGGGTTTGAAACTGGAAATTGAACCCAAGTCTCTCTGACTCCAAAGCCACTACTTTTTCCACCCCACCCTTACACTTAGCACAGCCCAGTTTTACTTCTTCTCTACCATGCATTATTTGTACATACGTATGGCTCTTAGTTTTCTTTGAAAGTGGAAGTAATGTCTTCTATCTTTTTCTCCTTATTTTGTCATCAAGACTTCTAGTGCTTAGTGCAATATAAATGCTTAATATGCGCTTCTTTAAAAACAACATAGGTGAACATATTTTGTTTTAATGATTAGCTATTAACTCCACGCACCAGACATGAGCATGAGAACCAGACTTTTTCATCTCACATCGTTTCTGATGGCTTTTCTTGTGGCCATCCATGCTTAGAACTGTCTGCAGATTTTGCCCTTGAAAAATGAAACTTTTTATTCCTTTAGTTAAAAGAGTACAATAAAAATCCCCAAACTAATAATGCTTTGATTTTTTTTTGTTACTTGCCTTTTTAAAAACTCCTATTGCTTATATAAAAATGGAAAACTGCCTTTTTTTATTGCTTCAGATTACTTTTGTTAAAATACTTCTGGGCTGCCAAATTTCAACCTGAAGCCAATGTTCACATCCAAGTCACAAATAAGAATGAGAAATATGTTCGGGTTCTTTCCTTCCACTCTCCTTTATACTTCCTCAATCTAAACTTTCCTTTATGTTAACTGTTAACAGAAGTGTTACTTCTGCTAATGCTTGAAGACATTGAGATAAAAGTATTTCTTTCTTATTATTGCATCTGGAAAGAGTTTGACTCTGCTTTTATTTATATGAAGTTCAATGGAAGCCAAAGCAAAAAAAATAAAGACAAGCAACACTGCAGAGTACTCATATGGAACAAGAGGTCTGCATGGTACCAGCAAGATCAATGATACTGGTCACAAAGCAATGCTTTGGTGACTCAAAGCTCCCTTCTCAAATCAGAAATAATCCTCTAGAAAGAGAAATACAAATTACAGATAAAATGGCAACCACTAGGAGAAAATCAAACTATCATATTAATGGGTGGAAGTTTTTGACAGTAGAAACAAAAACAGTATTATCTCATTATGGTTTTCTTTGTATTCCATGCTTTCCGGGAACATGTGTGGGGAGTACCCATTTCTTGAAGGGGCTACTCCTTCCAGCTTTGAAAGATAATGGGGGAACTGTGGTGGGGATCAAAGGAGGAAAATGGAGAAATTGGTTGTTTCTACTTTAGGCTGTAAACTGAAGAGGCATTACATGTCCTTAGTATTTCCTTCCCCTTGAGATCTTACTCAGATTGCCAGGACGGTATATGAGATAGGGCCTGGGTCTGAAACATTTTTTTTTAAAGTGAGGGGTCTTTAGGCATATACAGGAACCAAGCATGGCTGCAGTAAATGGCTGGAAAGGGTTGCATCTTGGGTAACCCTCCTTTGGAGATTGTAGCAAATAACTTGATTTATTTGGCTCTTGATTTCTTTCATTATAATAAATACATAGGCATTACTATCTTGTGATACATTAATTGAGTCAGATGATAGATGTGAGATTGCTTTACTAAGGCTGTATTGCTCTGAAGTTAGATTGTTGGAGTTTAAATTCCAGTTCCACCATTTATTAGCTGTGTGGCCTTGGGCAAAATACTTAACCTCTCTGTGCCTTGGTTTCCTCATCTACCAAATGGTTATAAAGTTGTGAGAATTAAATGAGTTAGTAAACACAAAGCACTTAGAAGTCTGTTTGACATTCACTAAACATGCAGTAATGTAGCTTTATCATTGTTTAAGTTTAGGCTACTTAAATAGCATATCCTAATCTAGTATTGCCAATGACCCAGGGATATGCAAGGCTCATGTGGGGTAAGAGAGCAATTTCTATACTTATTAGAAACATGAGTCCTGGATTCATTTATTCTTTCAACAGACATTTTATGAACATCAAATATGCCAAGCACTGAGCTCGATACTGCAGATTCAAAGACATATCAGTCACAGCCATTGTTGGCAAAGAATTCTGAGCCTAGGGGAGACAGAGAGAGAGACAAACAGGAATTATGACAGCAATTATGACAGAGTGAGCATTCCTGGCTGGCTGGTTGGCTGGCTACAGGAACGTGGTGGAGAAAGTACCTAACTCAGAGTGTTTGTGATCTGGAAGGGTTTCGGATAAGGCATAATGCTTGAGCAGTAAGTTGAAGGAATTCCTGGGGAGACTGTGTTTCAGGCAAAGGGAAGAGTAGGTGCAATGGCCAAGAGGTGAGAGAAAGCATGGTGTATGTGGGTGGCAAGAGGGAAGGATAGAGAGAGAGGTGGAGGAAGAGAAGGAAGAAGAGGAGGAGAACAAATAGGGAAGGAGAAGCAGAAGAAAAAGAGATTCTTTGTTGTCATCCCAGCTACCAGTCCTGTGGTCCTTAATCTCCAACTCCATCTCCAGGTAGTCTTGTCCCTTTGAGGATCCCAGAAAGTGAGGTGGGGTCATGGAAACATGTGGTAGGGTGGGGGAAATGGAGGTGATCCTTTCTTCATTCTGCTTTTCCTGCCTTTTCTGAAAGCCTTCTGTATCCTCATTTTTTATCTCTTCCCTTCCCACTCTGCATTATCCACACTGAGCTTCACCCAGGCACTGGAGTACTCACTGAACTTCTTGCCCAGAGTCTTTCCTTGTCTACATCTTATACTCTCTGTCTGCAACACTCTCCCTCCTCCCTCTCATTTCATCTAGTTCATTTCAACTCATCCTTTAGGTGTCTCTTAGACACCACTTCCTCTCTGCTTGCATGACCCTTTCTCTCCCTATCCTGGCATTTGTCTTTGAGCTTTACTGCTCTGTCCTCAGCCCCCAGCACAGGGCCTGGCACATAGTAATACTTGTTGAACGGGACATTGAAGGGCAAGGAGTGGCCTTTATATACATCCCTGACTAGTTCCCCTTCCTTCCTGGCCAAATGCAGTGGTCACCAAGCTCTATTCTGCTGGATGTTCCACCCCTTGTCTCTGCACTTGCCCTCTATTGCCTGGATAAAGACAAGAATCTTCTCATGCCTCCTTGCAATTGTATCCTACCAGTCCTCACTTAAAATTATGCTGTGACTCCCTATTGCCCCCAGTTAACATCCAGAGTCCTTGGTTAGCAGTTGAGGCCTTTCTCATTGTAATAAATAGGACTCCATCTCTGTCCTTCTATGAGGCTCTGAGGTCTTTAAGAGCTTGTCCTGCATCTCTCAATGTCCAACATCCAGCAAAGCATGTGGAACATGGTATGTGTCCAGTAAATGTGAAAAAATACATCAGGGTCACATGAATCTCAAGTAGAAATATATTGTTTTATGTATTTGAAAAATATGGACTAAAAAACTGTTTAGCAGGGCACTTAGTTTTAAGGGAAGTGTCCCAACCAGGAAATGGAGTTAAATTCAGCACAGCTGATTGCTTCATGATGCCATTCAAGGATATAAATGAAGTTAACTTCTCTTGTCACATTTACAAACAGGGCTGGTGTGCAGGTGCTCAGGGAGTCTGTCTCCTATGGTTATAGAGAATGCTCCTGCAATGGTCCTGGAAACCACCCACAGCTAAACCCAGGTGTGCTGTATTTCTAAAGTTTATTCCTTGCTGACCAGCTGGCATTGTGTGACTTTCTTTGGGAGCATAACTTTCCTTTCCTCTATTTCTTTCTCCTGCACCTATAGCCCACCCCTCAGTTCTTTTGTAGAAGACACATAATCATGGCAAGGGACTTAAATTTTCTGAAAATCAATTTCTTTCTTTGAAAATCGTCACCTTCTTCAGACTCTTCTTGTGAAGCATAACAGTGCCATTGTCATTATCATCAGCAGTGATAATATGAATGTCTAACATTTGTCCTACTGCATACTATATGCCAGGCACTAGGCTCAGTACATTTGCTGGGTACTTTTACGTGGATATTCTCATCTAAATTAAAGAGATAACTAAGCTCATGTCCCTTAATTCTTAGCACAGTACCTTGCACAGAAGAAATTCTTAATAAATGTTAGTCATTGTTATAATTCTGTTCATCCTAATAACATATTCTGAGGTCAGTATTACTATGATTTTTTTTGTGTGCGTTTTAACAGATGAGGAGTCTGAGGCTTTCAGAGTGTAATAATATTTAAGAGTGGAGCTGGCATTCAAGCCTGAGCTGCCTGTCTACCAAGGTTGCATAATGTAAGAGATGTCAGAGCACTTTGTGAGACATAGGGCTCATGTGTTAGTTACTATACCCACATATAGGCGCTAAGTAGGTGAGGGATCAGCACCAATACATAGGTAGGTGAGGCAGTTAAATACAACTGATGCAAAATTCTCATCAAATGAGAAATTGTCCTAGGTCAGAAGGAAGTGTGCATGTGTATGTCTGTGTGTATGTGTATCTAGAAGCAATTTTGGGGGGAAAGATAGTTTTAAGGACCCAAAAGTCTAAGTTTACAGGCTTTCCTTTAAGCTCATGAGGCTTGCTCTAGAGAAAGGTCATGAGTGGAGACAAGCAAGGATGAGTTCCTCTTTATGACCCCCAGCAGTCCTTGCAGTGTTTGGTGAGGTACATACAGCAGAAATTCTCTCCATTTTACAAATGCACAAATTGACAAGCAGGAGACCTGGCTGACCCGTCTGATATGGTTTGGCTCTGTTTCCCCACCTAAATCTTATGTTGAATTATTATCTTCATTGTTGGAGGAGGAACCTGGTGGGAGGTGATTGGATCATGGAGTTGGATTTCCCCCTTGCTGTTCTCATGATAGTGAGTGTGATCTCAAAAGATCTGGTTGTTTAAAAGTGTGTAGCCCTTCCCCCTTCATGCTCTCTCTCCTGCCACCATCAGAAGACATGGTGCCTTCACCCTTCTCCCATGACTGTAAGTTTCCTGAGGCCTCCCAGCCATGCTTCCTGTACATCCTGTGGAATTGTGAGTCAATTAAACCTCTTTTCTTTATTAATTACCCAGCCTCAGGTAGTTCTTTACAGCAGTATGAGAACAAACTAATACACCTTCCTATTTACTATTCTAGTGTTTCTGGCTCAGTTTTCTGATTTCATGTAGCATGGACTTTCTTCTATAAAGCACTTAAAAATTCTCTCAACAAACCAAAGGTCAAATCAATTGCATCAGGCTCCTCTCCCCAAATGTTTTGAGGATGTAGGAGCACTGAATAGGTACTCAGGAAGTTCAGGTCTCAGTGTCACCTCTCCCATAACCTTCTCCATGACTTTAGTCAAGCCCCTTTCTGGCTCTTAGTTTCCTCATCTGTGGAATGGACAGTTTGAGCCCAGTGACTGTGATTTCCAGCTGGAAAAGAATAAGATCCTACTGCATTCAAACATGCTTTTAGGTACATGTTGTTAGACACTAACATCCATATCTTATCCAGAATAAAGTTCAAATGGATTTCTTTTTCTTTAATGTTGCTGCTGCTACTTCTCTTCTTTCTCTTTGTCTTCATCCTTCTTTTTAAATAAGCCACATTCCCTTGTCGTTGTCTTTTTCCCAAAAGGCGTTAAGATGCTGACCCAGGCAATTTGACTCTGGAGGATTCCTCCTGGCTCGATGGCTGGTTAACCAAGGGCCTCCTTAATAAGCAGCAGTCACAGCTTTTGCTCTGTTCTGGAGCTGCACGTGCCTGAAATGTGGAGTGCAGGTGGGGGCTGTTGCACCATCCAGGCCCCCGGCAATGAAGGAGTACCAACACACTCAATGACCATCTGTCTTATGCTACTAACTTAGCAGAGTACTCAACTTCATAATCACTCCCTTAGAGTCCTTGTGCATGCTTTCCCTACCAAGCTGAAAAGATACAAAAAATCTTGGCAATAGTTCAAAGCAGCATTTATCACTTGCTGCATCACCCCCAGTGGAATCCCCTTCCCCTCTGTGAAGCCAGACTGGTTTCCACACGAGGGAGCTTACTCTAGCTCAGGGCACACATTTCCTGGAGTTGTTTCTATGTAGGAATGAAAACGTACACTCACAGCCCCCATCCTATGTTCGTGTATATCTTCCTGAAAAAGAGGCAAAACCAGTCTTGAAGATGAGCAAACATTTCAGGTCTCTGTGTGTTGAATCTGCATTTCTATGAATCAACTGATGAGGTCTCAGATGCATCAATGGAGGCATAGTGACCTGAATGAGAGGTGCAAAATGCAACAGCCCTTCTATCTGTTGCACTGACCAGACCACACCAGGAATAGTGTGCATAGCCCTTTGCAGCATGCTCTACATACAATGAGACCCATAATCTTCATTTTTTAGAAATCATGCATTCCAGGGGATAGCTTTTATATTTATATGCATGCAAAGTTACAAAGACATACATGTCTGGCTGACGTATAGTTGCACACATTGGTATGATACACCAGTTGTTCCACTCAGTGCTTCAAGGTGCTCTTATATCCTCTTCTCCTCACCACTGTATCTACTCCAATCCCTCCCGTGGGACTTCAGACCTCCCCATGTGGTAGCAACTAAAGCGTTAACACTGGATCATCAGGGTTTCCCTGCTGTAGCCCCCAAACACATGCCTGTTCTGATCAGTCAGTGCTTGTGTCATCTGACTTCCTATGATTTTAATATTGATTGTTCTAATGAATTAGGTGCATTATAAACAAACACAAAAAATAGTAATAAAAAAGATTAGACAAAAGGAGCAAAGAGAAGTTCTTATATTTTCTTATGGCATTGAAGTGGATCAGGTCAGTGTGTTGTGAAGATCACTGATTTAGATATTATTACTTTTTAAGTCCAGCCTCTCTCTTCTTTATTCCTCTTACAGTCTTAGTTCAATTATCAACACTTCTCACATGTAATAAATATCTAGTTGATTCTCCTGCATCCAGTCTTTCTATCCTTAAACCTAATCTTCACTAAAAATCAAGGGAGATATTTTTTGTGACCATAACCCTGACTTGAGGCTTCTCTGCTAAAGACTTTCATGCCACCCCAGCACACACTGAGGGCTTTCCAAGTACAGTGGCTAGCAAAACACCATTTTTGGGGAAGTAAAAAGACATGTAATGAAAGCGGCTTTACTTGCTCAAGTCAGTCGGGAAAACATCTGGTTGTGGAGATTTAATTTTTCTTTCTTCTTTTGAGACACGGTCTCCTTCTGTCGCCCAGACTAGAGTGCAGGCATCGAATAATCATGGCCTACTGCAGCCTCTATCTCTTGGGCTCAGATGATTTTCCCACCTCAGCCCCTGAGTAGCTGGGACTAAAAGCATGTCCCACCATGCCCAGCTGTTTAAGTTTTTTTTTTTTGTAGAGACGAGATTTCACTATGTTGCCTGGGCTGGTCTCGAACTCTTGGGCTTAAGAGATCCTCTGGCCTTGACTTCCAAAAGTGCTGAGATTATAGGCATGAGTCCTTGTGTTCATGCCAGTTTTTCATTTTTTTAAATTTTATAATTTCTTTTGCTTATTCTATATTTTCCTTTCCCCCTTTACTCTCTTTTCTTTCTCTGCTTTGTGCATGAAGTTATTTTTTAATTTTTAATTGTAGGACTCCTAGAAGCCTTTAATGTGGTCTGTGAACTGCGCATCTTACAAAGGGACTCAATGTATACCATTTCGCAAACTTTTTGGTTATGAAACATCTTTTTCAGCACATTACTATTTTTCAGCACATTCAGAACAATGTTTTTTTGAACACTAGTGTGGGAAACATTGGCCTTCAGGATCAAGTCTCAACATCTCAGTATGCCAACAGTGTCCTTCCTCATCTACCCCTAAACACCAATCCAGCTTCATTTCTTTGGTATTCTCTTTTCTTACGGTCCTCCCACTCCTACCCCTTGGTTTAGCACAGTGGTTCTCAAAGTGTGTTCCAGGGATTTCTGCAGGTCACCAAGATTCTTTTAGGAGGTCCACGAGGTCAAACCTGTTATTTTCTTAATATTAGGATGCTACTTTCCTTTTCACTCCCACAGTCCCGTGGATTTACAGAATTTTCCAGAGGCTATGTGATGTGTACTTTTTGCAACAGACTCAGTGCAAGTAGCTGCTGTGATAATCCAGCTGTCTCTTACTAAGTGATATTAAAGAGACTTGAAAAATTATAAAACAAATAACTTTTGTTTTGAAAAATATAATTTCTTTTTATGAAGCATGTTATTTATGTGAACATGTAAGAGGCTTACTGTTATTTTAAATGACTGATAAATAGTTTTTTTAAGTGTCTTAGTTTTAATTTCTTACATGATAATTGTTGCTTGATACAACCCACTTAAACAATTCATAATAAATTTTAAGAGTATAAAAGGATCTTGAGGCCAAAAATTCGAGGACCACTGTACTGGTCATCCTGAACTATTGACAGCTAGGAGTCTATGCAAATCAGTCTTTCTTTCTTTCCTACAGCTGACTTTCTTCTGACTCAGTTAAGTCTTCTTTCTGCTGACCCATGTAATCTTTGATTCTTCCATTATTATAAAAACCCATTCTTGTTGCTCATAAATTCTGGGATATTCACCTTGACTTCTAAAAATCATCACATCAGAGTTGCCTTCCTAATTCTGTAGTGGTGAAGCCATTGTCTTCAGGCTCCTTGGGTTTTGTTCCTGCCATCCTACTTCAAAGGAGAATAAGCTTTCTTTCTTCCTCCTGGAACACCACATCAAAAGCTGGCATGCTGCACAAGGGTGTGTTTAATAGATGGGTTCTGAATATAGATTGCTGTGTCTACATGTCAGCTGCTTTGCTTCTAGACCATTTCTGTATTGCCTTATGCACTGTCTACACCTGAATCAAGCTCATCACACCTGGTTTCCAAATTGGGGGAACAATGCTCTAACCATTCGCCTCACTTCCAGCCATACTCTTATCTCTAGCTCTTTCACTTCTCTGAAGTGGAGGGATGGCTATTGCTTTTATCTACTCAGAATTTTCCTTCCCCTGCAAACAACTGTCCAGTTCTCAGATGGGAACTGCCCTTTTTCCAGTGTTCGAGCCCTGGTTGGTCTGTTGGTTCAAGAAAGTCAGTTGTAGCAAGCACAGCCCTGGACTTAGATCAAGGTAAGCCCAGATGCCATGTCAAGATACTTTACTTTTCTGAGGTGCCCAGTTTTCTCCTGGACAGAGTGTGCCCAAGATGGGCTTTATGCAAACTAGATACTCTTTCCTGGGAATTTTAATTTAAGCAGAGTGATTCAAAGGCTGAAAAGCAGTAGTCGTTCATTCAACCCAGCTGTGGCATCCTGAAGAGACTATCCATTGCTTCCTGATATGTAGCTCTCTGGAGTATCTCAGGTTCTTCTACTTTCTAAGACCTGGTTCTTCAAAGTAAGAAACATCATTTTCCTTCTCCATGCCTACCCTCCCCACTAAACAATATATATTGTTTAATAAAGGAAACTTTTAATTAAGATATATTTCCTACATTTAATAATACACATCTTTGTGTATATCCTTCTGATGCTCTGAAGTCATTTGTTCACCATTGCCCACATGATAAAGTCTAAAAGTTTACTTGGCTTCATGGTCCTGGTGTCTATTAATCAATCTTCACAGATCACCAATTTATTCCTGATTTCACTGATTTTCTCAAATAGACTTGTATCCATTGTTTTAGAAGGATTAAGAGCAGGAGAACTTGATTTTCAGATCCAGTCTTGGTATTTCCTAGATGTGTCATATTGATAATGATGATGTTGACAGTAACAGCTTCCTTGTGTTAAGCAATTACTATGTGCAAGAAACTTCATATATATTCTTTGTAATACTTACAATAACCCAGCAGCTTTCTACTGGGGCCAATTTTGCCACCCAGAGGATTTTTGGCAATGTTTGGGGACAATGCTGATGTTGCTAACTTAGGATGGAGTGGTGTTACTGGCATCTACTGTATAGAGGCCAGAGATGCTGCTAAATATTCTGTAATACATAAGGCAGCTGCCACAGAAAAGAATTATCTAGCCCCAAATGTTTATAGTGTTGATGTTGAGAAATCTTAAAATAATTCTGTAGTACCCTCATTTTACAGAGGAGAACATTAAGGCTCAAAGAAATTTAATGGCCTATCCCAGGTGTATATCATATAGTTAAATATCCAAACATGGTAACTAATAACTAAACATAGTTATTGGCTCCAAAGTCCATGCTGTTTCTACTGCTAAATCCTATAACTAGTATATGAACTCCTTTCATAGATGTGCAGAACTCAGGCTGGGATCCTGAGATTCAGAACTCAGGGAAGGGGCATGCTAGAAGGGTTGGCTACACAAGTCAGACATACAATCTAAGCAAAGGATCAGCTCAGTCCAAATAGCTATGCTAAAGGGTCCATTCAGGTAGAAGGTAACTGGGCACAAATTGAAGTCTTAGAATATGAGAATTTCAAGTGGACCATAGGAGGCCCTATGCTCCACAGGGTCTCTATGAGATAGAGATTCTCTCACATAGATTCTCTATGAGAGTCCACTAGTAGTAGAGCAACAGGAGTTTTTGATAGTAAGTGAGATCTTGCCACCGAGGGGAAGAGATTGTGTACAAAAGTACTAGACAGATGAGACTTTAACTAAGTCACTTATCATCTATAAAGTTCAGTTTCTTTTTCTGTGCAATTAGGGAAACCTTCCTACTCACCTTGTAAGGTCCCAGAGAGGGAATGGATTTCAAGGAGATCTGTAAATGACAGCTGTCATTCAGATCATATATATTCTAATTGAGATATTCCAAGTCTCTTTATCTTTTCTTCCCCAAAGTACATTACATCTCTGGATCCCTGTTCTTAAGTTGGTGCTAGCTCTGTGTGTATGTAATGAAAAAAACTTGAATTTGCTCCTATTTCCTCAGTACACTATCCCCAGTGGTCTGCAGTTTGCCTATGACTCCTCATCACCGTATTTGTTCCACACTATCTTTGTGTTGTTAACAATATATGTCAATAAATCATTGCCTTTTTCTGTGTTGGAGTGCCCAGAGGCCATTGTATTTGGGTTCATCTAGAAAATCCAAATAATGTGATAAGAAAACATAAATAATAGATGGGCTTCTTATTCCCTGGGGGGGTCCTGCCAATGTAGTTCACAAATGTAGTTTCCCTTAGTGTCTGTTCAGTCTAATTTTAAGGTCTATGAGAGTAGAATTTAGACCTGAATAAGAAAGTATTGATGGACAGATTTTTTTTTCTCCTTTCAATGATCTTATGTACAGGTGTTGAGAAGGATAAGTGTGGGAATACATGTGATTACAAATGAACAAAATTTGGCAAATATCAGAATCCTGCCTTTTTTTCCCCTGTGCTTTTCAAGAGAGGAAGAGACAATAACCCTTTTAAAATTATCACTTATACTTTAATAATAATAAAAAGTTTCCGTTAAAAAATGAATATCCTGCTATGAATTTAACAAATCTTAGCCTCAGGCTTTTTTATTAATTTCCTTTTATTTATTTATTTTCTCCTCTTATGCTTTTTTATGCAAAGGCAAGGCAATCAATGAAGGCACTTAACGTAATTCTCTCCTCCCCACTATAAGTGAAAGCTGATATGTTTGAGCTTTTATTCTCTGAATTTGTATAGAAAGCTAGTATCTGAATATCCCACTCAACTTTTCAGGATGATTTAGTTACTTCATGTGTTCAACTTAATTTTATTTCTCCATCAACTACCCAACAAATAATTACTTAGAATCTATCATGTATAACTCCTACAACTCTAGTTTCTCGCACTTTCAAACTATCTTCTCCATGATTATTAGGGCTAATTTCTTAAAATACACATCTTACAGTCCCTAGCTGAAAAGCCTTCAACAACTTCCTATTGCCTGTCTTAGAAGGTAAAGTGTAAATGCCTTATCTACCATTCAAGACTATCAAATTCAAATCTGTGGATTCTGGCCAAAGTAAGATAATGGGGACCAGATATATCCTCCTGTCTAAAATAAATTAAAACAACTAAGCAAAATACATAAAACAACAGCTTTCAGACATTGGACATCAGGCAGTACAAACTAGTGATAGAGGGGAAACAAATAAGGTGAACTGTACCATTGTCCTAGCTTACTGTTTGGAGGGAGTTTCTAGCCACAACATCAGCATGGAGCCTAAGGCAGAGTACGGAGGACACCAGGAGTTGATAGAATAGAGTTTACAGGGCAGGATACCGGAAAAAAACGGGAGCCGCTTAGCAAAAAAGAGAGCTGCTTAGAGAGAGTGCTCCAGAGATTTACCTCAAGTCTTTAAGTACTGATCAGATGTGCAAGTAAGGAAACTACCAAGGACAGGGAAGCAGTACCTAAATGCAATATAAGAAACAATCAGCAGAGCTCACACAGGACTAGAAATAGTTTGTGTTACCATCAACTGGAGTAAAAACTTCTCATCATTGGTATTCAAAAGAATTTTATCTTAGTGGCAAAATAATATTACCAGTAGGCTAAAGGCTCCTCTAGTCCTGGTTAAAAGCAAACTTAATATGAATTAAATTGTTTCCAAGTAATTTAACTGTACTCTACAATAAAGTTTAACAATATATATGTAAGCAAAAAAAAAAAATAGCCATCAACCAAATAAAATATATAACTAGTAGCATCCAATAAAAAATTACCAGACATTTAAAGAAGCAGAAAAATGATACTGATAATGAGAGATCAAGCAACTGAAACCAACCCAGAAATAGTACAAATGATGGAATTAGTAGAAAAGCTATTAAAGCAGTTAATGTAATAATATTCTGTGTGTCCAAGAAGGTAGAAGAAAGCATGAGAATGTCAAGGAGAGATTGAAGATACAAGAAAACACAAGTCAGACTTTTGGAGAGGAAGAAAACAATGTTTGACAGTTAGAAAACACACATGCACTAGATGGGAATAACAGATAAACAGGCAGTGCAGAAGAAAAAAGTAAATTCGAGATACTGAAAGAAATACTGAAAATAACATGAACAGAGCATCAGAGAGATATGGAACAATGTTGAGTGGCTGAATATTTGTGTCACTGGAGTACTTACAAAGGAGCTTGGCAGAAAAAACATTTGAAGAAATAACAGCTATTTTCCCCCCAACTTTTATGAAAACTATATACCATAGACCCAAGAAGCACAATGATTCTCAAACCAATTAACTAGACAAAAAGTACACTAAGGTATATCATAATCAACTTGGTGGAAACCAGATAAAGAGATCATCTTAAAATGAGCAGGTGTGGGGAAGATTACATACAAATGAACACGAGCATGAATGATCTCAGATGAGAGTGGAGTATCTTTAAGGCACAGAAAGAAAAAAAAAACAAAAACAAAAAAACCCCCTATCAACCCAGAATTATATATCCAGTGAAAATCTTGCCACAATGAAATGAAAATATTGATTTTCAGCCTAAGAAGGGTGAAATAATTTGTTAATTGCAAAACTGTACTACAAGAAATACTAAAGAAAATCTTGCAGATGAAAACTAAACCAGAAGAAAATCTGCATCTATACAAAGCAACAAAAAGCACTCGAAAGGGTATTCTGCTATTTTTTTTCCTTAGTTTTAAAATCCTCTAAGAAACAACTTAGCAAATACAAAATAAATAATAAGAAAATATACATTTAATAGATAAAATGGCATATTACTTGAAAAAAGATTGTGATAACTTAAAGATGTATACTCTAAACTCCAAAGCAATAAATAACCAAACAACGAATTATAGCTAAGTCAACGAAGAAATAAAATAAAATATTCAATTAACCTAAAAGAAGGCAGAAGAAGAAGAAAAAGATTAAGAACAGATTAGACAGAAAACAAATAGCAAGTAAGTAGATTTAAATCTATTCATTTCAATAATCACAGTAAATAATGAAATGCCAATTAAATGGCAGAGATTACAAAGGTGGGTAAAAAAGAGAGATCAAACTATATGCTGTCTACTTTAAATTTAAACACACAAATGTTTGTAAAGGATAGAAAAACTGTCATGTCAATCATATAAAAAAGATGTAGTGAAGTATAGTATATGTTAACATCATAAAAAGTATATTTCTGAGTAAAGAACATCACCAGAAATAGACTTTTTGTAATAATAAAGGGGTCATTTCAGGAAAAAGACATGAGAATTCTAAATATTTATGCATACAATAGAGATTCAAAATACCTGAAAACAAAAACAGAACTGCAAGGAGAAATAAACAAATCTACAATTATAGCCATCTATTTCAATACTCTTCCCTCCATAATTGACAAGGAGGAAGGAAAACAGCAAGGATCTAGAATATCAACCAACTATCAACCAAACTGACCTAATTAACATGTATAGTCACACTATCTAACAATGATAGAATACACATTTTTTTAAGTGCACATAGAACATTTTATAACCTCTCCCATATTCTAAATTATATTACAAATCTCAAAAAATTTAAGAAGGTTCAAGTCATACCACATAGATTCTCTGATCACAATGGAATTACATTGTAAATCAATAACACATATTTCTAAAAATTCCTCAAATATTTGGAAACTAAATAATTCACATCTAAATACTCCATAGGTCAAAGAGTAAATTGAGACGGACATTGAAGAGAGAACTGAACGAAAATGAATACAACATAAAAAATTTGTGGGATATTAGTTCATTATTGGTGTATATAGAAATGCTACTGATTTTTCTATGTTAATTTTGTATGCTACAATTTTGCCAAACATATTAATCAGGTCCAAGAACTTTTTTAGTGGAGTCTTTAGGTTTTTCTAAATATAACATCATATCATCTGTAAAGAGAGACAGTTTGACTTCCTCTTTTCCAATTTTGATACCTTTTACTTCTTTCTCTTGCTTGATTGCTCTAGGTAAGACTTCTAGTAATACCTGATAAAGAAATCAAGAAGGCTATTCCATTTATAATAGCTACCAAATAAAATAAAATACAATACCTAAGAATAAGTTTAAGTATGGAGGTGAAAGACCACAATTTTGCTTCTACAAGGAAAATTATAAAACACTAATGGAAGAATCGAAGAGGACACACACAAATGAAAAGACATCATACGCTAATGATTTGGAAAAATAATTTGGAATAATATTGTTAAAATAACCATACTATCCAAAACAATCTAAAGATTCAATTCAATCTCTATTAACATACCAATTATAGTCTTTACAGAAATACAAAAAGCAATCCTAAAATTAATATGGAACAAAACAAGAGCCCAAATAGCCAAAGCAATCCTGAACAAAAAGAACACAGCTGGGGGACATCACATCAACCAACTTCAAAATATATTACAAGGGTATCACAACTGAAAGAGCTTGGTAACTGATATGGTTTGTCTCTGTGTCCCCACCCAAATCTCATCTCAAATTGTATTCCCCATGTGTCCAGGGAGGAACCTGGTAAGAGGTGATTGGATCATGGGGGCAGTTTCCTTCATGCTGTTCTTGTGACAGTGAGTGAGTTCTCACAAGATTTGATGGCTTACAAGTGTTTCACAGTTCCCCTCAACCCCACCCCTCTCCTGCTGCCTTGTGAGGAAGGTGCTTGCTTTTCCTTCGCCTTCTGCCATGATTGTAAGTTTACTGAGCCACAAGGAACTGTGAGTCAATAAAACCTCTTTTATTTATAAATTACCCAGTCTCAGGTATGTCTTTATAGCAGTGTGAAAACAAACTAATACAGTATTGGTATAAAAACAGACACATAGACCAATGGAACAGAATAGAGAACTGAGAAAAAAATCCACTTATTTATACCCAACCAATTTTTGACAAAGGTATCAAGAATACACATTGAGGAAAGGATGTCCTTTTTAATAAAAAGTGCTGGGAAAACTGGATCTCCATCTGCAAAAGAATGAGAGTAGAGCCCTCTCCCTCACCACATATAAAAATGAACTCAAAATAGACTAAAGATGCAAACTTAAGACCTGAAACTGTAAAAGAACTACAAGAAACATAGGAAAATGCTCCAGGACATTGATCTGGGTAAACATTTTATGGCTGAGACCTTAAAAGTACAGGCAAAAAACAAACATAGACAAATGGGACTATATTAAAATCAAAAAAGTTTCTGTACATCAAAGGAAACAATTGACAGAGTGAAGAGGCAAACTGTTGAATGGAAAAAAATATCTGCAAACTATGCATTCAGTAATGAACTAATATGTAGAATACAGAAGGAACTCAAAAAACTTAACACCACCACAAAAACAAATAATTCCATTCAAAAGTGGGAAAAGGACCTGAGTAGGTATTTCTCAAAATAAAACAAACACATGGCCAAAAGGTTTATGAAAAAATGTTCAACACCACTAATCATCAAAGAATGCAAATCAAAACCATGAGATATCATTTCACCCCAGTTAGAATGGCTATCATCAAAAAGACAAAAAACAGATGCTGGTGAGGATGCAGAGGAAAGGGAACTCATATATATTGTTGGTGGGAATGTAAATTAATGTACCCATTACGGAAAAGAGTATGGAGGTTTATCAAAAAAGTAAAAAATAGAACTAACATATGATTCAGCTATTGGCTATTTATCCAAAGGAAAGGAAATAAATATATTACAGAAATAAATGTACTCCCATATTTATTGCAGTATTACTCACAATAGCAAAGATACGGAACCAACTTAAGTATCCACCAATGGATCTTTACAAATATGCTATAGTTATATAGTTGAATACTATTCAGTCATAAAAAATGAAATCCTGTCATTTTCAGCAACATGAATGGAACTGAAGGTCATTGGTGTAAGTGCAATAAGCCAGACATAGAAAGATAATTATCATATATACTTACTAATATATGGATGCTAAAAAAAATGCTGATCTCACAGAAGTATAGAGTAGGATAATAGATACCAGAGACTTTGAAGGACATGGGTGGAGGATGAAGAGAGGTTGGTTAATGGCACCAACATACAGTTAGATAGAAGAAATAAATTCTAATGTTCAATAGCAGCGTAGGATGACAATTGTTAATAACAGTGTGTTATGTATTTCAAAAGAGTTAGAAGTGGGGCCTTGAAATATTCTCAACACACTGAAGTGATAAATGCATGAGGTGCTGGATATCCTAAATACATTAACTTGACCATTACACATTCTATGCATATAACAGAATGTATCATGTGCCCCATAAATATGTGAAATAGTATATATCAAAAATGTGTGGAATGCAGCTAAAGCAGCACTTACAGGAAAATTTATAAGTAGAAAAGTAAAGATCTCAAACTAATGACTTTAGCTTCCTCCATAGCATATAAAGTCATTCATAATTTGATCTTGCGTAGTTTTATGTTGTCCAGGCTGGTCTCAACTTTGCAAAGTTTTATAATAACATCTCTCTCCACTATCAATCAGTACTGTTAGTAGTTGTAACAGCAATAGTAGTAACAGCTGCTGCTAATTTATTGAGCATTTACTATATGCCAGATATTTTCTATATATCAATTCATTTAATCTTCTGGTAGATACATATTATATGTATCATCTAATTTATTCCTTACTACAGTTCTATGAGGCATTCTTCTTCTTATTATTATTATTAATATTTTCATTTTAATAAGGAGGATGCTTATTTAATAAGGTTAAGGAAATTGCTTAAGGTCACATAATTATCCTGCTAAAGATTATTGAACATTTACCAAGTGCAAGACTCTGTTCCAATTACACAGCTAGTGAGTAGCAGATTCAAGACTCAACCTCTGTGGTTTCAAAGCCTATTCTCTTAGCCATCTTGCTTTCCTGCATTTGTGTACTCCAAATGCAGGAAATGATGCTTCAAATCCAGGGTTTCAGTTGAGTGGGAACACTGATGGATGCAGGAATTGAGAAAATAATACTCACAATTCAGTGAATTACTGTTCTGTATCAGGTCTTACGATTGCCTTGAACATTTACCATGTGTTATCACCTTTATTCTTCCTTAAAACTGTTCAACCTTAATATTAGTATTTTTAAAGACACAGGTTCTTGCTGTGTTGTCCAAGCTATCCTGGAACTCCTGGGCTCAAACAATCCTACTGCCTATACCTCCTGAGTAGCAAGAACCACAGGTACACACTAGAACACCTGGCTCTATTATTTGCATTCCAACTTCCAAATATATTTGATTCTTTCCAGTTTTCCATATCTCCTTTACTAGCACTGGGGCCTAAGACACCATAATTTCTTGTCTAAACTACCATCTTAGCTTCTTAGTTGGTTTCCCAACTTCCATTATTGCTTCCTCACAATTTTTTTTCCACACAGAAGCAGTAATAATCATTCAAACAATATTTTAAGAAATATACATAAGACTGTGTCCTTTGTTTTTTAAAATAATCAAGTGTACTTAGATTAAAAGGAAAACTAGCTTCTTATTGTGGCCTATAAAGATCAGCATGATCCCGTCCCTGTTCATCTTGTCAACCCCTTCTCTTTCCACTCTGCTCCTGGCTAAAAACAACCTGGCCACATCGGGGTTTTAGTTCTTGGAATGTAACAGTCTCTTCCCCACCTATAGCATTCACACATGCTGTTCCTTCTGCCTGGAGTCCATTCTTTCACTCTTACCTGGATAATGCTATTCATAATTCATTTCCTTCCTTGTATGTTATAACCTGTTAGAGATCTTTTCTGACCCCATTCCAGTATCACTTTGCCTAAGTAATCCCTCTCACCTCTCACAGTTTTCTATTCGTTTCCTTTGGCACTTATGGCACTGAGGTTTAGTAGAGATCTAGATCTTATAAAAACTAATAATTCTCTATCTTTATCTCACTCTATTTTGCAACAGCATTTACACCCATGGCTGTCCATTTTTTCCATTTTTGAAAGACTTTCTTCTGTTGGCTTCTATAACATCACATTCTTCTGTTTGTCATCCTCTTTCACAGACTATTGCTTCTCATTTTCCTTTGCTAGACCCTTCTTCTCTGCCAGGATTCTGAATGTTAGCAAGCTTTGGGCTCAGTCCTAGATGGTGTTATTTTCTCTATCTTACCTTTCTCTCAGATCTCATGTTTATGCATGGCTTTAAATCCCAACAATACACTGACTTACCCCTGCTTATTAAATATCTCTACTTGGATATTGGACAGATATCTGAGAGAATATGACTGAAACAGATTCTTCATGCCCTCAAAACACATCAAATAGATTCCCCAAGCCTTGCCCATCTGAGTAAATTGCTCCACCATTCATTCAGCTGCTCCGACAAAAACAGTTAAAAGTGATTCTTGATCGCTGTTTTTAAAACAAACAAACAAACAAAAACAAACAAAACCCAAACTGAAATGTGATTTTTTTCACCATCTCCAATACCAGTTTAAGAGACACCAGCTTGCCTCACTGGACTGTCATTAGCCTGCTGACTGCTCTTCTCTACCCACCTTCCCATCACCGATCCTCCATAACAGCAGTTAGAGGGAAGGAACATTCATCATTATAAAGCAAATCACATTACTTTTGTAAAATCCTCTAATATGTCTCCATTGCAACCAGAATGAAATTTTATGTCTTTATTATGGTGGTCTTCACGGCCCTACATCTGGACCTGCCTGCATCTCCAATCTCACCCCTACTCACTTTCTCTTTATGGGTACGGTATGTCCAGACAAAGGACCTGCCTACATCTCCAATTATTCACTATGTTCCTGCCACAGTGGCTTTTTCTACTCCAAGAGCATACCAATATTATTCCTATTTCAGGGCTTTTGATCTTGTACCTTCCACTTGGAGTGCTTTCCTCTAAGATGTTTATATAGCTGACTCCTCTCTATAAAGGTTTCAAATGTCATCTCCTCAGAAAACCCTTTTCTTTCCTCCTTTAGCTAAACAGTTCTTCCACCACGATCCTCCAATATTGTTTCCATCACAGCATTTCTCAAAATCTGAGATTATGTTATTTTTCATTTATCTGTGTGCTTATTGTTTCACTCCCCAAGTTGGAAGTTTCTTGAAGTTGTGACTTGTCTCTGTTTTGCTGTGTTGCCTTAGAGCTTAGAAAAGTACCTGGTTCATAATAGTCAAATATTTGTTGACTGACTGCCGTGATTCTCTTTGCCAAAATTGTCTGAGCAGACTTCAGTGACTTTTAATTGGACACCAAAGATTTGAGAAGTACTTTTTCATGCCAGTGTACATGCTTTTTCAAAGCGGACATGAACTACTGAATCTCAATTGAGGCAAAGAGTCTTGCTGCAGGCAATGGCTCACCCAAAATACACATTGATATTTTCCCAAGATGAAAGTCCCTTTGAAATCTCAGAGGTCCCCCAGTGAGACTGAAGCATCATCTGGAGAAGAGAAAGGTGTGAGGGCCAATTTTGGATCAGGAAATGAGACCAGCTTAGGTTGTCATTGACTAGTTTTACCAAATTATCAATTCTTTCAGAAACCAAAGCATAATTGCAACATCTTTGTGATAAAGTTGGGGTTCTAGAAACCAACTTGAAATTTAACTAACAGTGGGCTTAGTATTTGGGTACTTTTTATGTGCTGGATTCTGTGTAAGGTTCTGGGAATACAGAGAGACAAAGATCTAGATAGATATGTAAAATTCATCAATCCCAGTGCAGCATATTAAGCACTGCAGCAAAAAAGTGTACAGGGAGCTGTGCAAGTAGAGAAGAGCAAGTGCCTCACTGGTGAGTAGTCAGGAAAGATCTACAGAGGAAGTGATGTCAGAATGTCAAGCAAAGTGTTCACTTGGCAGATCAGATGGGAAGAGCATTTCATGTAAGGCCTAGTGACAAGACAGAGCAAGTTTCGTTCAGGAAACAGCAAGCATTTTGGAGGTGCTAGATGGTTGGATCTTTGGGGGAGAGTGTAGAAGATGAGGCACACTAGGTCAACTCACAGACCTTGAATAGGCTAAGGGGTATGATTTTGATCTTGAAGAAATAATAAGCTGTTAGAATAATTTTGAACCTAGGACAGAGAGAAGGTGATGAGCCACAGAGATTTAAAGTTAGGCTTCCTAAATTTAGAGATAGAGTGATGGCTCCTTCATTCTTCTCTTTATCATAAAAATGCTTGGGTAGATGTAATGAAATAACATTAAGGAATATTACCAAGGTAGGATTGGGGAAATTACACAGTAGAAGAGGCTGGTACTTGTGCTATGTCTGAGGTATTAGAAGGACTCTATGAGTCACTACTCTGTACATACACACATACATGCACACATGCACATACATACATGCATGTGTGTACACATGGTCCCTTTCTTTCTACACATTCATAGCAACTTTATTTGAAATAGCCCCAAATTGGAAACAATTCAAATGTCCATGAACACATGAACAGACAAACAAACCCCGGCACAAATCTATACAATGCAATACCACTCACCAACAAAAGGGAATGAAAGGCTGATACACAGAAGAACAAGAATAAATGTCAAAACAACTAGACTGAGAGAAAGAAGCCAGACACAAAATAGAGAGAAGACATGCTATACAATGACATCTGTGTAAAACTTTTTAAAATGCAAACTATTCTGTAGTGAATCAAAGCATATCTGTAGGTGTCTAGGAAAAAGGCCTTATTTTTAACCTTGTAAGACCTGCAGGGAATAGATCCCATTATTATTCTCATTTTACAGGTAAAGTGATGGAGTCTGCTATGGTATACTGAAATCTGTAGGTCATTCTCTGATATCAGACATTAATGTTGTTTTAAGCCTTAATATGATATTGCTATTTTAAAGACTTATCATTAAAATTTTTATTGTCAACTAAGCAATAATAGCAAGATTTCTGTGGGTTTCTGTTGTCTATATCTGTAATACTTCAATCCGGTAGCATATAAATATCTCCTAGAAAATGTATACAAATAGAGATTCTTATTTCTCATCCTAGAGAAGTAGTTCTCAGGTGTTAGAGTCTATTAGAGCCATCTGGGAAACTTGGTAAACATACAGAGGTGAGGTATCTGTATTTTTTATTAATGCTCCAGGTGATTCTGATAAATACTGAACTTTGAGAATCACTGTTCAAATAAATTAGAGTCTCCTGGGCTGATGCCTGATATTTATATTTTTATAAGTCCTGTCAGATGATTCTGTAACCAATCCATGGAAGACATTTTGGTTACAGGTTGAAATATGAATTCATCATTATTTTGTACAGAATCCTTCCAAAATCTGGCCCCCAACTTTCTTTCCAGTCTGATCTGTCATTCGCTTTCAAACAGCATCCATTCCTGCCAGCCTGAACTTCTCATAAGTCTTTCTTCATGATGGCAGTCAACGGAATGTCCACCTTGTACTATGTATCGTCGTCTCACAACGGCAGTCCTTTGCATACCCGTTATCAAAAACTCATCCCCTTTCTTTTTCTAGAGACCTGTGTTTACAGGTAGAACGCCACTGAAACATATTTCCCTCATCAAAGCCTTCTCTGACATCACAGAACTGTTCCTCTACGTTCCTTTGGCATTTTAAGATTCCCATTTATCGCTTGAAATTGCACTTTTTCTGTTTACATGCTTCTCTCGCGTTTCACTGTCAGCATCTTAAGGCAGGACATCCAATGAAAATGACAGACATTTGAGTCAGATGGATGTGGGTAGGTTCCCAGCTCTGATATTTAGTGGCTGTGTAAAGCTGGTCAAGATAGTTAACCTCTCTATAGCAGCATGATTTATAATCCATGGGGTATATACCCAGTAATGGGATGGCTGGGTCAAATGGTATTTCTAGTTCTAGATCCTTGAGGAATCGCCACACTGTTTTCCACAATGGTTGAACTAGTTTACAGTACCACCAACAGTATAAAAGTGTTCCTATTTCTCCACATCCTATCATGCTGCTATAAAGACACATGCACACGTATGTTTATTGCAGCACTATTCACAATAGCAAAGACTTGGAATCAACCCCAATGCCCATCAGTGACAGACTGGATTAAGAAAATGTGGCACATATACACCATGGAATACTATGCAGCCATAAAAAAGGATGAGTTCGTGTCCTTTGTAGGGACATGGATGCAGCTGGAAACCATCATTCTCAGCAAACTATCGCAAGAACAGAAAACCAAACACCGCATGTTCTCACTCATAGGTGGGAACTGAACAATGAGATCACTTGGACACAGGAAGGGAAACATCACACACCGGGGCCTACTGTGGGGAGGGGGGAGGCGGGAGGGATAGCATTAGGAGATATACCTAATGTAGGTGAGGAGTTAATGGGTGCAGCACACCAACATGGCACATGTATACATATGTAACAAACCTGCACATTGTGCACATGTACGCTAGAATTTAAAGTATAATAGTAATAATAACAAAAAAGATATTTAACCTCTCTAAAACTCAGCTTCCTTATTTTTGAAATTAAGTTAATAATTGGATTTCTTTCATAGAGTTCCTATGAAGATTGAAGAGATAGCAAATGGAAAACATCTTCCACAGTTCCTGATATACAGTAAGCACTTAATGTAGAGTAGCCATTATTAATGTTAGCACAAAGGTATAGGATAATGTCTTGGTCTTATTCAACTTATATTTCTAGCACATGGCGGGTACAAACAGATCTGCTGAATGGACTCATCTTTCATATATCTTAACTATCACAAAGCTTTCTCTTTGAGGGAAGATCATTAGAGAAAAAGTTTACTAAACTACACACCACATCCCTGACCAAAAAAAAGAAAAAGGTCCTGATGCATGCAGCATCTATATCACACATTCCAAATGTACAAACACTGGGCCTTGTTCAAGGCTTGCAATACACCAAATTGTAATGATTTGAGTTTACAAAGCCTGTAGCTCAAGCATGGCTTGCACACTCATACAGATCATGACCTTCTCCAGAAATGTCCTGGAGCAAGTCATTCTTGGCTTTGGAAGTTTGTGGTCATGGAAACAACTCTCACACTCCCGCACTCCCTTCCAGGGAAACGAGGGCAGGAAGGCCTTTCATGAACAAACACACACAGAAACTGGGGAGGGAGAGACAGCACACAACCTGGCTGGTTGTGTTAGGGATGAAGCCAAGGTTAATGACCAGGAATCTCCAGCAATCTGTACAGAGAAAAGGGTGAGTGTTCTAGGGGAGGGGAAGGAGGAAAGGGGCAAGGGTGCTACTTTTCTGGTCTCTATTTATCTTTGGGGCCTGCCAAAGTAGCAGTGAGTACAAGAAATAAAATGCGACAATTATCTCTTCAGGCATTCTGATTTCTTTTGGAGTTTTATTGCCAAATGGTTGACACTCTGAATTTATGCACAAATGGCTCAGATACATTAAGTATTAGGAACAGAAGGAGGTAAAGTAACACAGTCTTAATTGAGGTCCTCTGGTGATCAGTTTTCCTTCTGTGTCAATGCATCCTCCACAAAGTCACTGGCAAAGTACTTCTAAAACACTAATCAAATGAGTTCACTCTTGACCAAAGACCTTTATTAGCAACCCACTGCTTGCAGGATAACATCCAAATTCCCTAAAAGAGAGCATGAGTCCCTTCATGTCTGGCCCCACAAGCTTCTACTGCCTGTTGTTATCCTACATTTTAGTCTTAGGAAATTATTTGCTCTTTCCAGAACAAAGAATCTTGTTTATTGCAGCTCCATGCTTTTGCAAATGCTTCCTCTTTTAAAGAATGCCCACCTTACTTGATCTGCTTAGCCAACTCCTATTCATTTATTAAAAACCTGTGTTAGGCTTTCTTTGATCACCAACCTCCTTCTTAATGTTTCCTTCACGAGTTGACTATGTTTGTTTTTACACTATCCCCAACACATGCCTTCATGCTAATACTGTAATGTACTTAGCTATTGATATATTGTTTCCTGTACTGGCTGGGGAACTCCTTGAGGGCAGAATCTGGTATTGGAGGGAATACTGTGACACTTGTTACTTCTACCGCCACAGAGCACCATTGCCCTGCAGTATCACTGCATATCCTAGTCATGTATGTAGGCTGACAGAGAAAGAGAGAAGGCCACTAACATTTTGAGTTAGGCAATGGGAAGAGTATTATAGAAAGTAATATTTCCTGTGTGCCAGACTTTGTGGTGGGAACATGAAGCTAAATTGAACAGAGTCTTTCTCTATAAATGTTTACTTCTAAAAGAACATCTATCATATTTAATGAATTGTAAGAGTTTTTTTCAATGGATATGTTATTTCAACTGATTAAACAAACACCCTTAGAAGATAGGTCCAATTGTTATCCAATGTTAGAAGAGAGAATAATGGTTTTCTAGGATTTTACAGCTTATGAGAGATCTGGAATTGGAACCAATTTACAACATGAAGAATAATCTTTAATCTACTATTTATTAAGCATCTGTTATTTTCCAGGAATTGTGCTAAGTTTTATACATCTATTATCACGAATTTGTAATAAGCCATCATGATAATTGGGATTACCTCTGCTTTACAGAAAAGAAGTCTGTGGCTCAGAGAGACAAAGTGGTTTTCTTAAGAACACACAGCAAACAAGAAGCGGAATCAGGATTTGACTCTGTATCCAATGACACCCAAACACCAAACTTTCCATCATCTATGCTTGTTGAAATTTTTAATTTAATATTCACTCCTTTCCTTTTTAATATTCAAGAACTCACAGAAACCCACACAGCCTCCATAGGAGAATTGGTATTTAAGCAGTCTCTGCAAAATCATAATAAGGAGGAGGTAAAAGACCATTCCACTGTAGAGGAGATGGAAACAAAGGAGTTTTAGAAATATCTCTGCGTGAATAGAGGATCTGTTACTAAAGGCTGTTTTAGTAACCAAGAATGGAAGAATCTGCTCCTCTCCTCTCCCATTTCCTGGTTCTTGCATATCCATCAAGGAAGCCATCCAATGGGCCCTTTGACACAGCTGGGATAATGCAGGAAATCTGCATTATTCTTAGCTTACTGAATGAATGATATGGTAAAGACTCAAAAGCAGAGCCTCCAAGGGAAATTTTAAAAAGCATGGAAGTTTTAGGTGGGAGAATGAATGACTCAGCACGCATGTTAGAAGACTTTCAAGTATTTGGAGGGTTCTCATTTGGAGAGTGTAAAAGCAGAACAACAACTCCAAAGAAGATTAGATTTCCTCTTAGGGTTCATATGTAGAAATCACCAAGAAACAAGATTCTTTAGAACTGACATGAGAGAAGAACTTCCTTAATCACATGGTGGAGGGCAACGAGCTGCCTGTAACGGGAAATACTCCAATAAAGGTGGTGTGACCACTTGGTGGAGATGTTGTAGAGAAAATTCAAGACTGTAAAGGCCTTTAAAATCCCTGACATCTCAGACTCCTCTGATTCCGGGAGCTGCGTTGAATCCAAATGAATAATACTAAAACCATATTTACCATAGTCATTATCATGTCTCCAGACACCTGAGGAGATGGATGTTGTCTTTACTGTTTAGATGGGAGCATCTAGGCAGGAATAGAATCCAGTCACACTAGGAACCAAATGGACTAGCCACTGAGGTATAGCAAATCAGAGTACCTTAGGGGAGATGATGAGTCACAGATCATAATCCTCACTGGTGCTGTTACAGTCTCCCTGCACGACATAGCATTGAAATAGGCTGAAAGTGTTCTGTCCTTGGGGTGATAAAATATTCTTTGGTAAGCACACAGATTCATTTTCCTAAAGCAAATGAATCACTTGTGCTTTTCTTCTCATATTTTTTTTATCAACAGGGTAAGAACCCTGCCTGTTAAAAATCTGTCTAAAAAAGAAGTGTATATTTCAAGAGGAGCTATACAAAGAGTAAACACATGGTAGGCCTCATGCCAGAGGTCAAACCAGGTTCAACATATTTGCATATTTTGATGGGAGCTGTAGAATAAGGGCTACCAAAATGTACACTTTTTGTGTCAACCCTAAGGGTCTAAATTTGAACACAAATGGCTTTAGGTATTAAAGGGAAAACTGTTGCCCAAAGTATGAATTCCATCTACTAACTCAATCCTCTATTGTTTCCCTCTTGGGGTTTAGTATGCCCACATTGAGATTTGAATGCTAAATCTAGGTCAAACAGAAATTTGCTCAAAGTATTCCCAGTTCTGAGGACTTGGAAGCTGCTGTGAAAACACTTGTGCTGAATGACGGTATTTTGCAGAGGTAATGTGTACTGCATCTATTCTTTGAAAAAAAATTTTTTTGAGTTCTTTCTCTATGTCAAGTATTCTGCTGGGCCTAGGAATGGGGAGGATGAGGTATGGGCCCTTCCTTCAACTAGCTCATAATGGTGGGCAGACAGATTTACAATTATATAATTCAGTGTTTTTAGTACTACAAGAGAGGTATTTATAATGAACAATGGTTATTTAAAGAAAGGAAAAGTTGACTATTTGTTCTGTGTATTTGGGGGGAAGGTGAGGTTTGTAGGAAAAAGTTTGTCAAAAGAGTTAACATGTAACCTGTAAGCTGGATGTTGAAGTTTATCCTTTGTTATACAGGTGAAAGATGGGACAGTATTCCAGAGAGACGGAGGAGAATATGCAAATGTGTCATTTGCAGAAAAGTGTATACATTTAGGAAAATGTTAATATGGCTAGTCCATGGGGTTGTAAAGGAGATGGGGCTGGGAAGTAGCAGAGAGGAGAGTGATTGCTTGTTTGTACAAATACGATCCTTTGGCTACGGGGAGGAAAAGCAAACACAAAAAGGTTTTAAAGAGGAAAGAGACATGATCAGGTTTTATCATGTATAAATGTATGTGTCCATACAGGGAGACTGGATTGCAAGGGAAAAATTGAATCCAGAAGCATGATTGAAAGTTGATTACAAAATTTATAAGTTGGATAAAATCTAGTGGTGGTAAGCCTATAGAGAAACAGACATTCTCATACACTTTTGGTAGAAATGTAAATTGGTACAACTTTTTGGAAGACAATTTGCTAACCTGTAGAAACTTCACTTTTAGAATTTATCTTATAGATATATTCACAAACACACAATGTGACATTTAGTTCACAACCTAAATATCCATCAATAGGGAACTATATACAACGTAATAGGCTAAAATCATAAAAACAGAATGAGGTGCATATATACATATGGATATGGAAAAATGGTCAAGGTCTATTGTTAAGGGAAAAGTATGATTTGCAGTACAGGCTACAGACAGATTGGTAGATAGACATAAAATTGGTAACCATCATGTTAAAAATAATTAGAAAAGCTAAGTCAAAACAAACAAACAAAAATATAGTTTGAAGGAAGTGGAGAGCTTCCAAATCATTGAAAAATTATAGGTCTAAGATTCACGAAAACAAAGAGATTGGGAGAAACAAGCCTAGTATTTGAAGTACTTTTATTTATTTATTTTTTTTTGAGAAGGACTCTCGCTCTGTCGACCAGGCTGGAGTGCAATGGTGTGATCTTGGCTTACTGCAAGCTCTGCCTCCCGGGTTCATGCCATTCTCCTGCCTCAGCCTCCCAGGAGCTGAGACTACAGGCGCCGCCATCACACCCAGCTATGTTTTTTTTTTTGGTATTTTTAGTAGAGACGAGGTTTCGCTGTGTTAGCCAGGATGGTCTTGATATCCTGACCTCATGATCCGCCTGCCTTGGCCTCCGAAAGTGCTGGGATTACAGGCATGACACACCGCGCCTGGCCTGAAGTAGTTTTTTCACTACAAGTGTCTGCTAGTTCTGGAACAGGGATCTAAGAAACTGAGAAATTATAAATAGGGCTTTCAACAGATTCATGGAACTAATAAGGCAAAAAATAAGAGTTCAGGCCCCTCAAGCTAGGGGGTGTCATTGTGATACACCCCTTTAATTCCAGCTGAGGAGTTCAAAAAGTCTATACTCTGGGAGTAAAGGTAAATCAGAAACACATTTGCCCTCCAAGAGAATGAAGTCTAGCTTTAAAGACTAGACAATGTGGCATATTGATTTCAAATTGGATTGATCTAGGCTAGCTACTAACATTAATAAATATACCAGAAGCTAATGTACATATTTTCTGAAAAGAATGCATTATAGCAGAATGAATATATATATGTAAACAAGCATAAGAGGAGATAAGAGATAGGACTGAAAATCAGTAGAAACAACACAGAAGAAACAGGCCTATGGGGGAATCTAGATAATGGAATTGTAATATAGAAACGTTTATAATAGCTATGCTGAATGCATTTAAGGGATAAAAGATAATAATAATTTCAGCATAAATTGAAAATTTTAAAAAATAAGCAAATGGAAATTCTAGAGCTTTAAAATACAGAAACTGAAATTAAGAAAAACATAGAATTATTTAATAGCAGATTAGAACAACTGAAGAGAATCAGTGAACTATAAGATTAGATAGAAAAAATATATACAAAATGAAATGGAGATATGAAAGATGAAAAACACAGAAAAGAGTGGATGTAACCTTAAAGATCATGTAGACCACATTCACTGGAGTAGAGATTAGCTAGGTGTCTACCAGACTCTTTCAATTTTCTCCTGGTCGTCAAGAGCTGGAATACACTTCCCAGCCTCCCTTGTAGTTGAGTGTGGCTATGTATTTGAGGTTCTGGCCCCTGGAATATAGGAGGAAGTGATATATATCATTTCCAGGCTTGTCCTGTGAAAACATCTTGTCACCTCCTCTCTTGTCTGGGATGTTGCGGCCCATGTGACTTTGGATGTCACATGTTGAAGATGGTTAAGTCTCCATTACCCTAGGTTCTTAAATGATTGCACAGATCAGAGCATCTCAGTCCCTGCCTCTGAATGGATTTTACATGAATGAGAAATAAATTGCGTGTTATAGTTTATGTGTCACAGCATTTAGCATTATTTTAACTAATATATTTTCAGCCATTCTAGCAGTCCTCTTTACAACAACCTTTTCTAAGTCTACTTTCAGAATGAGGATCTACAGTGAAGAAGGCTGCCCAACTTTCCAAGACAACTAGTTCTTTCTTTCTTTCTTTCTTTTTGAAAGATGTAGCACTTGAAAAAAGTTTTTCCTGATTTCATCTCTTTATGAACTTACTAGATGTATTTATTTATCTGGGACATCTTTCAGAGATATATCTATAGATACTGAAACTAGCCCCCATAAATAATTTTTGTTTTGGAATGTACATTTGAAAGAGGAAATGAAAAGTTCTCTGACATTGTCTAGCTGAATGACCTTGACTATGTCTCTCTTCCTTGAACTTGGCTTCAATCAGTAAAATGATTGCATTAGATTGAGTGGATCTCTACCATCCCTTTCACCTCAGAGAAGGTGAGATGTGCTTTTCACCAATTAGCTTATTCTCTATTGAATATGAAACAATATAAATAATAATATAATATAAATATATAATGCAACATAATACAACATAATGTAAATCCACATCTATATTCATATTTAGTTGAAATGAGATTGAAGATTAGGTCCATATCTGTATAATAAAGAGAGACGATATTTTACTCACTTATACTCACAAATTTCCAAGTTCTCTTTAAGGGTCATGTGATCTAGTCTTCCCCTACCCTGCACCCCCTTTCAGCCTCTGAAACTTAAATTTCTTCTACCATAGCTCCACCAAATGGACATTCAGATGCTGTTTGAATTCCTCTAGTGACAGGGAAGTCATTACATTGCACATTGCAGGGAAGCAACACATTTTATCTCTGAGCAGCTGAGTTCTAAGATTGAAATATTAAGAATTGGATTTAATAATGTCAGACATAATTTGACTGTAAGATTGCATGTTCTAATGCACATACATCAGCACAGCAGACATCACAGATAGGGGAAAATATGTAAACATATACAGTGCAGTATAAAACATGTACACACAAAACATCCATAGATTTATTGACATTTTTGTATGTATTACATAATATCACTTGTTAACCATTTTGACTGTCAGGATATAAAAGTATTTTCAATGTAGATAAGACGATTTTTTTATGCCTTTAAGAGCTGTAGAATAAGCCTTTTTCTAATGGGTCTTATAGAAAGAGATAAAGATAGTTTTCCATGGTACCTCCTGCTTCTAGTGTTCATTGGTCCTCCCTACCCATAGATCACCCATAGAGATTTTCTCCTGGATAGGCCACAGGATGACAGCTGGTTTCAGGGAGAGTTAAAGTGAATAAAGTTGTTTTGGAACAACTTGTTTTTTTCTCCCATAGTGTAATGAATGAGTTAAATTCATTCTCATTCTTTTTTCTGGAACACCATCTTTTCAAATCTGTATCATTGAGCATAATTTGGGGTCAAAGGCTGTACTCTTACTACCAGGTAAAGTAACTAAATAATGTATTTACAGATCACTTTGGAGATGATAAAGTGCCTTATGATGCATTTGTTATTTAATCTTCAAATCACCCTTGAGTTAGGTAAAGCAATGATTCTATCCGAAATTATAGTTAGGAAGACTGGGGATTAGTTGAGTTAGCAATATTCCTAAGATCACACACCTTTTAGGTGGCAAAGTTGAACAGTTATGAGATCACTGGAGAATTGCCTACATAGTATCAATTCACCCTTTTTACTTACTAATAAGCCCATTGCTCTGTTTAAAATAGCATTGTGTCTAAAATATGTGATCTTCCATACTATTTTTCAGGTAGGGGTAGACATGTGGCACAGTTCTAGCCAATTAGATGCAAATTGAGGTCCACAATAAAGGTATTCACTTCCTCAATAAAAAGACAAAGTCTGGCAATGAAAGGACTCTTCTTCCTTCTTTCTCTCTAGCAAGCAGGTATGATGCCTGATGATACTGCAACTGCTTTGCAACAAAAACCACAACCATAAAAATACAAGTTATCATAAAATAGCCCTTACTTTAAGACAGACATTTCTAAGCACTTTCCATAGATAAAACAATTAAAACCTTATGCCAATTATTAAAGATATGAAAACTGAGGCACAGAAAGGTGATGTAGCTTGTCCAAGGTTTCAGAGTTAACAAGTGATAAAGGCAGGATCTGAACCCAGGTGGTTGGGCTCTGGGGACCATGCTGAGGATGCCAGAAAAGGAAGTGAGAAGAGTCTGGGTCCCTGATGGTGTTATGGATCTCCCACACCAGCCCCAGACACCTACTCTTGATTTTACTATATTCAAAACCTATATAAATGTCTTAAGCCAGTGTAGCAGGGGTTTTCTCACAGCTGAATACAGTCGTGGCTTCCATTTGGTTTGTTGTGATACAAAGGAGAAGGCCCTGGGCTCTGTGCCACGTGAGCTTTGTTCAAGTTCAAACTCTGCCAGGTAACTAGCCGTGTAACATTGACAACATTGCTTCAGTTCCCTGGGCTCAGTTTCCTCATCTTTGAAAGAGAACTAAATGAGATTACCTGCTTGGCCTTTTAAAGTCAGCTCTCCTGAGATTCTTCATATTTCTCAGGCTGCCATTTCATATTCTCTGATGTGTTAATTGCTGCATAAAAGGGTAGACAGGAAGCAGTGCTTGTTGTGTGCAGGGTCTCTGCACTGAGACAGTCAATAGCACAGCTGCATCTGAAACTGGCCAGCCCTACCCTTGTTTCCCACAACCCTGCTGATTAATCAGTTTGTTAAAGTCATTTGAGAAACCAACATGCATTGAACATCATACCATTACAGACCAGCTTACCTTATATACTTAATTTCTCACCATTTTCCCCTAAAACTATCCATCAGGCATATGCATGTCTATTTAATTCTGTTAAAAAGCCCTCTACACAATGCCCTGTTATTAGCAATAGGAGGAGTTAATGAGAGGAGTTTGGCTAAGAGAAGACAATTTTGTCAGGCCAACTATTTATAATCACTAGTAACTTAATTTTGCTCTCAGTTGGTCATTTCTCAGTGACATGGTTTGGCTCTGTGTCCCCACCCAAATCTCATCTCAAATTATAATTCCCAGTGTTGAAGGAGGGAGCTGGTGGGAGGTGATTAAATCAGGGGGCAGATTTCTCCCTTGCTGTCCTCATGATAGAGCTCTTATGATATCTGGTTGTTTGAAAGTGTGTAGCACCTCGCCCTACTCTCTCTCATGCTCTCTCTCTCCTGCTACCATGTGAAGATGTGCTTGATTCCCTTTCACCTTCCATCATGACTGTAAGTTTCCTGAGGTCTCCCAGGCATGTTTCCTGTTAATCCTGTGGAACTGTGAGTCAATTAAACCTTTTTTTAAAATAAATTACCCAGTCTCAGGTAGTTCTTCACAGTAGTGTGAAAATGGACCAATACAGAAAATTGGTACCAGAAGAATGGGGCACTGCTATAAAGATACTTGAAAATGTGGAATCAACTTTGGAACTAGGTAATGGGCAGAAATTGGAACAGTTTGGAGGGCTCAGAAGAAGAAAGGAAGATATGAGAGAGTTTAGAACTTCCTAGAGATTTGTTGAATGCTGATAGTGATATGGACAATGAAGTCCAGGCTGAGATAGTCTCAGATGGAGATGAGGAACTTATTGGGAACGGGAGTAAAGCTCACTCTTGCTATGCTTTAGCAAAGAGATTGGCAGCATTTTGTCCCTGTCCTAGAGATCTGTGGAACTTTGAACTTGAGAGAGATGATTTAGGGTATCTGGCAGAAGAAATTTCTAAGCAGCAAGGTATTCAAGAGTTGGCTTTGCTGTTTCTTTTTTTTCAAGACATTGTTTTGGCTGTGGCTGTGTCATCCAGGCTGGAGTGCAGTGGTGTGATCCTAGCTCACTGCAATCTCTGCCTCCCAGGTTCAAGTGATTCTTGTTTCTCAGTCACCTGAATAGCTGGGATTACAGGCATGGGCCACTATTCCTGGATAACTTTTGTATTTTTAGTAGAGATGGGGTTTCACCATGTTGGCCAAGCTAGTCTTGAATTCCTGGCCTCAAGTGATCCACCCACCTTGGTCTCCCAAAATGCTGGGATTACAGGCATAAGCCACCACTTTAGCCTGGCTGTTTCTAAAAGTGTATGCACATATATATGAACAAAGAGATGATCTGAAACTGGAACTTATATTTAAAAGGGAAGCAGAGCTTAAAAGTTTGGAAAATTTCTAGCCTTGCCATGTGGTAGAAAAGAAAAGCCCATTTTCTTGGGAAAAAATTCAAGCCTTCTGCAGAAATTTGCATAAATAAAGAGGAGCCAAATGTTAATAGCCAAGAATATGGAGAAAACATCTACAGGGCATTTCAGAGACCTTCACAGCAGCCCCTCCCATCACAGGCTGGAGGCATAGGAGGGAAAAATGGTTTCCTGGGCCAGGCCCAGGGCCCAGCTGCTCTGTGCAGCCTTGGAACCTGGTACCCTACATCCCAGCCACTCTAACTCCAGTTATGGCTAAAAGGGGCAAGGTACAGCTCTGCTCATGACTTCAGAGGGTGCAAGCCCCCAGTCTTCATGGCTTCCACATGCTGTTGAGTCTGTGGGTGTGCGGAAGGCTAGAGCTGAGGTTTGCGAACTTCTGCCTAGATTCCCAAGGAGGTATGAAAACGCCTGGATGTCCAGGCAGGAGTCTGTTGCTGAGGCAGAGCTCTCATGAAGAATCTCTACTAGGGCAGTGCTGGGAGGAAATTTGGGTCTGAAGCTCCCACACAGAGTCCCCACTAGAGTACTACTTAGTGGAGCTGTGAGAAGAAGGTCACTGTCTTCCAGCCCCTACAATGGTAGATCCACTGATAGCTGTACCGTGTGCCGGGAAAAGCTGCGGGCACTCAACGCCAGCCCATGAAAGCAGCTACAGGGGCTGTACCTGGCAGAGCCACAGGGGTGGAAGTGCCCAAGGCCTTGGGAGCCCACCCTTTGTATCAGTGTGGCCTGGATATGAGGCATGGAGTCAAAGGAGATCATTTTGGAGTGTTAATATTTAATGACTGTCCTGCTGGCTTTCAGACTTGCATGACGGCCTGTAAAACCTTTGTTTTGGCCAATTTCTTCCTTTTGGAATGGGGGCATTTACCCAATGCCTCTAAGCCTGCTGTATCTTGGAAGTAACTAACTTGTTTTTGATTTTACAGACTCATAGGCAGGAGAAACTTGCTTTGCCTCAGATAAGACTTCAGACTTGGCCATTTGAGTTAATGCTGGAATGAGTTCAGACTTTGAGGGAATGTTGGGAAGGCATAATTGTTTTTTTAAATGTGTGAAGAACATGAAATTTTGAAGAACATGAAATTTTGGAGAGGCCAGGGCCTGAATGATATGGTTTAGCTCTGTGTCCTCACCCAAATTTCATGTCGAACTGTAATTCTCAGTATTGAAGGAGGGGCATGGTGGGAGTTGACTGAATCATGGGGGTAGACATCCCTCTGGCTGTTCTTATGAGATCTGATTGGTTGAAAGTGTAGCCCTCTGCTACTCACTTTCAACCAATAGCTGCTCTCATGCTTGCTCTCTCTCTTGCTCTCTCTCTCCCTCCCTCCCTCCTGCTGCCATGTAACTATGTGCTTGCTTCCCCTTCACCTTCTGCTATGATTTTAAGTTTCCTGAGGCCTCCCAGTCATGCTTCCTGTTAATCCTGCAGAACTATGAGTCAATTAAACCTCTTTTCTTCATAAATTACCCAGTCTCAGGTAGCTCTTTCCAGCAGCGTGAGAATGGACTAATACACTCAGAGATGTTAGAGTCACTATCAATCACTATGTTAGTTGAGGTCTGAAAAATTGTCCATATTAGCCAAATGTCAATAAACCAAACTAAAATGACAAAAATTTCCAGACACAAGTAAGTTCTGGTGATAAGCAATGGAAAGTATAAATATCGGATATATCCTAAAGATCTCTTATTCATGAGTTTTCAGGTATTCTATTGCCACAGGTCATTAAGAGTAAACAACATGAATGCAGTTTTCTGCTTGGCTTGAAGGATGTGTAGGATCAGAGCCTAACTGAGGGCATGGAACTGGGTCGGAGCTCAGAGATCATCCAGTACACAGGTTTTCAACGTTTGCATGAGAATAACCCAAGGGGCTGAAAAATCCAAGTGTTCAGGCTTAATCCAAGAACACTTACATCACACTCTGTGGGTGGCACTTAAGCATTCACATATTTGAAACTTCCCCGGGGATTCTAGGTACAGCTAAGGTTCAGTACCACTAATCTCAGCCAGATTTCCTCCTTTTATTCAGGTGAGAGGCTGAGACTCTGAGGGAAAGTGACTTGCCTAGAGTGTCAAAGTCATGATCAAGCTCAGGTCTGTTGATTCCTGGGGTCTTTGCTTTCTACCATGTCAGAGTTACCTCATGCCCCGGGAATTCTAGTTTTGGACAATCTCGAGCACACTGTGAATTTAAAAGCAGGTATGCAATTGTATTTGCAAAAGAGCAACAAAGGATTTTGACTCAGATGTTTTAGGAATCAATCTGCAACATTTATGCCTACAAAAATCTACTGCAAAAAGAGACAGACTATTTAGCCCAGTGGCTAAGGAATAAGCCCACTACAAACCATAGAAGACAATGGTGTGCAGAGATAGACAGGGAGAGGAAGGGAGAAGGAATAAGCAAATTACATTTTCTGGGTGCCTACTCTGCTGGTGGGGCCAAATGCTCAACACTTTAATAGATGAGCTAATTTAATTCTCAAATCCTCAATACCAAGCTATTTAACTAGTATGCACAGAAATAGAGGTATTGGTTGTTCAAATATTCAAATACTTTCGTAGACATTGGTAAATAGCTGTTGCCCCCACATGTTTGATTGCTCCCCTCTCTACCATTCCTGATTCCTGGTCACCCTGCTTCTTCTTTAGGACTCCCTTGACCTCTCTTAGTTCAGCACCCAAGGGAATGACACATGGGACAGGGGAGGACTTTAGATCCTGCTCTAATACCAAGGCCCAAATCCCTTCTGATTACTCAATACCCATGACCCACAAGTTGTTAAATCTTTTGAGTATCACCTTTGCACACTCCAACCCAGCAAGACAGATATAGGAGTTATAATTTTACAGATGAAAAAGCAGATGCTCAGAGAGGGTGCATGACTTGTTCAAAGTCACACAGCAAGTAAATGGCAGTCACTCCTGCCACTCCCTGCACTTGAGTCTTCAGGCAGTGGCTATGTTTGAAGAATGATGCCCTGTAGGTACTCAAGAATCAACTGTATATTTCAAGTCTTCATCTCCTTCTCTTTAAAGCCTTAGCATGAAAGCAGGGAAACTACAATGGCAATGCTTTAACTCGCTCACACACAAAATGAACTAGGATGTCTGTAGTGAAGATATTAACACTGCCTGTGGATTTCTTTCTTTTTTCTTTTTTTAAACAAAAATTGATTTGAGAGGAAGAGAAAGATCATTTTAGGTTTAGCCTGGGAACTTGTCTTAGGGCTTGAGTTTGGAGTAAGTCATGTAACTATATTATCTATATCCACTAACCACCCTTTTCCTCCCCTTCCTCCTTCCAGAATCCCCACCCAGGGACTTCAAAATAGTGATTAACATTCTCAGATTCTGCCAGGCCTATGTGGCCATTATTTTTAGTGTGAGAAGCACTTAAATATGAAGAGAGCTAAATAAGTAACATTTACTGCCCCTTTACCACCACTTTCCCACAACACAATAAATCTGGAGATAATTTTTAATATTGCAGATTTGGGCTATTTATTTTGCATTGAACTCCACTTTCTTATCCTCCTCAGACTTATAAAGAATGTTAATAAATTCTATAAATTGTAGAATTTTATTAGTAACAGAGAGAATGTGATCAAGAGTTTCTTCTCATTATCTCCATAAACACTTGGGTGCAAGACCATTGAGTCCAGGGTTCAACCCATGCGGGGCATAGTGCTAGGCACAGAGAAGATGCTTGGTAAAAGTTGTTAAATTCAGTGTTGAATAATAGAATTCTGTTTTATCAAGGAAGAAGAAAGGATGAACCAAGATTAAATATGTAATTTCTAGACATAGATACAGTGGCAACTTCAGCCTGCAGTAAGTCACTTTTTTTTTTTTTTTTTTTGAGATGGAGTTTCACTCTTGTTGCCCAGGCTGGAATGCAATGGCATTACCTTGGCTCACCACAACCTCTGCCTCCCAGGTTCAAGCAATTCTCATGCCTCAACCTCCCAAGTAGTTGGGATTATAGGCATGTGCTACCACACCTGACTAATTTTGTATTTTTAGTAGATACAGGGTTTCTCCATGTTGATCAGGCTGATCTCAGACTCCCAACCTCAGGTGATCCACCCACCTTGGCCTCCCAAAGTGCTGGGATTACAGGTGTGACCTACCACACCCAGCTTAGTCACATTTTTGAAGCAAACCCCTCATATTCTAGGGGATTCTTTCTTGTTACCCTAGAACATATTAATTTTATTGTTATTTTATTATTATTACTATTTTTAGACAGAGGGTCTCACCCGGTTGCCCAAGCTGGAGTGCAATGGTGCCATCATGGTACACTGCAGCTTCTAACTCCTGAGCTCGAGCCATTCTTCTACCTCAGCACTGTCAAGTAGCTGAGACTCCTAGTGCATGCGCCATACCTAGCTAATTATTTTTATTTTTATTTTGTAAAGATGGGTCTTACTATGTTGCCCAGGCTACTCTCAAATTCCTGGTCTCAAGCAATCCTCTTGCCTTTTAGCCTCCCAAAGGGCTGGGATTACAGGTGTAAGCCATCATACCTGGCCTCAAATTAACATTAAAATAGGATATAAGATAAAATCTAGTCTTTATGAAAGAAAAATCTGAATTTTTAATTCATAGACTCTCTATCATTGCTCTTCCTCAGTGATTTACTGATAAAAAATAATACATTTTTAAAAGGAGATTTTTACAAAGAATCTTTATGTAGTGACACAGTAAGATATTACAGCCAGGGGTTTTCAGGCAAATGGACTAAGATTCCACTTAGGAGGCATATGACATTGGATGGATCTCTAAACTTTAGAAGCATCTGTTTCATCATCTTTCACAGGGATCATAATTCTCTGCACCTTCTTTCCCCAGGTTGCTATGAAGATGAAAGGAGATGACGTGTGTGGCACTCACAGACTGGGACATAATGTATGTATGTATCAGGATGTATGTATCAGATTTTAGGGAAACGTTGGTCTTCTTTCCCCCCATGATTCAAGATCTTGGGATGCTTCCAAGATATGCTGACAAAAAGTCCCAGGATTTTGTAGCTTAGGTGTGTTGTACCACAAAAAAGACTTTGAAATTATTGAAATAAGCTTTTGCATAACAAAATAAGAGACCTACAACTAAATAGAAATATTAATGATTATTTAATACTTCAGAAAGAATCAAAGAGAGGAGAGATTTTCTATACTTGGGGTCTATGAAATTCTGCTCTATCCATTAAAAAAAAAAAAAGAACTTCTAAAACAAGGTTGAATGTGTTTCTCTTCTTTATAACCAAGGTTCTCTAAGACAGAAATATTAACAGCAGAAACATATTGTGTTGAGATTCAATTAAGAAAAAAAATACATATATATGAACTTTTTCCCCCAGTTCAAAGGATGATGAAAAATAAACTACACATATATACTCCACATAGATATATAAATAGATAGATATAAAGATATAGATAATCTACTTTCATTATATAAGGAAACAGAAAAGGCTGGGATGGCAGTGGGGACTGAGCAGAGTCTAAATTTCTGTACTCCAGCATAGTACTTAGCTATGAGAAACAGTATTAGCTAGAGCTGTATTAGTGCAATTGTTTAAAGCTCTGTATTTTAAGTGAAAACTTGAGCCATTGAAAATAACAGAATTAGCTAGAACTGGCATCGAGCCTTAATGCCAGAATGTAACCAGTCCACAGAGGTAGGAAGATGTTCATAGGCAGGCACCCAAAAAGAGGACTGACACATAATAAAGGATCAGGATAATACGAGGCTAATAAACAAGAGAAAACAGACTGATGCTTTGCTGTTTCTGAGCAAGGAATTCTTCTAGGTTCTTAGTGAGAAGGAATTAATGTAAAGCAAAGCCACACTACATATTATTTGTGCTTTGTTGTATATACTGTGGTTTATGTGGCTTTTAAATAAACTGTATGTAGTTCATTCTGCCTATGATGGTAGCAATAATAGCTATTATTTATTGATGTCTTATTATATACTTGATGTTCGGCTAGGTATTACATACGTCCACATTTCTTTACTCACATGACTCCAAGCCAGCATAGGCCTCTTCCCTGTATCCATCCTTCCAAGTGCAGAAAGTATATACCTGCTGGTGTATGCTCCTTCATTTCAAGGAGTCGCTAAGGAGTCTTATATATAAAGGTGTGGATGGAGCTTGGACATGTGAGTAGAGGTGTCCATTGGCATATACTGAGGCCCTTTGTAGTATGGATGGGAAGAGACAGAAACTGGGCTGGGGGCTGGTTCTCCTACACTGCCACAGTCCAGCATTGAACTTGGAAGAGCCCAAGAATTCTAATCTATAACCATACCATCTGGGTTTTAATGAAATTTGTCAAAGGTTGTGAGGGATAAAAAAGATTTTATTTAACAGTTAGCTTGATTTTTATAACCATGAAGTATTTAGCCATAGGACACATGGTCCTCTATTTGTACCCTTTTTCGGGGACTATAAATTCAGAGGTAGGTTTAGCACTTAGCACAGTGTCTGACACACAAGAAACTCTCAATAACCATATTTCAGATGATTAGTGAGTATTTTTAAGGCTTATTCTTGCTTAGGAGTGCTTCAAATTAAATACAATATGATGTTTTGAAGTGTGCCGGGTGGAGTTTAAAATACTCAACAATTAGATTTTAGAATTAACCATTCAGGATGGATGCAGTGCTCACGCCTGTAATCCCAGAACTTTGGGAAGCCGAAGTAGGCAGATCACCTGAGGTCGGGAGTTCCAGACCAGCCTGACCAACATGGAGAAACCCTGTCTCCACTAAAAACACAAAATTAGCCAGGCGTGGTGGAACATGCCTATAATCCCAGCTACTCGGGAGACTGAGGCAGGAGAATCACTTGAACCCGGGAGGCGGAGGTTGCAGTGACCCGAGATCACACCATTGCACTCTAGCATGGGCAACAAGAGTGAAACTTCATCTCAAAAGAAAAAAAAAAAAAAGGAATTAACCATTCAAACAGAATAGATCTCACTACTTGAACAAGAAGGGCCTGAAATAATAACAGCTTGATAGAAGCTGTTGAAGGGGATAAGACCTACAATATTCATAGCCACTCTACTAGTTGATAGCAATTAGCTGGGGAAAAGGGGGAGAGGGTAGCATCAAGAGGGGAACAGCTGTTTCTGCAGCTGTTGACAGGGCCACTGAGGCTGAATGCGAATTAAAGTTCATCTTCATGTGCTGCATTGTTTCAGCAGGAGAGAGGGTCAACCATTTGGAAGCTGCACGGAAAGGATGCTCAGCTCGACGTGCCCTTGATTGCCAAGTCTCTATTGAACACCCTATTCTGACAACTTGGTGGCTGGAAGAACTTTGTCTCTGCAATAATGGAGATCTGGAATTCAACTTGTTCAAGAAAGGACAGAATGTGGGGAGAGCACTGAGCCAGGAATTGGAAGACATGTCTCCAGTTTACTGAATGGCCAGAGAAAGCCACTTTACCTTTCTGAGCTTCATTATCTCATTAAAAACACAAAAGCACTTAGCACCACCATGAACCTACAAACACAGGTGAACATTCAGTTAATGTCAGCAGCTGCTACTACTACTCTTGTTCATTATTTCTCTCCAATGTAAAGTGGAGATAATGATATCCTTCCTGCCTTCTTCAAGGGTAGTCGTAAGGACAAATGAATTAAGAGGTGAAAGTGATTTGAAAGCTGCCGATGCTGGACAAATGTGAGCAGTTGTTAATATCACATAATCCAAAGGTGGAAAGATTTAAATAGCCTCCAAAAGCCTACTTGACCCCTAATATCTGGTGTACAGAATTCCTTGTGTCAACACATTTCTTTGGTGTCTGGAATTCCCATATTACTGTTGTTCAATGGAACTTTCTGTGATGATGGAAATGTACGATCTTTATACTGTCTGTGCTATCTAATACATCTACCGTCTTGAATATCACAACATTATGTCAACTCATTTTATAGAAGACATGTACATTTTAAACACATTTCATTCACTATTGCTTCTATGGGTAGCACGATTTGAACTTGACCGATGTCAAAAATTATGTTAGTCATATGAACACCTCCATAATCATATTACACAGACATAGCAGCTGACAATACCTGGAGCATATTCTCAGCTCTCTGAGCTAGATGCTTTATTCCATTTTATGGAAGAGGCATTGGAAGTTCAAAAAGACTAAAAGTAAACTGAAGAGATGAAGTAACAATGTAAAGAATAACAATGACAAGCATATTGAGTACTTACTACGCAGATCAGGAATTATTGAATTCTTTTACAACCTTTATCCTATTTGATCCTTACAGTAAACCTGAACATTATTTTTTTTATTTTGAGGAAACTGAGTCTGAGTAACTTGCTTAAAATCACAGAGTCCAGAAGTGGCAGATTTTTACCTAGGATGTCTAATTCCTAGTAGCAACCACATTACCCGAATAGGATCCACTCCCCATTACTCTCAAGCACTGCTCTCTGTTAATTTCTTTCATTGATTTTACCATAATTTACAATTACGAATGTATTTGTTTGTCTTGTTTATTGCCTTTCACTCCTCTTCTAAATGTTACAAGGGCATACACCATGTTTGTTTTATTCACCAATACTTTTCACCCCCATAGTAGGTGCTCCAAAATTATCTGCTGTTGTGAATGAATAAGTGTCTAATGTATTCTGGCTAACATCATAATCACTATGATCATCTTCTTCATTGCTTATGTTCATACCTTCCATACTACATTGTAAGTTGTTGATTTACATCTCTCTCCTCTCTCAGACTATGAAAACTTTGATGTAAGCATCTCTGTCTCTTTTTTATCTTGGACCCTAACCTGGCACTCAGTAGACCCTCACAGATACTGACTGCATGAATGAAATGGAATTACACTCTTTTAGGGCAGAAATAGGAGTCTGAGAATTGAGACATGGTGTTCCTGTGTCCCCATGGAGGAAAGTTCTTAGAAGACATAGAGAATCCATTCAAGTAGCAGATGCTGTTGGGAATGCCATGATGGGTTGGGGTGAGGCCTCGAGAAGCTGGGGAAGCAGGCCATCAGGACACCAGGCTCCAACAGTCATGGGGGTGCCCCAGGTGTTGAAGGTAAATGTCCCGGGTGTTGGGGGCAGACAGCACAGGCAAATGCCTCAGGAGTAGAGGGCAATTGGATGAGGCTAGCGCTACTCTAAAAACCCACTCTGATCTAGCAGGTAGGCTGAAAGAACGATCACTTAGCCCTTTACTGGGTGGGAAAATGTTTAAGTAAAACGAAAAGGAACACTCTTTTCAGTACCTTCTCTTAAGTTCCACCAGAACACATCTTTTCCTTTCTTAACTATAATAAAGCCTGTCATTTGTTTCATGTCCTTTCTTAATAGAAACTTCCCCTGACCTTCTCTGTAGCAGGTCACTACACTTGGTCTTTGTTCTCAAAGCACTGTGTGATTTCACTTTGTAATATTGTCATAATTTTAACTGATTAATTGTGCAACTCTTGGTTTATGTCTATCTCCCCACTGGACTATTGATTCCATGGTTATTCTATTCACTGACTTATCCCCAGCATCTAGCATGGTGCCTATTAGTTATTAATTAGTTACTATTTATTATTAGTCAATCATTTATTGAATTAAACTGACCATAGCAGAAGAGGTGCTATGATCAAGTATATGGTTTTTATTCTCTAGGGAAGCCTATCACAACCCATCACTGAGGCCCTCTGCATGCCAGACACTGTCTTGGACACATCAGTGAAGGCCTAATGGTGAAAATATAGGCACATCACCCAGCACAGTCCCTGGCATATACTAGGAATCACATGCCTGTTAGTGGCTTTGCCTCCCCAACTCTCTCTGTCAGCCTTTATATGCAAGTTGTCAAGTATAAATTATAAATAATGAATAATCACAAACAAGGCACAATATAATACATATAATCAATGAAATACACATTTGCATCTTCATGTGCCAGGAATGTTAGGGAAATTCCTAGCCCCATGTCCAAGATGCTGGCATTCTGCACTATGGTTCTTGGTAAGAGTCACCTGGGGAATTTAGGCATGGAAGTTCGTGAGCCCTAGTTCTAGACATTCTAATTCAATGTACCTCTGGTGTGTTCAGAATACTGCTCATCGAAACTTCAGGTGGCTCAGAATATTTCTGTCTTGTAATATTTCCTAAAAGGAAAGATAACTGCAGGAGTCACTGGCAGAAGTGAAAACAAGGTTGTTGAGACTCCCAGGTGTTAGGGAACAAGCTTAGTTTTCCCCGAGGGCAGGGATCTCAGACCTGGCTGATTAGTAGCATCTCCTGATAGAAGTATTTTAAAGATGAAGACCCCTGGACTCCATACGAGGAACTGGATATGGGGATTCTGATCAACTAGATCTGAGAATTGCTGAATGATAGGCTGAGTACTTAGTTAAGTGTAATGACCGACTTTTGTCCCAAGGCCCTTTCTTATGTCTCCCTATCCTGATACACTGACATACAAGCTCAGCCCTGGACAGTTCATGGGGAGGAACTTCAGTCCCATCAGATAATGGGCTGGGAGAAAACTGAGACTTTGGGTTATGCCCTGAGCCCCTCATGGCAAGGCAGCATGAGACTTTTCTCCCCCTCCCTAGGACTCCTCGTTCCTCATAGAGCTGCTCCTGCAACTCAGACCCAACTCAGTTGTTTGCTGCGCCCTTGCAGTTTCCATTCCCAGGGATGGAACATGCTCAGTCATTTACTGGTTAGAAACTGGGATCTTAGTTAACATCTGTTGTTACCTACCTAGCCTCAACTACTATCTGCTGCTTGAACTGATGCTCATTCTATGGTTTCCCTCTCCTGTATCTATCTCTGTCTCCCTCTTCTGATTAGTCCTTGTATATAGTCAATTTTCTCAACCGCATCTTTCTGTGAGCACTGAGCAATCGTCTTCCCAACTGTCCCTATGAGGCCATGTTCTATGCTTACCCAGCATGCCTTGCACGACTGCCAGAAACCATGCTTCACATTTTGCTATACATAACAGTATTCATTCCATGTTCATGTAAATCATTTTGCATTTTAAAGAAATCATTTCATTTTATTGTGTGTGTGTATATTTGGCAGGGAGGGGTCAAATTAATTATGAATCTTTCATCCCCCAAATTATTCATAAAGCCAGCATCATTTGCATCTTAAATAGTCTCCAGGAATTCAAAGAAAGAATGTGCCATAGTCACAATGATAAACTCAATAATAATTAGAATTATTCCCAGGCTGTTGAGTAATGCAGACATATTAAAACATTTTCAGTTGAGCTTATTATATTCTAATAAAATGAAAGCATAGCTAAAGGGCAATATTGGGTAGCAGCTGGTCCATTACCATTTCTACATTCTCTTGGGCTATTTATATACTTCCAAGGTGCTTATATAGGCTCAAAAATGATTAAGAAATGATCACCATCACTTCAAACCTCTGTACTAAAAAACCAAAAACAGAACAAATAAAACAAAAACAAAAACCCTTTTATCAACATAGTTGATTCTTCTATTAGAATTTGTCACCACCACTGATCTAATAAGTAACCCATTTAAAAGAGTTTTTCAGAGATTTTTAATGTAACTTTTCTTTTTTTTTCTTTTTCAATATCAGTATACCTTCCTTTACAAATGTTTGCAGCCTTGAGTTTTATTTTGTTCTATTCTACCATTCCCTACCTAATCTGGTTCTGTCCTGTTTTATTTACTCTCTATGGTCCTATCCAGCCTAGCCTATTTGATTTTATGCAGCATAATATATAAAGTCATTTCCTGCAGCATAATACATGACCAAGGTGATTGGTCACCTACAATGTTCCAGGAACTTCAGGCAATTAAGAGACAAAACAAGTTGGAGACTTTGCTCTTAACCTTTTTGACTTCAGGATGGAATGGGACTATGAGAAGTACACAGGTTACTATACAATAGGGCAGGCCTGTGATGTGAGGGGACCACGGTATCATGGGAGAAACAAATGCGACAATAGGAAGAGATTGGTGCAGGGGCGGTGATCGAGGATGGCATTAAGCATGTTCACAGACTGCCTTGACATCCTGATGCCTCATCACAGCATTCTAGGAAAAGCAGGGTGCAGAGGGAAAGATCACCAGGCTGTTAGAGATACAAGACCAGTAACAAAAACTACAAACCAAAGCCATAGCTCTATTTATTCTGTACATATTATACAAATGGCTAAAAACAAAACAAAACTTGCAATTAGAAAATAGCCACAACAGAAATGAAGACTTGCAGCACATCAGATGAAAAGACTATCTGTCTGTTATGCCTTGGCTGCCTGGAGCACCTGCTGCCGTCTCCTTGTCTTCTCCATTTTCCTACCTCTCCACCAAATATTTTTCCTCTTCATATTGTTGCTCACCTGGCTGAGCAATTCACTTGCTTTACTCTTTCATCCATTCTTAGAACGGATCAGCTCTAAAACCTATCAAACACATAGGACCTGTGTGTTCACCTTTGGGTACACAAAAATGCTAATGATATTGATAACCCTAATAATAGCTACCATTTTAGGAGCACCTCCCATGTGCCAGTCATTATGCTTAGGCTTTCTCATGCATTATTTCTCTTTCGTAACCACAGATAATGTTGGGACAATCATTATCCCTAGACAAGAATGAAGTTAAGAGAGAGTCAGTGATACACACAGTAAGACTGCATAAATAGTTGTTAAATGAATTAATGTGCGACTAAAATATGGATAAATGGAGGGTGGTCCAAAGTAACTGTAGTAAGTGGCGGAGTGTGGTCTTGAACCATGAAACATTGAAGACTTTGCTCTTAAGCACAGCACTATATCAAGACTGAGCTTTGGGGAGGAGACAGTTGTGGAAGGGTGAAGGCTGGAGGAATCTCTGTTGCAAACAAGGACAGGGAGGGGGGTACTGGAGAGCTGGCCTGGATTTGGGAGAGGGCCCAGGAGCTGCCAGATAGAAAGGGTGGGGGGCTTTGCCAAGATATGCTTTAGTGAAGCTATGTCAGTCTGAAGTAATCTTTTTAACCCTTCCCTCTTCTGCATTACTCAACTTCAGTTTCTTCTGTCACTTTCCTGCCTTCCTGGCATGGTTTCCAGTTTCCTCACCATCCTTGTCACCTGTCCTTGGCTACACTCCATTTTTTTAGATTTCTTCAAAAGTGCATATATATATATTGTGACTTCCAATAGCATGTTGATACTTCTTAGCCAGAAAATTTTGAAGAAAAACTGAAGAATATTAATTTTTTATTATTTTAATTTAAAAAAACTATGCAACTATTTCAGGACATCATAAAAATTGGCAAAAATTCAACTCTGTATTTATATCCTGCTAAAGATTACTGAGGAAGAAGCTGCCCACCCTATGAAAAATTTGAAAGCTTGCTTTGGCTAGAGAATTGTAGGAAGGGAACACGGAAGAATCCAAGTGCAGTTAGGGACTGTCATCAAAGAAACTCCAGGGTCCTCCTAAGTAGGAAAATTGATAAGAGAATCTGAATTTTTATTTACCCCCTTGACATCAAGCAGAAACTCCCACGCAAGCCTCTTTATTCCCCACAATAGTCTTCAGAGCACCTTGCACCATACATATATTTTTCTTCCATCTCAAACTCATTTGCACGTGTCAGCACTAATTTTCAAATGTGCCTTGAAGCAGTGAAAAATGAAACTTCAGATTAGTAGCAGCTTTCAAATAGCGTTCACCCACAGCTGGCTCTCAACTTTTACTTGTTATTAAAAAGGCGGAAAAGGCGAAATTGGTATTTTTTTACTGCTCTAATTAAGCCTTTAAAAGCTGCAACCACATAGAAAAGAGAGGGGGAGGAAGAGGGGCAAACAACAACAAAACAGAGCTCTTGCTTTAGAAATAAAAGTGCCAACTAATAAGATTCACAAAGACAAACTCCTCTGCAATTACTGTCTTCTCAAACTCGAGGTCCCTCATCTGTACTCTTGAAAGAGGTGGGTGTAACTGCAGCAAAGAACTGTTTACTTTCTGAGGGAAAACAGGGTCCTGAGGTGGAGACTGGTATAGACTAAAAGGAAGGAAAGAAACAAAACCTCCTTTACAGAAAGTCAACCCCGTTTCAGAACTCTTCTAGGAATTTTGTCTATACTGTCTCATTTAATCCTCACACCTACTTCCTGGAACCCATTTAAGGTGAACAACAAAGGAATACACATTTTAACAACTAAAACAAATTGTATTTTGACTATGTGTCAGCTTCCCTTTTAAAGTATTTATGTGACAAATCTCATTTAACCCTCACAACCTTCTAAGATAAGAATTATTTTTATTCTGTCAGGTTTACTGACACATGGAAAGGTTATTAAGGGCTCAACATCACATAGCTTGGTGGAACAGAGTTTTGAACCCAAGCAGTTTGACTTCAGGACCTACAGACGTAACTACTGTACTAGGTTTCTAATGGAATAAGTCTCCCACTGGAAGAAGTACATACTGTTAGAGGCAGGGAGTATTGGTAAAGCCACTAGCTCTTCACTGAGGCTGAAACCAGACTATGTAATTCTGTGAGAACCACAATGAAGATTCCGAGCTTTATACTAAGCAGAAGTCATTGAAAGAATTTTAAAGATGAGAGTGACAAGTTTGTGTTTTATTTTCTGAAAGATCATTGGCTTTGGGGAATGGCAGATTGGGATGAGGCAGGCAGAAAGGAGGGAAACCAATAAAGAGCCTGTTGTACAGTCAAGGTGGCAGCTTGAACAAGGGGCATGGCAGAAGAATGGAGAGAAGCAAACAAAGGGAGACAAAGTAAGTAAAATACTACATGGCAATTGCTTGGGTATGCATGTTTGTAAGGGGGTGGGGCTGTTGAAGAGGCAGAGGGAAATGTCTAGAATGTGAAGAGAATTTGCAGAGGGAACAAAGCTAAAAGTTTAAACTTCTTTGGAATTAAAATTTTTCAGACTCATCATTGGAAACTGTGACTCTAGGGCATAGGTTAAATATCCTTCTTTCTCTCATTTACTTTAGAAAGATGGATCTATAGCCTATTGGTTCACATTCTATGCAATGCCTTGTGTACTTTAAGAATTTGGTGCCATTACAAGAAAGAGAATATAGTATAGCAATTCAAATTACTAACACAACGGCAAGGTGGAATAGACAGGAGCTGTGGTGTCAGGGAACTTCCTCAAACTAATACAAGAAATGTAAAAAACCTAAATTCAGCTTATACTTAATGGTGAAGACTAAATTCTTCACCTTATAACTAGGAACAAGGCAAAGATGTCTGCTCTTACCACTTTCATTCAACATTATAATAGACTTTCTAGCCTATTGAATAAAGCAAGAAAAATAAAAGATAAACAGGTTGGAGGTACAAAGTAACAATGTCTTTATTTGGAGAAGACATTATCATCTATGTAGAATATATGTTGGAATCCATAATCAATATTTTAGAACTAATAAATTTGTTAAAATTTAAAGACACAAAATCAATATGAAATCAACTGTATTTCTATATATTAACAATTATAAAAAGAAATAAAAATTAAAACTATACCATTTACAATAGCTTCAATAATATGAAAGGCTTAGGATAGATAAATTTGAGAAAAATACATAAGATATACCACAAACTATAAAATATTGCAGAAATCGAAGAAGTTCTAAATAAAGGGAAAGCTAAGCCATGTTTATGGCTTGGGTGACTCAACTGTTAAGATGTAAATTACTGCCAAATTTATTTACACATGAAAGAGCATCTCAATCAAAATCTCTGCAGAATTTTTGGTAGGAAATTACAAGATTACTGTAAAATTCATATGGAAATGCATAATATTAGAGCCAAAACAACTGTGGAAAAGAAGAGTTGGAGAAGTTGCACTACTTGATTTTAAGACTTACTATAAATCTATAGAAATAAATGTGGTGAATAGAGTATAATACTGGCATTGAGATATACAAATAAATAATGGAACAGAATAGACTCACACATATATGGCCGATTTATTGTTTTATAAAGGTGCAAAGCCATTTAGTAGAGGAAGAACAGTCTTTTTAACAAACATTGCTGGAACTATCAGATTGCAAAAACAAACAAACAAAAAAAGAATTTTGTTTCATTCCTCACAATATAGAAAAATTAACGCAACATGAATCATAGATATGAATGTAAAAGGTAAAACATCAAACTTCTAGAGAGACATATAGAAGAAAATATTTTTAACCATGGGTTAAGTAACAAGTTCTTAAATTATCAAAAGCACAATTCACAAAAGAAAAAAACTGATAAATTAGACTTCATTAAGAACTTCTGCTTTTCCTGCTTTTCAATAGACACTCTTTAGATAATAAAAAGAGGAGGCAAAACTAGGAAAAATATTTACAAACATATATTTGATACATCATATATTCAGAATTTATTTTTTAAAAACCATCAAAGCCGAGCGTGGTGGCTCCTGCTTGTAATCCTAGTACTTTGGGAGGCCGAGGTGGGTAGAACACCTGAGTTCAGGAGTTCGAGACCAGCCTGGCCAACACAGCGGAACCCATCTCTACTAAAAATACAAAAATTAGATGGGTGTGGTGGTGGGCGCCTGTAATTCCAGCTACTTGAGAGGCTGAAGCAGGAGAATTGCTTGAACGGGGGCAGATGGGTGGCAGGAGGTGGGGGGTTGCAGTGAGCTGAGATCGCACTACTTCATTCCAGCCTGGGCAAAAGAGTAAGACTCCACCTCAAAAAATTAAATAAATAAAATAAAATAAAAATAAAAACCACCAAAACTCAGTAATAAGTAAACAAACAAGACAAATTTTAAAAGTAAAAACAAATTGAACACATTTTTCACCAAATAACATACATAAATGGCCAAGAAGCATAGGAAAAAATGCTCAGTGTTAGTATTCAATAGGAAAATGCAAATTAAAATCACAAGGAGATATCATTATACATATTGAAATGTCTAAAATAAAAGAAAAATTGACCCTACTAAATGTTGATGACAATGTGAATCAACTCAAATTCTCCTGTTAGTGTTAATATAAAATGTTACAAATACTTTGGTAAATAGTTTGGCAGTTCCAAAGTAAGTTAAACATACACCTGCCACATGACTCAGCTATTCTACCCTAGGGTACTTACACAAGAGAAAGAGGACATATGTCCATACAAAGAGCTATCCATGTACAGTCATAAAAGCTTTATTTGTAATAGCCCCAAACTAAAAGCAACACAAATATCCATCAAAAAAGTAAACAGATAAAAAATTGTGGTATATCCCTACAACAGAATACCACTGACAATTAAAAGAAAATTAACCATGTACACACAGACCAATATGAATGAATTTCAAAATAATTATGCTGAGTGAAAGAAAACAGACCAAAAAAAAAATAAATAAAAACCAAATGATTCCATTTACTAATCTGCAGTGACTGAAGGCACATCAATGATTGCCTGGAATGGAAAAAGAACAGGGAGTGGCAAGTGGGAAGAATTACAAGGAGGCACAAGGAAACTTTTTGAAGGAGTAGATATGTACATTATCCTGATTATGTTTCATGGGTGCACACATATGTCAAAACTTATCAAACCGCACACTTCATGTGTAGTTTATTATTTGATTACATTGTACTTAAATATAGCTGCTTTTTAAAAAACTTTATCTGTGCACGAACAAGTTTTAGTTTGAAATCCTGGAGCTTATGTTCTAAGCATGTTTTTTTGTGTGCGTTTTTTTTTTTGGTTTTTTTTTTTTTTTTTGAGACAAAGTCTCACTCTGTTGCCCAGGCTGGAGTGCTGTGGTACAATCTTGGCTCACTGCAATCTCCACCTCCCGGGTTTAAGCAATTCTCCTTCCTCAGTCTTCTGAGTAGCTGAGATTACAGGTGCGTGCCACCATGCCTGGCTAATTTTTGTATTTTTAGTAGAAACTGGGTTTCACCATATTGGCCAGGCTGGTCTTGAACTCCTGACCTCGTGATCCACCCCCATTGGTCTCCCAAAGTGCTGGGATTACAGGCGTGAGCCACCGTTCCCTGCCTGAGCATGTATTTACAATCTGCATATACAGACCAGGACATTTCTAAAAGTGATAGAGGCCAACTTCTTAGGTGCCCAGTGGGCTTTCCCTGAGAGGGGCATGTTCTGTTGTGTGAGAAAATGGAAAGTAGGTTTCTCCTAAGATCCACTTCTACCTCCAACGGCCTAGAAAAATGTGCAGCCATACCTGAAAAATGGAGATCCAATCAGCAGAGGAACAATGTTTTGCCAGGCATATTCCTGGTCAGCTGAGGTGTTCCCCAGTTAAGACGGTAATTGGACTAATATTTGGGGCCTCCTCAAATCACATTCTCTTGCCGTACTTGCAAAGGTCTCTCATTCAATGGAGGATCTGCTTTTCCTAGTCCTAATTATCTTTCAAAAGAAGAACATTAAACCTTTGTTTCTGAACGTTTTCTTGGGATATAGCACTTGGTATATGACTCTATTATAACTTTTAATGTGATTCTTTGTTTAGAGCTTAATTTATACATTTACAATGATGATAATAACTGTATATCTAGCTCCTGTTGAGTTGTCCTAAATCTTTAGCACAATCTTATTTAATCCTCAGGACAATCTTGTGTGCGGTATTATTACATATATTACAGATAAGAAAACTGAGGATTAAAAGGTTGTTTGCTCAAGGAAATATTGTGCTATTTTAGGAATGGATATTTAAACCTAAATCCAGCTGAGTACAAAGCCAGTGATATAAACTACTTTTCTATTGCTTCTCATTGATTGCTTCTTTTTCCAAAAAAATTGAAACATTTTGTTGTAAACACAATATAAATTAGTAAATCTTTCCATTGAAATTGTACCCTAGAGGAAATATCTGTTTATTTCAGTATACTATGAGGGCTGGGAACTCTTCTTGATCATTTTTTCACTAATTCCTGATACATAGTAGCTACATAATAAAGTTTGGCCAAATGTGTATGTCAAGTTAATCCAGGCCTAGATAATTTTGCTTACTGTTAAAAAAAAAAAAAAAAAGAAAAGAAATAAGAGGAATAAAGAAGAAACTTTCTCATTTATATATTTCCTAAGAAGGAGGGCAAGTTTAAATGTTAACAACAAGAAAGGTTACCATTTTGGCTTTAGACTGGTATTAGGCTATTTCTATTTGATTTGTCAGGAAATCTTGAAACACTAATTTGACTACTGCATCAGGAACTCTAGAATATCAGGAGGGGCCCACAGGGTTGAAACAAATGTAGAATGTAATCATTGGGCACCAGAACCACCAGAAGAGAGAAAGAAAGAAGAAAGAGAGAAAGAGAAAAAGAAACAAAGACAGAGAAAGGAAAGAAACAAAGACAGAGAAAGGAAAGAGACAGAAAAAGAAAGAAAGAAAAGAAAAGAAGAGAAAGGAGAAGAGAGAAAGAAGAAAAATAGGGAGGCCATTGATGTCAGGACTATTTCCACAAAAGTCAGGAAGTGCACCCTGAGCTAGGTTAGTTTTACAGCACTGAATCAGCACTGGGGTAATGGCTAAGAAAGTACGACGTCAGATAAAAATAGCTATGGTAACTACACTTATTGAAATCTTACTCTGTTTCAGGCGCTGGTGCTAAGAGTTTTATATGTATTGCCTCATCTCTTCTTTTCAACAGCCTGCTAGTGAATCTATAGGAATGATTACACCTGCATTTTACACATGATAAAACTGAGATACAAAAAGTTTAAGTAACTTGCCCAAGGTTAAACAAACAGAGACAGAGCTGGCATTCTTAACTCCTGTACTATGATAAGGCACCAAAGGAAGTCCCGCACTGTCACCCTGGTGTTGATTAGCTAAGGCTGGGTGTTGGGAGAGTTGGGCTGTAGTGTTACTCCTAGCTGGTGTGAGCTTTTTTGTACCCAGAGGACAGGGGAGACTAGAGGTGGGTGATCCTTCCTCCTAATGAGTCATATTTCTCTGTGTTGGAGGGAGGAGGGGAACAAGTCAGCATCATACTTACGACAAGGGGTGGGAGGCAGTGGGGTGTTCAGAGTTAGAATCCCCAAAGCAAAAGGAATGGGGAACTATAGCAAACCACACTTTCATCTGGACTCCTGTAGGATCCTGTGTTTTTATTGATTCTTCACGTTTTGGCACATTCAGCATACAGTTTTGTTGAGTGCTTACTATTCACCAGGCACTGTGATATCAGTGCTTTCTACATAGTAAAGATCTGGTTTCTTCTCCTCTAGTTCCCCAACTGCCTGGGAGTTCTTGGTGAGCAGGGACTATCATTTTATCTCTGTGTAGTCAGTAAGGAACAAAATGCCTAGCATGTCTAGGTGAACGAAGAATGACTTGGATTTAAATCCTGGATCTGTCACATGATAGCTGTGAAGCCTTGGCCAAGTACTTAACTTCTCTGGATCTTAGTTATCCTGAATGTAAAGTGAAAATTTTCCATTTTGTAAGTACAAAATGACCAAGGGAAATAATGCTTGTGAAAGCACTTTATAAAATGCAAAGTGCCATATAAGTGTTACTTCTTGCTCTCTTTAGTTTCCTCTCTGCCTCTCCCTTCCCAGTTCTAACCTACTTCCTTCTTCCTCAGTGCTTTAACCACCCGCATTCCTATTATTTAGTTATATAGCATTTCTTTACATTGTACCTTTTTGAAGAGCAGACCAGAAGCAAAACATAATGAGGAGGGAAACATACACTTTCAAGGACAAAATTTACTTTGAAAGCATAAGCAAGTGGATCCTTCTTCATAATTTTTTATTGCTCACTCACCATCCAACTGTTTCTCTGTGACAGGGCTGGAGAACATTCTGTTCTTTGTGACTGTGTTTTGAGGACCAGGTTAAAAAATGAGGCAGATTCTGAAGGCTTCATCTACACAAGCTCTTAGAGCCTCTTAAATGCCTATTCTGTTCTGTCTTTCAGAGCCAAGTCAATCCCACAGGGCTGGGGCACAAACAAACAGAGTGTATTGTCTCTCCAGGGCCACACGAGGCTCTTCCACCCCAGCTCATGGGGAGAGCCTCAAGAAAGCTGTGGCTCTTCAGTTTTGACCTCACTTCACCCTTTCTAAAGAAGCTGGCCTTGCAGAGCCATCCATGAGGATCTGAGCTCTCTGAATTTGGCCATCTGATGCAACATCCTTTTTAGAACCTGTGGGCATCCTGCGCAACAGCCCAGAACCAGAGCTGAAGTGGGAGGGGGCTACTTACATAAAGGTAACTTTGGTCTGAAAGACAAAACAAGCACATACCACCATCAAAAATTTTAAGTAGCTTGCCAAGGTCGAACAAATAGAGGAGACAGAGCTGGCATACTTAACTCCTGCACTATGATAAAAGTCACATTTGTGAAAGTCACCTGTGTGCTTCTTCTAAAAACACATACCAGTGTGATTTCTCTAAACTAGCAGTAAGGAAGTCATATACCTTCAACAATTCCCCAGTGCCTGTGGGCTTCTAATCCACAACAAACCCTTTGTGATCAAGATCCTGTTCTAGCTTCAGTCACCATGTATCCTCTTCCAGAAACTCATTTTTCATTTCATTCTTCTTTGCCTACCATGTACTATCTGCTAGGCATCTGTTCCTTGAGAAATTCCAACAGATCCTTCAAGATCCAACTCAAATGTAAAAGATACACTGGTTCATCTCAGAAGAATGCCTTGTTGAATGTTGAAACAATACTTTATTGGTGCCTCTGTTGTAAAACTCTTGTGGACCTCCTCCCATGACCTTGACCTTGTTGACAGCAAAGAACCCCACTCCTCTTTGTTTTTCAGTGTTTGACAGATAAGAAACAGTGGTTTCTGGGGCACATTTTAAGGCTTCTCATGTCTCTCTATCCCCACACCTATTTATCTACTTATATGGAGGGAGAATCTTCAACTAGGTTTACCAAATTCCACTGGTACCCAGAACACTGGAATTGGTCATTGTTCTTGTGGGGAGATCTTTCAAAGTGCAAGTGGTAATGGTTGTCTTAATAGCATATCTGTGAGCTGTCCTACTTTCTCCTGATCTTTTTCTCCCCTGTCCTAATCCCTTACAGTTATATGACTAAAGGCTGCATCAGCATCATGACTGGGGTGGTAAAAGGACCCCCGGATTGTGTTAAGCATCTGTTATGCTTCCTTGCTTACTCCTTTTTATTGAACACTAATAGATGTTGTCTTTTGGCCTATCATTCTTATTGGTACAGATAATTGGGTCTGCGTGTTGCATGAAGCTGGAATAGTTTTAGGATTTGCTTGGTTTCAAGGCTATTTAACCTTAAGTAGTATAGAAACAATATACCATCCATGTGTTCTAGCATGCTTACTAAGCTCTGCCACGTGGAATTTGAGGCCACAGCTCTAAGTGACATTAAATAGTTGATTTGTCTTGCTTTGCCTCTTCACACATCTATTGATTCCAGGAACCTCAAGTTACTGAAAGGATGGTTGGGCCAACACAGGATTTAGGTTTCTTGATCAACACACATTCTTGCTATCATACAAAAGTTATCTCTGAAAAGCATCCCAAACATACTGCCCCAGGAGATAAGGAAATGAATCAAATTATCCCATTTCCTGGGCTCAAAGCCCTGATGTTATCTTCAGCTCTTGTCTTTCTTCTGCCTTCTCTCCAGTCAGCTCCTTAAGTCCTGTCAATTCTACCTTGTTACACTGCTTTCATGACCTGTACCTCATCTCATCCCCACCTCAATTGTCCCTGGCATACTTTGGATGCCGGGAATCCTGCACTTGGATTACCAAAATGATCTCCTAACTGGACATTCTCAGTCTATCCTTATGGTAGCTTGTAATGAGCTTCCTAAAAGCACAATTCAAATCTTGTTTCCCCCACTACTCAGAAATTTCAGAGGTCTTTCACTATTCATATCAGAATACTTAGGCTCATGATAAAAAAAACAAGAACAAAAACAAAACAACAACCATCCTGTATATTTTTTGGGAGGGGGCAGTTAACAATTAAACAAACCTGGAATTAACATTCAAATACTGGAAAATTGCTTGCAAAGATACAAATTTCCAGATTTATTTGAAAAATTAGACAATGTGACCATACTGAATCTGAATCCCCAAATAGCAAACATCATCTAGAGGTGAATTTGGGCTTTTTAAGGGATCTCTGTGCTCCTGAAGCCGTGGCAGAGCCCTCTCCACACAATGGACACACATGCATATTCTCGAGCAAACTTTATACCCGCACGGCTCATTCCTATCAATCAAATGGAAATCTTTCTCTCAAAAATAAAATTCAGATGACTTCTCAATCTCACGTTTGAGGACTTGACAACTAAGGTAGACTGAGTAATGCCTCCAAACATGCTCACACCCCTACCTTACACACTAAAAGGGACTTTGCAGATGTGATTAAGTTAAAGATCCTAAGATAAGGAGATTATCCTGTTTATCAGGTGAGTACAATGTAATCATAAGGGTCCTTATAAGAAAAAAAAAGAAAAGAAAAAAAAAAAAAAACAGGAGGAAGAGACACCAGAGAGGAGATGTGACCTGGAAGGAGAGATTGAACTGATTGAGATCAGAACCTAAGAAACTTTGTCAGCCTCTAGAAGCTGAAAGGGGCAAGGAACAAGTTCTCCCCTGGAGCTTCCAAAAGGAAACAGTTCTGTCTACACTTTAATCTTAGCCCTTTATGACTTATATCAGACTTCTGACCTCCAGTACTGTAAGAGAATTAATTTGTGTTGCATTAAATCACTAATTTTTTGGTAACCTGTTACAGCAGTGATAAAACAACTTCACCCAAACTTGCTTTTCTAAATTCACCTTCTAGGACATCTTTCTATACATTTGATGTATCACTGAGAAGAGATCACTCACCCTTCTCCCAATGCCATATAATCATATAATTTCTTAATTCATGAGTTTGCTTGAACATCTGTTTGGGTTGACCATTTCCCCATCTCTTGAGTCCAAATTCTTCACAGCTCTCAAATGCCACTTCCTCTTGAAACTTGTTCCTTTCCACTCTATTGGGCTTGACTCGATATAAGTTGATTACTTCATCTTTATACTCTTTTCCCATATTACTGGATGCTTGCAATGTGCCAGTCTTTATTTTTATTATTTACTTTCATTTTCTTACATAATCCTCCCAAAGAGAGGCCCTTGCATGTGTATCTTCACGTGTGGACCCCTCAGCCTTCATGCCCGAGTACCCTCTATTTTCTCTGCAAATCCCTTCCCCTTGACCACCTTTCATTTATAAGGTGTCCACACATGTGACCTGCAGTCTTAACTCAGGAATATAAACCAGAAGAGGTCTATGCAGCTTCTGGAAGAAGGCTTGCACTATGTGGCTTACAAAGTTTGCGGTTCTGTATAAACAGGGTATAAACCAGAAGTTGGGCTCTGAGTACTCATGTCCCCTTCACCCCACAGAATCCTCACCCTTTGAGGAAACACACAGCCAGAGGAGGGCCAGAATGGGACCCTCCAAAGTGCAGATACCAGGGCAGAATCCTCTCTTCTCTGGGACTGGAAAGTACTGGTTTAAAAGTCTTAGGTTGATGACTTACGTTCTCAGTGGCATATACCATCCATGAGGGTAAAGTTGGTAGTGTGCTTTTTCTTTTGTCTCTGTATGACCCTACTAGGTTTTGGAATGTGTGCTGAGTTGGTTCCAACTGAACCAAAATTCACAGTGTGGGTAGAAGGGTCCTGAAATTACTGCCTGCCTATTGTATGTCAGTCACTAAGCTAAGTGTTTTATATATGTTCCCTTATTCAATTCTCAAAAACTTTGAGAAAGATATTGAAGATTCAAAAAGTACATTCCAGGTAAAGTAAGTAACTTGGTCAAGATCACATGGCCATTAAGTGGTGGAGTTTGGGTTTGAACTCACATCTGCCCATTTCCACCTGTCTCTTTTATGCTCCTTCATGAACGCACTAATTCTTTTAGTAGTGTTTTATTGAGTGCTTACTATGTGATAAGTATTTCAACTGATTGCTGTTGATATGCAATTGAGTAAATCAGATATTGTCCATAACCTTATGGAGCTCACATTCCACTGAGATAGTCTCAGAAATAAGTAATGACATTTCTATGTGATGTTTCCTAATAGAATAAGTAGATAGTACACAATCTTTCATAATATAGCCTCAAATTGCTAAAAGTAGACCTTCAGTTGGTGTGACAAGATGTGGGAAGCAGTATGGTCAATAGCAGTCTGCTCCCAGAACCTCTCAAACAGTGATACATCGACCCATTTATTCCCATTTACAGAGCTTCCCAAGGTATAAAAATATACAATTAGCACACTTTCATGAATAACCATAACCCTGAATTATAGAGATTATTTCTTATATTTCTCAGACTGGAATGGTCTCTATTAGAAAACTTGCAAGCATTTGGTAATGTGATGGAATTAAATGTATTAACTTACCATGGCATTTAATTTATTCTATTATTAGTATGAATGCAAAATCTACATTTGCCATGATATATCAGCATGATAGTGTTTGGGGATAGTGTAAACTATTCTGAACCCAATCTCAGCTAGGCAAATTGACACCAACTTTTGCACTTAAAAATATTACACACAAAAGTGCAAAAATATTAGAAAAGTTGTTCAAGGTTACCCAGCAAATCAGAGGCCAAGGTGGATGGGGAGGTAGAAATGAGAGGTTTTATGACAGTAGTCCTGGTTGCTGAATGTGTGGTGTGTGTGTGTGTGTATGTCTCACACATTTTTCTCCACTCTTTCATCTAACATTTTACAAAGAAAGAAGAAAATGCTTTCAGGATCCGCATATGGTGTGAGGAGTGAATTCAGTGTCGCTTTTAATTGAAAGCTCTGAGGGCAAAGCTTGCAGAGCACAGTAACAGCTGTAACACATGCAACTGCCCCATTATGCTTGTGTCACCATAATATGGAAGCTTATTATTTTTTAATTAGGAGCTTCAGTATTTTGTTAAATGGTAAATGTGTCAGGACCTGGGGATTTGGTTATACGCTAAACTGTGTTGCATTTACTCTTTGTGGAAGCTTTTGGGAGATACAAGGTCAGTTTGCAAAAGGCATGTTATTATTGTGGAATACAATAGTTAACATTTTCACTAAGCATTTGCCATTTTCCAGGCATTGGGATGAATGCTATTTGGATTCATTTATTAAGCCAACCAACCAACCAACGAAATGCATATTCTTTGAACTCTTACTACGGTCCAGGGACTATATTAGTGGCATTTTGGTGGAATTGGATAAGTGATGAATAAAGTTAATCAAGACTTAGTTCTTTAGGATGTATAAAAACATAAAATATATGCTCACATAGCTGAAATGGAAAATATGCTCTGATGAGCACCATAAAAACAATTAAGTGTCTTCTTCCACTCAGTCTCACTCCTCCCTAAGTTTCCCCCATCTGGGTGCAAGTCACCTCTGTTCATCCATCTTTTAGCCCAAGGCACAAATGCTGTGGTCACTCTTGATTTCTTCTTCTCCTTTTTCTATGTATCAAGTCCATTGCCCTGTGCTGCCTATTCAATCTCCAAAAGATGCCTCAGTCATCTACTTTCCCCCTATTCCTCCCACCTCAACCTAAGCTCCTTGATTGCACTTTGCAATAACCTCTCAACTGTTATCCTCAATACCATTCTTGCTCCCTCTTATCCATTCTCCATACTCAAGCTAATGTGATTATGCCAAAACACAGATCAGATTGTCTCCCTTTTGCTTAAGAATCTTCAGTAGCTCCCCACTGGTTTATTAAATGTACTCTATAAGCCCCTGGCTTGCCTGTTACCCTAAATCACCATTCTCCAGTTCCACTAAACTTCTTTTGGTTCCTCCCATGCATTTCAGGGTCTTCAAAGTGCTGTTCCCTCTGCCTTAAATGCGCTTCCCACCACTTGTTACCTGGCTGGCTGCTACATGTCCTTCAGATCTCAGCTGGAAAAAATCTTTTTCCAGGGAGAGCTTCCTGACTTTCAAGTCAAAAGTAGATCTCAATTACTTCTCTTTCTAGCATGTTGCTTCTTCTTCATAGCATGTACTATGTACACACTCTATGTTGCCATATAATTTATCGTATATGTTTAATATCCATGTCATACACCAGAATGACAACTACAGACAACCTCAGTGACTAGAAGACAGCCTAGGTCCTATTTGGCATTCCTCAAATATTTGCTACAGGAGTGAAAGAGTTAGTACATTAATCCAGGGAATAGAACCTCTGCATATGCAGAGAAAGAAAAGACTCCTTCTACTAAAGAGATAGGTGGGGCACTTGGGAGGAAGTAGAATTTTAGGTTTGATCCTAAAAGATCTGGTCAGATTAGAAATGCGATGGGTGAGGAGATGATTGGGGAAGGTATTCCAAACAAAACAAACGGATGTATGTGCGTTTCAGTCTAGGTCCTATTACCAGCTGTGTGGTCTGGTTGAATTATATTACCTCTCTCCTTTTCTGTAAATAATTAACACAGAATATATCTCCCTCTCTGAATCCTTGTAAGGGTCCAGTGAGATGTGGATTATGAAAATCTTCTGAAGATCACCAACCAAAAAGGGACATGAGAAGTATCTTTGATATTCACATTTTAATATTTAGTTGCACACATTTTACTGACAACTTTGTCCAAACTTCTGATATTTTTCAGCTAGGTCCCCTTCAAATCCAATGAATCCCTTTGTTTCACTACTTTTCCTACCCTCTGCTGGGAACCTATTTATTAGCAAAAGCCTAGAAATACTTGGCCTGCTTTGCATGAGTTATACATATTCTTTGCTGGTATAGTATTGCTGGCCATGCTCTTTGCACCTAGTTCCAGCTCGATTTTCTTTAATAATTATGTTTTGCAAAACCAAAATAACCATGCACACATGCAGATGACTTGGGTCTTGACCTAGCAATAGAGATCTGGTAGTCTTCAAGTGCTGAGGAACAAGGAAGTGAAGGACCTTAGAAAAGAAACTCAAGCTTTCCATTGCTCCCTGGTCATCTGTGTTGGCAGGAGAGGTGTCTGGTGCTTTTGAGGGCTTAGAGACGTGAGCTAATATTTACTTGCATGCAGGATGTGCCGAGTTTTCCAGCAGTTGTATGGCTATGCATTTAATATCTCTATTTGTCACCAGTCTATTCCAACCACTATGGAAAACTGCCGTATTTTGAGCATCTCTTATGGTCTAGGCACTTGACTGTATGCTTTACCTGTTTTAATTTAATCCTCAAAGAAACTCTGTGAAGCAAGTATTATTACACACAGTCGATGAATAAAGTCTTTTAGGGCGGTGGTTTCACACCTGTGGTATTTACCAGAAACCCTTGGAGGGCTTGTTAAACTACAGATTGCTGAGCCCTGCCTCCAGAAGACTCTCATTCAGAAGGTCTGGGGTGGAGCCTCTGAATTTGCATGTCTCATGAGATCACAGGTGATGCTGTTGCTGCTGAGTCAGGCACCACACTTTTGAGAACTACTGTCTTAGAGAATCAGGGACCAGCATCCACAGCTAGTGTTCAGAAGTGGAAATCAAACCTCGATCCAGCAGAATCCGAAAATCATGCTCTTTTCTGCAATATTACACTTGCTCATTTCAGCGAAGGCTGGAACGTGAATTCCATTAGAGGAGTGAACGTATGGGGTGGGGGAGAAGGAAAGAAAAAAGAAATGGAAGAGGGCATGAGATAAGCAGGTGGGAGAAAAGTCCCATCATGTTCAGTCATGAGGGCTTGAAAATTACCTTGGTGTACCTGACTTGTCCCACCTTGTGACTCAGAAGTTACTGAGTTCATGATGGAAAGGTATGTGTGTGTATATATATGTATATATACACACACACATTTGAGACAGAGTCTCCACTGTCACCCAGGCTGGGGTGCAGTGGCATGATCTCGGCTTGCTGCAACCTCTGCCTCCCAGGTTCAAGCGATTCTCCTTGCCTCAGCCTCCCAAGTAGCTAGGATTAAAGGCGACCACCACCATGCCTGGCTAATGTTTTTGTATTTTTAGTAGAGACGGGGTTTCACTATGTTGGCCAGGCTGGTCTCAAACTCCTGGCCTTGTGATCCGCCCACCTCGGCCTCCCAAAGTGCTGGGTTTACAGACATGAGCCACCGCTTCCAGCCAGGTTTTTATATTTTTGAGGTAATATACCATCAAAATGATCTAGTAGAAGATGGAAAGAAGATAGTTCTCATGAAGATAGTTTCTGAGCGAGACTCAATATTTTTCCTGAACCTAAATATAAGCAGCTTCCCCAAGTGTCATGGCCTATGCAGGTCGCTTTGCTTCTCTGTCAATTTTTTCTCCATAAAATGTTGGTAATAATAATGCCCACCTAATAAAAAGGTGGCAAGGATCACAAATATAAGTTATAGGGAACCATAAAGCAGTTGGCTGATGTTAATTTGATCCTCTGTTAAATTTCAACAAGCTAATAGTGATATCATCAAAAGCATTAATGGCTTGGATTCCTGTGAAGCTTTCAATGCCCCTACAGGGGGTTAAGAGGCAAGTGTCACCTGCACCTGTATGGTTATTGCACCACTATTCACATTGGTTGAGATATGGAATCAACTTCAGTGTCCATCAAGGGATGACTGGATAAAGAAAGTATGGCTTATATACACAATGGAATACTATTTAGCCATAAAAAATAATAAAATAATGTCTTTTGCAAGAACATGGATAGAACTGGAGGTCATTATCCTAAGTGAAATAACCCAGAAACAGAAAGTCAAATACTGTGTGTTCTCACTTGTAAGTGTGAGCTAAATAATGTGTACACATAAACATATAGTGTAGAGTGATAGTGAAGTCTCAGAAGGGTGAGAGAGTGAGTAGGGGTTGGATGATGAGGAATTACTTAATGGGTACAATGTACTTTATTTGGGCAATGAATACCCTAGAAGCTCTGATTTCACCACTACACGATCTATGCATGTTACAAAATTACACTTGTACCTCATAAATGTATACAAATTTTAAAACACAAGAGCTTCCACATATAGATGTAGTTGAGGAGAAAGGTAATGGGGCAAAAAGGTGAGTACAAACTGTGAGGGGAATGTCCTAGGTCTCCTTAGAGAAGAAAGGTGAGAAAGCCTCACACTGTACCTTATTAACAGTACCCAACACCATGGATTTGTGACATTTATATTACATAAATGCCTCAGGGCACAAATGGGAGCCAAACAGTAGAGTGGTTAAGACTGGGGGCTTCTATGTCAGCCTAACAACATTCACATTCTTTTCTTAGCACTTAATAGCTGTGCGACTTTGGGCAGGTCACTTCTGTAAATTCCTATTTCTTCTTTGTCAAATTGGAACAGCAAGATTACAATGTAAGATTTCTGTTAAAATTAAATATCTGAATGCACTGACATACATTTAATAAAAAATTTCAGCCAGGCGCCATGGCTCATGCCTGTAATCCCAGCACTTTGGGAGGCTGAGGCGGGCGGATCACAAGGTCAGGAGTTTGAGACCATCCTGGCTAACATGGTGAAAACTCGTCTCTACTAAAAATACAAAAAATTAGTCAGGCATGGTGGTGTGTACCTGTAATCCTAGTTACTCGGGAGGCTGAGGCAGGAGAATTGCTTGAACCTGGGAGGCAGAAGTTGCAGTGAGCTGAGATCGCATCATTGCACTCCAGCGTGGGCGACAGAGCAAGACTTCATCTAAATTTAAAAAAAAAAAAGAAAAAAAGAATTTCAAGGAATAAATGAATGAAGAGAAGAACACACACACGCTTAATAAGATTCACAGTTTTGCTGGGAGATGACTCAGCCAAACAGTTCCCTGAAATATGTCTCTTTCTTTCATCTGACTTTAACGTGAGTTATTCCTTATCTCTTTTTTGCCTCTGCAGGAAGCTCCCCTCCTACTCCAGTGGTACAGAACACCTGAGAACATGGGTGAATTACCCCAGTGACTTCTCTCATGGTCACAGATGAAAACCAGATGGAAATGGCAGGCAAGGTGACATTAAAGTATTGATGGAGAAAGCACCTGCGTTTGCATTTAAGGAAGCCAAATTGTACAAGAAGGCATGGTGACCTCTGCTGTACATTGGGGAAGAAAAAAATAAGCAATTTACTTGCACATGGTCATGGAAAAATAGCCTTGGGCGAAAATTACTTATGTAGTGAATTTATGTTGGGTTGTAAGACAGATTATACTATCAGCAGATGAGGTTGGAGGAGCAGGGAGGACGGATGGTGTGTGAAGTGGCTTGCATGGGGGAGGTTGCTTGAACTATATGTGAACCTTGAAATAGCTGGTGACATTTTTAAAAATTCTGGGTTAAAAATGTATTATTAAAAAAAAGCTAAACCTGACATTTATTTTGCATGTATTTTATATTCATGTATAGCAATATTTGAAGTATAACAATAAAAATAGCCTAAGTAGACATCTTGTTAAGAAGCAGGAATATCTGGAGACTTTTTAGCATCGCTATGTATTGTTGGTCTCTTCTGCGGATCTCAAATTCAAACACCTGGTGGGGCCAGACAGGGAGTGTTAGTGACTCCAATAGGACAAAGTCCGGGAGACAAGAAGGAATGGTGGGGACTGAAGTGAAATGGAACAAACTCACCCTGTTAGAAGGGGGCAGCTGCTTCTCAGCTCCAAGCAATGGAGGGCTTAGGGTTGAAAGATCTTCTTTTGGCTTTTTCAAAAGACACTAGAAATCTAGAATCTTGTGTGATATACCTGATAGTTTAATATTGGTTGAATACATTTTAAAGAACGCTATAAGTCAAACACAATATTGGTTGAATACATTTTAAACAACGCTATGAGTCAAACAAAATATACCTTCAAGTCAGGTCTGGCCGTCAGAAAGTGATTTCCGGTTTATGCAGACATAAGCAGGTACCACGTGTGGAAAGGATTCCCGAACCTGTAGGTTTTACCCAGGACTTTGTGTATTTAAGCCCCATCAGTCTTTCCACACACTGTGCAGCCAACACTTTCTGCATTAGAGGAAGTAAAGGCCAGTCTAGCTCTGTTTAGGAGACGGCTTATGTGCACATGGCTTTGAAGTCAGATCTATTTGGAGCTAAGGCCTGGCTCCATTACTTTTTAGTACTATATGGGATTGGGTAGCCCTCAGATTCCTCATCTGAACCCAGGTGATAACAGTAACTAGATGATAGGGTCATTGTAAAGATTAGATGAAATTATGCCTGTAATGTGTTCAGCAAAATTCTAGACACATAGTAAGCATTCAATAAATATTATTCCTACTAAAAAGAATCTTGGTCCCTCTAACTATATTCCCTCATTAGACCTTTGCCTCATTCTTCTACATTTCTGCATTTACCCGACTCTTCATTACTGAAATCTGTGCCTTTGTCCTGGTCCTGCATATATCCTTTATCTCAAAGGCAGATTGACTTTTCAGGGTCCCATCCTCAGCACCCTGTTAGGCAGTAATTATATCTTCCTTTCTGATTACAGTTAATGAATGATCTTGGGTAGTGGTTAAGTGCAGAACAGTAGAATTTTCCACCCTTGGTGGTGCAGGTAGGAGCTTGAATATATATCTGGCTCAAACGTCTTCTGTTTAGGTCAGACCTTTCTCTAAGGTCCCTTATAGAGTCTTCCTTAGATGGGCCACTCACTACCTAGCAAAGAACTTGTTGGACAGCTTGGATTATTATAACATTCTTTGTGAGGCTCAACTAAAATGGACTCTCCTGCAGATTGTAACATTGGCCCTAATTATTATTCTCCTCAGGAGGAAAATAGAATGTGAATAAATAGAAGAGTACAGTGGGCTATAGGCATAGGCATCTGAAGTTTACGATTTTAATTAGATCATAATGAAAATCAACTTATTTCTGAGTTATTGAGGTGTTCTATTCCTGACTATGCAGTATAACACAAATTCTGTGTATGTGAGAAATGTATATGTGAATTTGAAACTATTATGCATAAGAAAAACTTACTTCATACAATATATAGAATGACATCAACCAAGAGCTTTTAACTAAAACTGATTATGTCTTTATGTAGAAAATCACTATAAATTATTGATGTAAGGTGATTTGTTGTTTAGAAGTACAAACCACATGTCTCTATCTCCTACTGCTTACCATCAAGCGTAATGGTAATGGCTGAGTTCCTTTTCCAGTAATTTAGAAGCCAATGCTTGCTATATCTGTGAAGGATTATTTGGTTGTTGCTTATATTAAGCACCAACATGCTCTCATGCTAAGCTTGTAGGCCACTTGCAAATAGAACGTTTTGAATATCTCATTATGGCTTTGCATGTTTTGGCGTAACTTTGGAGGACAGCATTTAAGCTTATAAATTAAGCTTAGTCAACATTTATAGAGCGCCTTCTATATACCAAGCACTATTTTAACCCTGAGAGTAAAATGTAAATAAAATACAGTCCATTTTCCCCAGGGTTTTTTTTTGGTGTAAAGATACTTAAACTGATAATTTCAAGATAATATGGGAAGTGCTATGACCGACAGGCATGCATCCAGCCCACAAGAACAGAGATAAAAATTGAGTAAAAAGTGGGACAAGATGATGCCTCATATGAATCGTGCAGGTTGAGTAGCAGTTAATAATGACAGGCAAGGTTTATGAAGCACTAAATGTGTGTCAAGCAGTAATCTACGTGCATTTACACGTCTTGGCTCACGAAATCTTTATGTAAACATTATGATGTGAGTATTATTATCTCTTCATTTTTATGAACGACTAAATTGCAGCAAAGAAAGGTTAAAAGGGTTAGCTAGGGTCAAGTGACTAGTAAGCAGTAGAATCAGAGTCTGAACTCCAGAAATCTGACACCAGGACTGATAGTCACCATGGTGCACTGCTTTATTTTAGTGAAATGAAGATGTATGTGAAGGTCATGCTTGGCAGAAGAAACAGCATGAAAAGCGGGAGGTATGAGAAGGTATTATGAGAATATAAAGTATGAAGCAGAAAGTGGCAGGAGGTAAGCAAGGGAAGCAATGAGTAAAAGGTTTTGAGAAAAGAGTCTTCTGGCTGCAGTTTAGGAGACTCCAGCAATGAGCCTATTAGGAGGCATTTTAATGGTTCAGGGGAGGGATGGTGAAGAGAAGGTGAAAGGAGAAGAAACTCTCAAAATGACTGGGTTGACTTGCCTGTCAGTTTGGTGGAGTAACATCAAAGTCAATTTCAATCTAGTATTACAAAAATAATGTGACATTTCTGTCAAATGGAATAAACACATCTATTCCACTTTTTGCCATTTTATATTAGTAAAAATAGAAATTATTCATATAAACTTTTATAAATTAGTTTTTCTTCTTATATGCAGACTCTCTTACTACAAATTCTCTAGATGGAGGTTTCAAGTAGCCTAATCTTATGTATTAGGGAGAGAACAAGGTAGTAATTGGCTTAGGCACCTGCAGAAAGGAAGGTGGGACATTAGGAGATGGCTTCTGAAGAACTGGGCATGTCATTAAGAAAATATAATTAAAGCCAGGCACGGTGGCTCATGCCTGTAATCCCAGTACTTTTGGAGGCCAAGGTGGGTGGATCACTTCAGGTCAGGCATTCGAGACCAGCCTGGCCAACAGGTGAAACCCCACCTCTACCAAAAATATAAAAAATTAGCCAGGTTTGATGGCATGCACCTATAGTCCCAGCTACTCGGGAAGCTGAGGCAGGAGAATCGCTTGAATTGAGGAGGCAGAGGTTGCACTGAGCTGAGATCATCCCACTGCACTCCAGCCTGGGCAACAGAGCCAGACTCTGTGTCAAAAAAAAAGAAAAGAAAAAAAAAGAAAAGAAAAGAAAAAGAAAAAAATTTAGTTGAATCTTGACTAGAGGAAGGAAATCTTAACAGATTTCAGATTTATTTAAGTTCAACATGCCTGAGGAAGGCTACAGTCAGTCATATTTCTGAGTACACAGATGGACTATAGTTCCCAGACCTTCTTGCCTTTTGATGAGGCTGTATGGCTGAGTTCCAGCCAAAGGAATGTGCTTAGAAGGATGACTAGCACATCTAGGCTTAGAACATAAAAATTCTCTTATTCTTTTTCTTTCTTCTTCTTCTGGCTTCAAGCAAATGAACATGATGATTTTGGAAGCCCCATGTTGAACATGGTAGAGCCACAAAATTAAAGTTAAGTGTGAGTCCCTGAGTCACCACATAGAGAAGAGGTGCTTACCAGTTAAGTATAGTCTTTGCACCCTACCTGAGTGGGAAATAAATAATGTTCTACATTTTGGAAGGCCGAGGTGGGTGGATCACTTGAGGCCAGGAGTTTGAGACCAGCCTGGCCAACATGGTATTTCTACTCAAAATACAAAAAATTAGCCAGGCATGATGGCGCATGTCTGTGGTTCTAGCTACTTGGGAGGCTGAGGCGGGAGAATTGGTTAAACCCAGGAGGCAGAGATTGCAGCGAGCTGAGATCATACCACTGCACTCCAGCCTGGGCAACAGAGCGAGACTCTGTCTCAAAAAAATAAATAAATAAAATAAAGAAATGATGTTACGTTCCTTAGATTTGGGAGTTTCTGTTACAGCAGCTAGGACTTAGCTAATATAGTCATTGGAGATATATATATCTCACATACATATTTGTTAACATGTTTACACCATATATATATATATATACACATATGAGTGAAAAAATTTTGAAAAGTCAGAAGCCCATCAGCATAAATCACACCCTGACCTAGGAAGATAATCAACTGTCCTGAACTCAGAAAAGGTACATATTGAAAGCAACTCAGGCTATTCTGTTGCCTTCCATGGCTGTGCATGGGCTATGGGTCCAGAAGCCTTGAAGTCAAGCCCCACTTTTATTAGTTCATCCTGGGCAACAGTTTAAATCCATTAAACTCAAGTTCCTCTTTTATGAAACAGGGAAAGAAGACTGTCCCCGACTTCTTCCCAGTTGCTGTGAGGATGAAATGGGATTCGAGTTTGGATAGTCCTTCCTTCAGAGGCTGCAAAGTGCTCAATTAAAAGTTAATTATTAGTACCTTCTTAATTACCAGAGACACACATGTGACTTATAGATCTTTTATCATTCTTATTTCTTCCTCCTCCTAATTTCCTTCAAAAGTTTCTATGTCTCAAGTTCCTAATGCCTTTCCCAGAAACTTGAAACATGTATCAGTGTTACTTTCTTGAAAAGGAATAGACTGGGAAAACCCAGGAAGGCATTTCCAGCCCATGGGAGAGGCCATTGGATTGGGATTCTGGCAAACAGGAATGGTTAGATTAGTCTTCATCCTTAGGGTGGTTTACAGCATGGGTTTGGAATCAGAAATATTTGGAGTAAACCCTGGTGTCCCTCATTTTCCAAGGGTGTGACCATGGAAAACCTGGGCCATAGTTCTGTTATATAGAAAATAGAGATAACAATATTATTTCGTGGGGTTGCTATAAGGTTGAATTAATTAATGATGGTGCCTGGCATGTACTGACCACTCAATGCACAAGGGCTATTGTTAACAGTTATTCTGTCTCTGGGAGTTCTACCTCTCACAATCCTCTAAGAAGAACCAGGGAAGCCACCCTATAATTGCAGCTGGCATTGCTTGTCCTTGTAATGTTTAAACATTACTTCTAATGCTATGTTGAAATGTAAACACTGAAAGTGACTTGGGTTTTGTTGTTGCCTTGCTAAAAGGATATACATCTTTCAGAAGCTTTTAAGCTCTCAAGTCACTCTTTCAGCCTCAAAGATTGCCTCCACTTGAAATAATGAATTCCTTTTTTCATTTACTTTGTCCTAATTGACAATAATGGGTACACTTTACTTTATATTTGCCTTTTCTCCCTTTTCTGTATGCCCTACTCGGTGCTGCAGGGGTGGAATATTTTTAATACGTACTTTTTCCCTCCCAGCTTCCTATGCCTTGGTTCATTCTCTACAAAATATGGAAACAAGGGTCTTGGAGCCACTAACTGGACCTGTAGGACCTTTCAATATTATCTTATCCTCTCTAGGTCTTATTTCCTTCATCTGCAAACAAAGAGGAGGAACTGAGTATTTTCTAAGGTTCCCACTCAGACAGTTTAGAACTCAATTTATCTTGCACTTGCCATTCATTTATTCAGTGAATACGTGTTGATTTCATACCATGCATAGGTCCCCATTGCAGTAATTAATTTGCTGCAGTATAATTGTTTGCATCTCAGCACTGGGAAACAGATATAAAATGGCATAATCGCTGTCTTCAGGAGCTTACATTCTTTTAGGGGAGGTGCAAACAAACAATTTCACTGTAGTAATCTAACTACTGCAAGAGAGGCTTATATAGGTTTCAGAAGAGAATATCAAAGTGGCCCTTGCCAGTGATGGGTCAGGGAGGGACATAGCCATTAAAATAATTTAAATAAGCAAGGGAGAGATGTATTTAATTATTAATTCATGGTAGCCTTGCCCTCCAGAAGTTCTCAGTCTAATGCAGGAAATAGTAGGGTCATCATTCAGTATGTCAAACTCTGTGGCAGAAGAATAAACAGTGTCATTCACACACAGAGAAATAAGTGATTAGTTGGTTCAAGTTACTATCCCTTTGAGCTATAAAACTGTTTGCTTCAAAATAAACCTAGAGAAAATTATCCACAAGAATATCATTTAAAAATAAAATATATTAACTTATGATGCGACTGTTGTTTGCTATGTGCTAGACAGTATGCCAAGCATGACACAGTGGTACACAAGACATTTCTTCAAACATATGGTGTTAGGAGGGAAAACAAGAAATGAAACCTAAACTTGTCAAGAATGTAAAAGCAGAGAACCAGGCTCGTTGCCCTAGCTCCTCCACTTATTAACTGTGTGACCTAGAGAAAATCACTTGACCTCTCTACTCATCTCCCTGGTATGCAAACAGGGATGATAATAGGTACAAGTGAGAGTTGTATAAGGGACAAGGTTCAAATAAAATAAGGGCTGTGGAAGTGCTTTGTGGGCTGTTAAGGACTCTATTCATATTAGTGATCATCATAAGGGAAAAAGAGGGAATTGGTTGTCCTTAACCTGAGATGAGAAAATGCAGTGATTTCCACACATAATGACCCATGCATCCTCAGGACTTCAAGGCCATGTACATGCTGTTGCCTCCCCAATCTATTTCCTGATTAATCTCCTTTTTCAAATGCTGATCAATAATAACTGTCTACTGAACTTCTCTACTTTGAAGTTCATCTCATGCTTGGCATGGCCAGAATTAAATTCAACTTCTTCCCGTTTCCCCCTCACTTCAGATTTTCTCTGGCTCCCATATTTCTCTTCTCAGTAAACAGTTCCCAAATCAGAACCATCTCCTCTCTCAGCCCCATGTCCATTGGTTATGAGGTCCTGGACAGTTCTCAAGTTATCCCCATGCTCACCTCCACTACTTGATTCAGCAATCATCATCTCTCCTCTGAGCTACCGCAATAGCTCCTTTAGTGTTGCCCCTGCCTTGAGACTTTACACTCTCTGCTCTCCAATCCATCCATCCTACTATTCACTGATTCTTTACAATAATAACTAGACCATAGCACTCTTATCCTTAAAAGGCTTCAGTGACTCCTCATGGTTTGCTCTGATAGCTTAATAATTTAAGCTATTTGGAGAATCATGAGATTCTTTGTGACCTGGATCATGTCACCCTTTCCAGCCTCAGTTTACCAATTCCATGTTTACCAAACTATTTATATTGAGCTGCCTATTTCTCTTCTCTGTACCCTTGCTCATGATATGCTATTGGCCTAGGACTCTCTTTTCCTTCTCTTTTACCAACAACTATTATTTAAATCAAGGTTCATCTCAAGTATCACTCCCATGAAGGAATTCTTGGAAATACCTTCCAGGAAGGAAGGCTTATGTCCTTCTCCTTCACACACGTTATAGCTGTATATGCTACTAACACCATCCTTGTCCCACTGCATTTAGTATCTACAGCATGGACTAACTCTTACTCATCTCCATGTTCCAGCATGTAGCCCAGGGCCAGATACAAAACAGCTGTTCAGCAATGTTTGAACTGGCTGGTGGCTCTTCTGGATGCAAAGGAGCCCTCTTCTTGGAGTCAATAATTATATTTATGTATCTCTACAATTACACACTGATAAATATTTGCTCCCCAAATAGTCAATTTTCTGATACTTGCAAAATAACAGGGCCTTAGAATTTTGAAAGGGAATGAAAGTAAAAGGGAAGAAGACAAGGAGGGAGAAATGGAAGGAAAAAAGGAAAGAAGGAAGAGAAGGAGGAAAGAGAGAAAGGGCAAAGGATCCTGTGAACTTATGAAAATAGAAGTTATTCCTTTAACATCTAGACATATCAAGAACTCTTTGTAAAGAGGGTCTGGTAGACTCTTCAGTTGATCACAAGGGAAACCCTTTGAAAAGATGGACCCTTATCTAGATCTAGTGCTCTTGATTTTTTTCTAATGCCATTAATACCAATTTTCATGTATTCCAACATTATCATAAGTAATTTCTTAAGAAGCTCTCCTGATGTCATCTTGCCCAAATGTGCAGCTGTGGGTTGTTCTGTTCATCTGAGTGGCATTACTAGATGAAGATCTGCAAAAAGAATATTCGAAAGGGAATGTGTTCTCATATTTTGTAGTATTGAAAAAAGCCAGATGTTTGGATAACTTAGATCTCCTCCATCTAGAACTAAAGGATATGATTCTTTATGTTGATTTTGTGTTGTTGTTTCTTTTGTTAGATCTAAAGAAATTTTATAAAATCTCATTAGTCTCATGACTTCCTCCTCAATTGTCCCCAGTGACCTCTAGGAGTTCCTAAATAGTGCCTCCCGTGTGTTCACAACCAGATGCAATCACAGCACTGGGCCCTCTCTGTTTATCTTCTTACCCTGGATCCCACTCATATACGCACACTGCCAGTGGCTGAATTCTAACTAAAGAAGCAATAGTTCACAGAAATAGTCTCTGATGTCTACATAGAGAACAATGAACAAAATTAGTCACTATGATCCTGTTTTTATGTTTATTGCGGAAGATTATTCTTTGTTAGCTTTTATCTTGGCTGCTGGTGCCAATGTAGGAACATGGCTGATCTGATGAAAACCAAGCCTTCTTGTAAGACTTCAAGCACATTATCAGCTATGGATGGTACTGATGACTCCAAAGGAGGCAGTAGACATTTGTGGAAACAAAAGATGATTGGGTCTGTCAGTGGAAGTATAAAAGTAACCCAGATTACTCACACTAAGCTAATTATCCTGCTCTGGTACATACATTAGTTTTAATTTTGTCACTTGTGTAGACAGATACAATTATGCTGGTCAGCTATGTGCTTGTATTTCAAGGATAATGGATCTATTTCCCACTTCGGAATGAGTGCAATAAGTTGTTGACTAAAAATTGCTGACATTACTCTTAATTTGGGTTTCAGGCTTAACAGCAGCATTAGAAGAGATTGAGGTTAGACATTAAGAAACATTCTCACTGGCAGTACTGGAGATATCTCTATCTCTGCTGATGTTACAATTGTTCAGAAATTTTCACCTGTCCAAGATAGAATAGGAACTTTCCTGCCAAAGACTAGACTATGCTACTTCTGAATGTTTCCTCTGACATTGGGACTTTATGATATTGAGGACTGGGGTATCTTTTATCCATTCATCCATCCGTCCATCCATTCATCATTTATTAAACTCTCTTCAACTTGAAGATTTCATGTTTTTCAATAGGGAATTAATAAATGAAAAATAACATTTTTGCCCTTGGGGAACTCATACTCTAGTCATGGGAAACAGACATATAAACAGAAGTAGACATATAGGAGGAAGAGTTAGCCAGGTAACTAGGTGGGTAGTGAGAAGGGAGGACATTCCAGGCAGAGTAGTGGTATATGCATGGAGGTATCAAAGCTAGAGAATAGAGCACACCCCAGCTGATATATAGCCTGATCTAGGGTCTATGCCATTGAGTTGTAAAAGGTAGGTTATGGGATGTTAGCAAGGACTAGATGATGGAGACCCTTTGACTTTGTGGCAGGCCTGTGAGCATGCTGCTCAGTTCTCCCTCCAAGAAATAACTACAAAGAGTATTAACTCATTGAGAGCCTCCGACTGCTACACTTTTTGATTCATATGGAGTTCATACTCTCCCAGACGTGCTCCCAGCCAATGTCTGGCATGGTGGGGGTACCAGAGCTAGGCCGTTTCTACTTCACATAGGACTTCCCTAAAAGGCAATCTTTGCACTGAGGCTTCCCAGTTAAACTGGCCACAACTTTCACAGAGCTGCATGTGAGTGTGTCTTTGGCACTTCTTACTCAACACTTTCTCCTTTCCTTTCCCCCCTGCATAGTGTCAGGACTGCACTATGATCTGATGCTCTTCCCACTCATGCCTGCTTTCTCTTCCCCTTCTCCCTCTCAGGCATTTCCCTCCACAAATCTTGTATATTTGTCATTCTGTCTTGGTGTTTGCTTCCTGGAGAAGCTGAACTGGCGTAGATTCAGTAACGTGTTTGGATTTTGAGCTGAAGGAAATGAGAAGACACTGAAGGGTTTTGCACAGGAAGATTGAGTGTTGAAACCTTTGTTATAGAAAGATTGTTGCTGTAGTGTGGAAGACTGATTTAGGAAGAGTGAGACTTGAGGCAGGGACATCCATTGAGAAGTGAGAATAAAAGATTTGAAATGGAGCAAAAGCAGAGGGCAGAGTGGGAAGAAGGTAGAAACAACAGGGTATATGGAGATAGAAACAACAGGGCTTGGTGATGCATTGGTTGTCAACTGCAATAGAGGGAGAGTAAAGGATGATGGGGGCATATCAATGGTTAAGCATGCCATATGCCTAGCCTTGAAGAATTCTTGGCATGTGGTTTGCTACTGGAGAATCCTTACATGAGTGTAGAGAGGGTAAGTTGGCAATTTCCTGTGCTCCTTATGCTATATTTCCCCTCCACCAGGATGGACACTTCGGCCAAGGAGAGCACCAATGCGGCCCCCTCCTCTCAGGAACTAGGCTGAAAGTTTGGGGAAACTGAGGCCTCAGTTGGTTAACACTCAGGGGTTGACAGAAAGAGAGGTGCCTGAGGCAGTGGTGGTGTCAACCTGTCTAACATAAGGTACTATAAGGCTGTAGGAATCTGTATTAGTTTGCTAGAGCTGCTATAACAAAGAACCCCAAATTGGGTGCTTTAAACAACAGAAATATTTTGTTTCAGAGTTCTGCAGGCTACAAGTCTGAAATCAATGTGTCAGCAGGGCCATGGTCTCCTCACTGGAGACTCTAGGGAAGAATCTGTTTCTTACTCCTTCTTAGCTACTGCTGTCATCACATGGCATTCTCCCTGTGTGTCTTCACATCTTCCGTCTGTGTGTGTCTTTGTGTCTCCTCTTCTTATAGGAACATCAGTCATATTGGATTACAGGCTGGCCCTTTTCTAGTATGACCTCATCTTAATTAATTGTCGGCAATGACCCTTTTTCCAAATAAAGTCACATTCTAAGTTCTAGAAGAACATGTATTTGAGGGTCACTATTCAACCAAGTTCAGAAGCCCCAAGTGAAAACTTAGCAAATCCTGAAACCCTTCACTATACCAACATTACATTATGAACTGTGAAAACTACTTTTACCAAGCCTAACTAGATCTAAAATCTGGTTCTGGCTGCCATTTCTTCCTCCACCATCAGTGTAGCATGTATATCCTTGTAACCCGTCTGGGGCCCACATAAAAATTTCTCTCCAAGGTGCAAGAGGCTGGAGTCAGGCATCAGCTCAGGTGATGGAGGATCCTCTCTCAATTTATCCAGAATTTCTGTCAAGTTTTCCATCACTCTGTTTCCCTCTAGATCAGCCACCAGTTGGTCAAACCTCCGACACTGGATTCATCTAGTCTATCCCATATGATCTTGACATGTGAAAACACTTACTGTTGCATGCCACTGGGTTTTAAAGGTTGTTTGTTATGCAGCACTATAAGGCAATTGATAACTAGCACATTCTTTAAAGTGAGTGATATTAGGAATATCACTGAGTCTCGATTTTGTAGTTTTTCAATCTATAAAATAATTATAACAAGACCTACCCCACCAGAATATTTTGAGAATTAAATAAGGTGACTCAGCATGTAAGATATGGTTATTTCCTGGAAACACTAAAGGCTAAATATGTGTATTTTAAGATCGCATTATAAGACAGTCATCCACATCTCTGTCCCAGGGATCATGTTCCAAATAATATTTCTGTATCCCAAGCATTGTGGATGTGCTGCACATGGGCTACTGTTCAGTGCCTTCCAAGCTTCAGAGGGTGAGACTATTAGAGATTCCCTTAAATTAAATTCTAGAGTTAACTAAGTGTTTGCAGAATTCATGTCACCAATGGGTAAGGCAAAGAAACCAGAAGGTGAAACATCACCTTTATGATATCGATTGGAAAAGACCTCATGGAAAAGGTGACAAAAGAGAGAAACAGTGGAAATGGCATAAGCTTTAGAGATGGGGGGCATTCAAAACCTGGGCTTATTTGCTAGCTATGAAACTTTAACAGGTTATTTAATCTCAGTAAGCTGTGGTTTTTCCACATTATAAATGGGAATAAAATTAAGAATCTTGTAAAATGGTTAAGAACATTAAAGATAATGCATGCATTTAAGCCATCTAAGATAAAGTAGGGACTCTTCCATCTACATGTGAAAAATCTTGCCCCTTTTACTTGGTCTTGGAGCATAAAGGCTTGGGGAACAGACATCCTGGCTAACATGGTGAAATCCTGTCTCTACTAAAAATACAAAAAATTAGCCGGGCGTGGTGGTGGGTCCCTGTAGTCCCAGCTACTCGGGAGGCTGAGGCAGGAAAATGGCCTGAAGCCAGGAGGCGGAGCTTGCGGTGAGCTGAGATGGCGCCACTGCACTCCAGACTGGGCGACAGACCGAGACTCCGTCTCAAAAAAAAAAAAAAAAAGAAAAAGAAGAAGAAAAAAAGACTTGGGGAACAGAAAGCCAGCTAACATAAATAAGTTTAGGTGCTGAACTATGCCTGGAAATTTGGATAAAGAAAGCAGCAAAGAAATTAGTATTTTTTGTGTGTCAGTTTTAATGCACAGAATTTTTTTCTTTTGTATTGTCTTACACTATATTTAGGTACAAGGTGTCCCAGAACAAAAGCTGGATGGTATTTTTAAATGTGCAAAACAATGACATGATTGGTATTCTATATTATCAGCATCACATTGCCAAACACATGAAAATTTTAGAATCAACTATCTGCTTTTCACATATGTCTACTGCAATGTTGCAGTCTGACCCTGCTTTAAGTGTCTTTGCGGCTTTGACTCTAAATGTTAAATATGATGCTTTACATTTGTATAGCACTTAATAATGAAACTCTTTTCCAGATATTATTTTATTTTTCACCTCCTCAGCAACTCAATTGAATAGCAATTCTTATCCACAATTTGAAGATGGGGAACAGGTTCTGAGTAATTAAATCGTGTGTCCAAAGTCACAAAATTAGTAGATACTGATCTAAACCACAAAGTGGTAAGGAAGATGTGAGGCATTCCCTGAGACCTCTTATATGTCTGTCGCTATGCTAGGTTCTTTACTTTTAACTTCTCTAATAATCACAAAACACACAATCTTCTGTGGCAGACCAGCTGGGTACCTCTTTATTAGTCACTGTTCCGTCCTCCAATCTGGCTCACGGAACCTACATTTTCTTTTCACATGTAAGCTCAATTGTGCTTAAGAAAGGGGGGCTCCAAACCTAGCCTTACATGACAATTTATGGGCAGTCCAAACTGACCATGACAACCCATTGTTCTTTCTAGTGACTGGTGCAGAGATGGGCATATGGTCCAGCTTACCCAAAGATTTAAAAGAGGAGTTTTCTGGAAGTTTTGGAAAAGACACACTCCCCTTCTCCCCCAACACCACTCTAATAAAAAGAGAGCAAAAGATACATAAGGACAGCCCCCAACTCCGTCTTTCCTGCTCTGGGTGTTGCCATATGAGGGTCTGATGTTTGGAGCCATGACAGCCATTTCAATCATGAAGAGAAATTAAAGCAAAGCAAAACAAAACAGAAGCTGAGCCGCAGACTGACACCTTTGAGCTATACAATGAGTCAGTCTGGAAAAGCCGACTTTCAGATTTCTTGTTACGTGAGTTAATTAAAAGTTTTTATTGCCAAAGCCACTTTTAGTCACATATTCTATCACCTGCTCTTGAAATCATCCTAGATGATTCAGCCTTACAAATAGGCATTGTGATCACTGTTGATAAAACTGAGGAACAAAGAGTTTAAGTAGTCCAAGGCCACTAATGCAGAAAGTGGCAGATTTGAAATTTGAACTTTCATGTGTCTGACTTAGGCCACAAGGTAAAACTGCCTAATTTATACTTTGGCCTGATAATGATCCTCTTTATTTTGTGCCTCTCAATGCTGGGGAAAGCAATGAGGAGAGGTGGGAAGAATAGAGGACTCAGAGGTAAAAATTCAGACTTCAAGTTCTCGTTTTACCATTTTGGAAGAGTGTTACTTTGGGCAAGTCTCTTGATCTGAGACTCAGTTTTTTTCATCCATCAAATGAGGATAATAACCTCTGGCCTATTTCCTTCCAGGGCTATGGTGAAGATGACAAGAGACAAGGTATGTGGAAATCTCTCTCTACTGTAGAGGATAAAAGATTCTTCTTATTAGAGAAGACATCCTCAGGGCAGACATGGTCTCCTTGTGAGGTACAGTAGAGACTAAGGATACTAATGGTCCCTAACCTGAGTACTATAATAATGTTATTGCTTTTGCTAAATTTATAATTTGTAAGTTGTAAATTCAAACATTCTCCCCTCTGAATGCCATTCTGAAGGTTAATGAATGAAATACGTAATTTTCAAATCCCAACAGTTGGTGTTAATTGGAAGCAAACACACACCTTCAGGGTTGATCTCTCATAACAAGACAGTCAGATAACTTAACCTCAAAGCAATTCATTACTGCACCACTCAGAGCTCTGGGAACATGGTAGACATTTCAAAGGATTTAGATGTGTGTGCATGTTTCCCCCCACCCAGTCTCTTTGCAAAAATAGTAAACTAGAAGCAAGAAGAGGACCAAGGGAAATTTAAGGGAATAAGATAAAGAATTTTAAAATAACTCGAAACACTAAATCCATAGGATTTAATTAGAAACAACCCTGGAGGTTGCCAGCATTTGCTACTTATCCATGATAGAATATTTTACAATATTTAAAAATCATTACCTGAAAGGTGATTTAAAGGTACAGGACACTACACTTAGGGTCATGGGAAGAGATAATGATACAACAGAATGTAGAAGCCATATGATTCCAAAGGAATAAGATGTGTCTCTCATACACATACATACCTGAAAGGAACTATGAATTTTGACTTTCTGAGAGAGAGACTTCAAAAATTCAAAGTCACATACAATTTTTTTTGAAACAAAAACTTTGTGTTTGCATCTCTTTTCTCAAAGTTATAGGAAAAGGACATAGTTTGCACAGTATATTTTTATAAGGTTCTCCATTGATTCTGTGCTTACTGTATGCAGGCAGTGTTCTAAGCATTTTACATGTATTTGCTTCCATTTAGTTCTTACAGTAATCCTGTGAGGCAAGTATTATGATCACTCCCATGTTAAAGATGGGAAAAATGAGGATCACAAAGATTAAGTTGTCTTACAGGACCCAGCTGGTAAATGAGGGAGTCTGGAGCAGAAACTTAGCTGACTCTGGAACCAGTTCCATACCACATTTAAATATCCTCTATGCTAAGTTGACAATTTATGTATATTTGTATAGAATTAAGTCAATTGTATGGGGGAGTAGGAGAACAAGAAGCTTTTCTATTTTATTTTGTTTTCTTATCCTTGAAATAAAATGGATACAAAGGGTGTTGTGTCAAGACCATTCGATCTGAATATTTTGTCTCCTGCCTTTCTCACGGTGCCACCTCCTTAGTTTTAAATTCTCCATCTCTGGGTCAGATGATCTCAGCTGTCCTTACTGGTGGGCTCTCTGCATCCAGCCTCACCCTCTTTCAATCTGTCCTTTAGAGCAAGCTTTCAGTTACAAAAATCCGATCCCTTCTTGCCTCTGGTGAGACAATGTTATCACTGTCTGCATGTCCTTCAGGCAGGCACCCACAAGTCTGGCTTACCATGCAGAAGCCCCCCTAATCCTGCCCTGGCTAAAAATGTGCGCTAATTGTATGCATTTTTATATACAAATGCTGAGTTTTGCTGCAGAATATATTCTTTAAATTAGTCATTTTTAAAAAACTGCCATCACATCACACCTCCTATGGGTTTCCAAACATTCTGAGCTGTGTCTCCTCTTGTGTCTTCATCCTTTGTTCACCTCACTTATCATTTAAGCAAAATAGGTGTAGTGTCTAGGGTCTATGACACTTTTAGGGGCTAAAAAATGTTTTAATTAAAAGAAAAACTAAATATGCTCTACCTTGGGTTATACTTATCTTTATACCAATGCAGTCATAACATAGAATTATGTGTGTGTGTGTGTGTGTGTATATATATATATATATTTTTTTTTTTACAGAGGACAAGGCCAATGAAATCAAAAGTTCCTAAGATCAATGAAATTTATAATGCCACCCTGACTCTCCCTTCTTTCTGTAAGACCCACAGCCCACATGGAGAAATCCTGCCCATTCTTAAAAAAATCTTGACCAAGTGTCATCTTCCATGAAACCTTTCCTGACAACTCCTCTCAAGCATTTTAATTAATGCATGCATTTATTCATTTATATATCACTTTCCTCTTTCATTGGCTCTTCCTCCAAGAAGGCAATTTCAAGCAGAGAGTAAAATAATCCTAGCCAAGAAATAAGAACATTGATTATATGCCAATCCAGTGGTAAGTGCTTTACCCACGTTCATCTGCTTTAGACTCACACTATGGGGTAGACATTATTATCATCCTTATTTTACATTTGAGAATATGGAGGCTAACAGAGATTGAAATGTTATCAGTTACAAGTGGCAGAGTGAGGGCTTAAACCCAGGCCTACTGGATCTGGAGGCTAAAGCTGGCTGTCTTGGTAGCAGGATATTGGGGAAGAGCCCTCTTCACTGGCTTCATGATTCCAAGTAGAGATATGTCAATACTGTAACATCTTTGGAATTTTGTTTTTTTCATCTTCTACCTCTAGCCCTGGATGGAAGAATGACCATGTGATGCCTAGGCCAGTCACTTTCCTCTTCATCTTCTCTTTTTGGAATTCACCCATTTGGAGAGAGCACGTTCTCTGGTTTGCTCCCTACCATTAGAGAAGTTTGGAAGGCCTGCAGCTCTTCAGCTCCTCCTTTTATGTCTATTTTGATATTCATGAGGTTAACATACTCAACCATGTCTTCAACTTCTCATGCGGTTGTAAAGCTGATACTTCAGTTAGTCTCTCCTTTGCTTTCATATTTGGGCACAGAAGAACAGTGAGAGTTCTTTGGGCTCTTAAAAACACCAACATGCTCCCAATCATAAGGCACAAAGATAACTCAGAGGAGGGCCGGATAAACTATTTTGAAATAGAAAGGACTTTTTAGAAAGGGGGGATTCTGAGCTGAATTTTTAAATGCCAATCTCTATGTAGCAGAAAAACAACATTGGTTTGAAAGTAAAGTATTTTAATTCAACATTATATTGAGCTCCAGGATTATACTAACTAATTAAACAGGCATCATTCTTAATGGCAGCAGTAGCAGTGGAAAATCTATGAATTTAAAGTACTCACTATTACTAGGGTATTAACACCTTACATGGTGTATTTCATTTAATTCTCACAGTATCTCTTTGTTAGTAAATACCTTCTGTTTCATAGATGTATAAAGTATTATTCAGAGATGTTAAGTAATCTGTCAAAATGATCAGAAATAATGTAAAACAAAATTATAATTGAGGATTCAACCTACTTACCTGTCTCCAGTGCCAATATGTTTATATTATTGACATAGTTATTTTTCACCATCTCACTGCCTTGAACTTACTGCCTATAGAGCTCTTATCTCTAGACATTTTGATGATCTGTTTCCCTGTCTATCTCCTCTAATAGAATGTGAACTCCATGAGGGTAGAAATAGTATCCTACTCCTTTTTTATCTTCTGCTCTTAGCATATTTCATTTCTTCAGTGATATCTGTCTTCTGAGTTCTGCTATTTGCTAGGCACAATATGCAGTGTGGGCCACAAGCTGGTGAACAAGACAGACATTATATCATTCCTACCCTATGGTGCTGATACTTTATCAGGGTAAACATAAAATGAACACGTTAAAAAAATAAGCAACTTAAGATCAATATAAGTACTGTGAGATAAAGGAACATGTTGGGTAGGCTGGATAGAGGGAGAATGGACAAGGAAGGCCTCACTGTAAATTCTAAGTTGAGACTTGAGGGATGGACAAGAGCCAAGTTCAGGGCACAGACATTTCAAGAGGAAGCAAAAATATGAGTGAAGGATCTGACATGGGAAAGATCTTGACATGCTCAGAGTTAGAAGATGTGAAGAGTAGCAAATGAAACTTACAGAGCCTTGGGGAGAGCTTTGGATTTTAATTCAAGTGCAATAGGCAGACACTAAAAAATAATAAACAAGTAATGATCACAGGGGTGAAGAAAAAAGAATGTTGCTAAAATTCTTTTGAAGATAAAATTGACAAAGATTGCAGGGGATTAGTTGCACGGTGAGGGAGGAATCAAGGTTGACCTGAGGGAAGGCTTCCAGCATGAGCAACTGGGTAAGTAGTGGTACCATTTACTAAGATGGGGAAGGCTGGGGAAGCATAGATTGGAGAGTATACTGGGGAAGGTAGTAAGCATTAACACGTTTGAGATTACTATCAGATATTCAAGCATGGTTGTAAAAAATTGACAATGACCACAGCTTATCTCTGTTTGGTTACATTATTGCCATTTGTTGGTGGGCATGTTACAACACCTGGATGCAGAAATAAGTAAGTGTGCAACTCAAAGTAACTCCCAAGAGCCAGCATATATTCCTATCAAATGTTGGCTTGAAACCATTTTTAGAAATATTTTTATATGCTGAAAAAGTACAGTTGTGACTGAAAACAAGAGTAAATCTCCCATCTCCCACACCTGCCTTGCATTTACTTCAACTATAGTTCTAGAAATCTAGCTTGGAATAGAGCTGAGAGTGAAATATTAAGACACGAGGTTTGCATCTTCAGGATACAGCTCTTTACCCTCTAACGTATACTCATTTGAACAACAGTAACAAAGCAGCTTGCAAAAGGGTAAGGCCACCTTCTAGCTTCTAGCAGGGAACAAGACATATGCAAATGAACATTTACTCTCTTGCTAAGCAAACATGGTCAGTTATTACAATGGGCCAATGAGGGTATAGTAAAAAATCACAATATGAAAAATAAACAGAATTTAAATGAAAAAATATTAATCATAGAGCTAAATGCTTGGTATGGAAATATCATGAGAACATGGAGGGGACAAATCTCATAATACATTTCCAAATAAATGATGACAGTTTTCATTAGATGTCTGTGAAGGGCATTAAATATATTCTGTTGAAAAATTATTCATAAGAAAACTAACTTGTAATTTTGTTGGTGTGATATTAATATGTTTGACTCAATAGGTAGACTTATAAAATACATAGTGTAGCTCAGATAAAAATATACATCTTTAGATCTGAATTTTTCTGAGATATCTCTATGTTACTTTGATAAAATATTGATAAGATTGAGATAACTATTATAAGAAATGGCTTAGAAATGCCCTAAAAAAACCCTAAAAATTTGCAATTTCTTTCCCTGCTTTGCCTTATCTTCTCTACTGAAATCTTGTAGACAAGGCTTCTGTGCTTCCCCAACACTCTGATAAGGACTGTATTTAAGGCTTCTTTCTGTTTCCCAATGCTCTGATCCTCGTGAGGACTCAGGACTGCTTGTGGCCTTGTATGAAGGCCATCAGTGGTAACTGAATGGTTCTAAGCACAATTATCTAACTCTGACACTCTGCTACTTACCTTTAATGGCTTCCCAATGCCACCTGGATGGCATTTGAACTCGTTAGTCAGGTTTACAGAGCCCTTTCACACTGGCCCTTATCCATAGCCTTATCTTCTGACCTCACACAAACAAAAAGTCTTCAAAAACTTCATACAAGATGCATATTGTGAAGAAACTATGCAAGGATTTCAAACTTTTTTTTGCACCAAAATAAACTCATACTAACTTGTTATAACATGGCTGAACAGGGTCTAGTTTGAGATACTAAGAAGGATAAGGCATCAGTTTGAAAACAGCCAATATCAGAGCACATGAATTCTGCTAAAACCGAAGCAAGAACAACCATCAAATACATGGTGAAGCTTGGGTAAAAGAATGCTGAAATCATTGATGTCTTACAGAAAGTTTATAAGGACAATGCCTCAAAGAAATCATCAAACTACAAATGGATCATTCATTTTAAGAAGGAATAAGATGATATTGAAGATGAAGCCCACAGGGGCAGACAAACCACATCAATTTGTGAGGAAAAATTAGTCCACGCTCTAATTGAAAAGCACTGATAATTAACAGCAGAAACAATAACCAACACCATAGATGTCTCAATTAATTCAGCTTACATAATTCTGACTGAGAAATTAAAGTTGAGCAAACTGTCCACTCAATGGACAAATGCTGAGGAATGCCAAAACCATTGTATCCAGATTAACTGCAGATAAAAGCAGAGATTTGAATGGAAATTTTAAAAAGTGTGATCAAACTCCTGAAGCATGTATTCAAATAATTATGACAGAGGTGAAACATGGCTTTACAAGTACAATTCTGAAGACACAGCACAATCAAAGCAATGGCTACCAAGAGGTTAAAGTTGCCCAGTCAAAAGAGCAAAGGTCAAGGCAACAGTTTTTTTGGGATGCTGAAGGGATTTTGCTTATTGACTTTCTGAAGGACCAAAGAATGAAAACATCTGCTTATTTTGAGAGTATTTTGAGAAAGTTAGCCAAAGCTTTATCAGAAAAACACCCAAGGTAACTTCACCAAAGAGTTTCTGTCCACCATAACAATGCTTCTGCTCATTCTCCTTATCATACAAGGGCAATTTTGCAAGATTTTCTGTAGAAAATCATTAGGCATCCACCCTACAGTTTTGATTTGGCTCCTTCGGACTTCTTTTTGTTTCTTAAAACATCTGTAGAGGGCACTCATTTTTCTTCAGTTAACAGTATCAAAAAGACTGCATTGATATGGTTAAATTCCCAGAAACTTTGGTTCTTCAGGGCTGGACTAAATAGCTAGTATCATTGCTTACAAAAGTGTCTGACTTAAACTTGATGGAGCTTCTGTTGAGAAATAAAGTTCATATATTTTTATTTTTCCCTTTTATTTCCATTTTTTGTATGGACTTTTTGAAGTCCCCTCATACCTGACAATCCAGCTAGAACTATTGCCCACATACATTTTTTTCTGACTCTTATATCTTACCGTTTCCTTGACCTATGACCTGATTGCCCTTCAAAACCCACACCTAGAAAGGTGTTCACCTAGTTAACTCCTGCTTATTCTTGCTTTTAGACTCAATCAACTCATCATCTCTTTCAGGGAGCCTGTACCATTTCCATCACTCTGGCATACTGCCAAAGCACCCCACTCTTACCCTGATTATGGCACTTCCATCGTGTTACTAATTTCTACGCTTATCTTTATTAATCTTTATTACAAGACCTAGAGTTGCTTGAATAAAGAAGCTTCATCTTCATCTTCTATTGCCATCACCTGGCACACTACCAGTGGGTGTTCAATGTGTGTTTTTGCTTGTTTTTTTCATTGAACAAAATAATTCAATGTTCATTTCACTCTACCTTGTCCCAAATCTCCTTGTTCATCACTTGCAGAGATACTCCCTAGCCTTGAAAATAAGAGTGTGTCACTTCAGGGGCAAAATCAATAGGCTTCTCTTAAGTAATGGGTAGTTGGAAATAAGAAAGGAGGATGTGCTTTGATCAAGTTAAGGGTACCCTAGAGAGTAAAGAATGACAGTCAAGGTGTGCCACAATGTGACACAACATGTTAATTTCACAAAGGGAGCCTCTCAGAGTTTTGCAGAGGGAGTAGACGTGGTCATCTGAGAATATACAAAACACCTTGTGATCCTCCTAAAGTTTCTTTTTCGATTTTGGCAGAGTTGTAATTGACCATCCACACAGGTGAGATAATGTAAAATATTTTGAGTGTAAATTCCTGGGAAGCCTCATTCAAATGTGGATAGCATGGAAGGACCAGCTTTTGTGTATATATGTGTGTGCACTTTATTTTAAAAAATAGCATTCTAAAATCTGGCTGATAATGAAAATAATAAGCAATGCTAGTTTATAGATAAACTCATTACAGTTTTTTTAGAGGCAAACTTCACCAAAAAATGCACAGTTCTTGAATTTCAATCAGACACATCCCTGGAGACTGCATCTTTAATGCTGACCTGGTAAAGTTATTCTTCCTGAATATGAGCCATTGTCTTTATCTTATTTGTTAGAGGAGGATGGAGAAATGAAATTACCTGGTAAAAACAAGCAAAGAGGAGTTTAAGTGTCATGAGGGAGCATCCTTGTTTGTAGTGACTTTCATTTCAGTTGGCTTCATGAAACATTTATTGCGCAGCTACCATGTACCAAGGCTAGGTCCTGGCGTTACGGAGGTGAGAATGCCATTGCCTAAAAGGCATTAACCAGTAAATGAAGGTCTGTGTTCTAAGTAAATTCCTATTCTATTAAAAGTCATCTTTTAAATGCAATTTTCTCAAAAAAACAAAAACAAAACAAAACAAAACCTGTCTCTGTCCTGGGTCCCACAGCATCCTGTTCATTCCTGTATTCTGCCTACTAAATGTTAGTGATTATTATTATTATGCTCTTTCTCACATTATTCTGATATTGTTGGCTTCTGAGTTTTCCACAGACTAGACTCTCCTTAGAAAAAAGGGGCTGTGGTGAAGTAGGCAGGAACATGGATGCTGCTTTATAGCACATGGGTTCAAATCCAAAGTCTGCATTTATTAGATGAGTGATTTCAGGCAAGGTATTTAATAGCTCTGTGCCTCAGTTTCCCCATCTGTAAAATGGGAATAATAATATTACCCACTTCAAATGACTGTAATTATGACAAATGAGTTGATATACATATGTTTAGAATAGTGCTTTACAGGGAGTAAACACTCAATAATACTAACTATTTGAAATTTTTGTACATACACACAAAGTACCTGCCTCTGTGTAAAAGCTGCTTGCCTACATTTCCAGTTCTTGCTTTTAGCTTGACATCTTACCTATAATAGATGTTAGTATGCATTGTTAGATGGTGTTTCCACTCACCTTGTCTGAGAGAGAAACCTGGGACTTATCCTCAGAAACATCCTCACCCTTTCCCTCCACATCCCATCTGACATCCACCTTCTTCATTCTAACTCCACACCAGCTCTTTAGTCATGCTCCATCATCCCTCTTGCCCCTACTGTAGTTTCAGTTCTCACCATTACATGCCTGGACACTGCAGGAATCTTCAAATTGTTCTGTGTCCTTCTACTTTGATACCATGTGGTCAATTTTCAATGTCACAATCTGTGAGGTCTTTAAAAATATAAAACAGGTAACATCACACCCCAGTGTAAAACTTTCAGTGGGTTTTCCTGAGACTGAAAACAAAATTCTTAATGTGGTTAAAGAACTGGAATGTGATCTTGTCTCTCACTAGCAACTCAGCTTCACCTTGGGTCGCCTGTGAGTCTGTTCCCATTTCCTTGAAGGTAGTGATCTCTGCCTTCTCTCAGGATCTTTCATTTGCCTGTAATGTTCTTTCTCTGACTGATTCTATCTTTTAGGGCTTAGCCTAAAAGTCACTTGTGCAGAGCAGCCTTCCCTGGTTCCCCATCCTCACTATTCCCAGTCATTACCTAGCCCTCCCCTTCATGTCAGCTAGCACAATTTGTGTGCACGTAGACTTATCTGAGTGACTGTTTTGCACTGTTAATCTCTCCACCAGTTTGTAAGTTTCACAAGGACAGGTGCTGTGTTTGTTTCATCCAGTTTATCCTCAATGCTTAGCAAAATTCTTGGTGCTCAATAAATAATTAGCAAATAAAAGAATGTCCAGTAACTATTTATTTAGTAAATGCATAGGTTGCAGCAATGAATGAACTAAAATAAAATCTTTTGGATTTGCTCTGTAACAAACACTAGGGCTCTGATATGCTTTGTTTATTTTCTTTTCTCTGCCTGTCATGATTTTACTGCTGAAGGAGCTATATTACAAAACATCTAAATACACAGAAAGGGCCATTTCCACTTAGAAGAAATTAAATGTATCTTTGATCTCAGTCACTGGAAGTTCCTGTGATAAAAACAACCCCAAATTTGTTCCTGCAAAGAAGATCTCGGCAGTGAGCAGTGTACATCATGTCTGGTCTTGTTGTGATGTGTGTGTATGAATACATGTAGAATCATTTCCAGCCTTCCAGAAACCATATTTCAAGAAGCATATATTAAAACACTCATAAAATACTAATTCAGCCAATAATTATACATGGCAGTGACCTGGGGTGAGAAGGACAAGAAGTGAATTAGATTTGTAGAGATGAGAACATTGAGACCCTGAACAAGACTAGGTGAAAAATGAAAGTTATACATATATATGAAATTGAAGACTGATTAGAGACGCGGAGAAGGTTAGAGATGACAGGAATCTTCATGAATATTTGATAGAAAATAAGAAGGAGACAGTAACACAGGACTTAAGATAGAGGTGCAGAATCAGACAGACCTGTGTTCAAATTGTGGCTTTGCCACTTACAGCTTTGAGATCTTGGCCAAATTATTTGACCTTCCATATTTGCAATTCATTATCTAAAAATAGAGACAATAATACTTTTCTTACAAGATTTTTGTGTGACCTATATAGCATAATGCACATAATAAAAATGTATGTAACACAGTGCTAGGCATCCTCTGAGTCCTCAACAAGGGTTGTTGTGATTATATAAATCTATTATTTTATGAATGGAAAATATAGGAAGGACTCAAAGTGAAAACACAATTTGCCAAAGGCCATGTGGCAGGGTGGAGATCAGACAAGGACTGTCATATATGACCAATAATTGCCAGGTTTTTATTCCTTTCTCTTCCCTATTCCTCCCTTCCCTTCCTATCCTTCCTCACACACATTATAGAACATACAGCAACAGGTGGAGGACAATGCAAAAGCCATTAAAAGGTCTTTCTGGTTTTGGCAATATGTCTATTAAACTATATAATTTGACAAACTTCCTGTTATTAGCAACCCCTGTTATGGCATGTATATACATTTAATAAAGATTTAAAAAAGTCTTCATATGCATAAGCTCAGTTTGAAATAAAGAAATGTAATTCTTCAGTTTCAGGAAATGCAGGGAGAGCTGAACACAATCTGAGAGCTGATAATTTAGCTGCCTGGAGCCAAGACAGGGATGGGAATAGAGTCAGTTTCTATAATATTTCATTACAACTTGAAGACATGAGATGATATCTTGGTCCTGCCTGAGACAGGTAGTTTTAACCAAGACTTTTGTATAAATCTAGGGTTGTAAAAGATGGGCTAGAAAAAAAAAAAAAAAAAAAAAAGGGCAGCCGGGCGCAGTGGCTCATGCCTGTAATCCCAGCACTTTGGGAGGCCGAGGCAGGTGGATCACGAGGTCAGGAGATCGAGACCATCCTGGCTAACACGGTGAAAACCCGTCTCTTCTAAAAATACAAAAAATTAGCCGGGCATGGTGGTGGGCACCTGTAGTCCCAGCTACCCGGGAGGGTGAGGCAGGAGAATGGCATGAACCCGAGAGACAGAGCTTGCAGTGAGCCGAGATCGTGCCACTGCAATCCAGCCTGGGCAACAGAGCGAGAGTGAGGTTCCATCCAAAAAAAAGGGGGAGAAAAAAACCAGTTTTCCACATGAGGAGATGCAGAGAGATTGTGTACAAGTTCATGTTGTAGCCTACGTCTAAGCTCTAGTTGAGAAAAAAAGACAAATGTTTAAATCTTGAATCTATGTTTCATGTAGATTTGAGGTTCAAATGTAAGCAGGGGTTAAACTTTGCGTCAGGAAACTTCAAGCTGAAAAATTAGTATGATTGGTTGTAGTTTAGTGATGCTCATTAAATGCATGGTAGACAAAAAATGCAAAAGCACTTCTGGAGAGAGAATCTTTCAATAAAAATGATTAGTAGCCTTAGAACATTGTTAATAGAAGAATGTAAAAAGAATAATAAATTAAGTATACTTAAATAATTACAAACATTAAAATAAACTTAAACTATAAGTCAATAATAAAAGAAACAGGTGTGATAAAGAACTAAGTTGAACTTCTAGATACAAAAGAAAAAGCAGTGAAAGATTACTAAAAATTAAACAAAAGATTAGAGACGGAAAAAGAGAAAGTGAACTGAGATGTGTCTAAGGAAACTGTTCCAAATGCAGTACTGAGAGCAAAAAAAAGGTTAAAAATACAAAAACGGGTAAAGAAAAATAGAAAAAAAGAGTAAGAAAATCCAAAAGTACTTCTCATAGTAGTTTGAAAATAGAAAATAGAAGAAATGTGGGAGTGTGGGTGATGCAATATTTAAAGAAACCATTACCAAGAACTTTTTAAAACTAGCAAAAGCCATGATCTCTTACATTTAAAGTCCAATGAACTTCATGCAGAATAAACAAAGTAAACCTAGACGTAGAACTATCATAGAAAATTACAGAATACCAAAACAGAGACAAAATCATTAAGATAACATTTTAAAAAGACAGATTACTTAGAAAGAAATTACTGCTAATCTGAGATACAATTTCTCAGTAGCAGATAAGAGGCTAGGGTAAAATGGAACAGCATTTTTAAAGGCTTGAAAACAGAATTCTATGCTCAGATAAAGTTCGTTCCAAAGTAAAGACAAATAAAGATTGTAGATACATACGAACTGAAGTAATATTTCAGTTACAAACTTCAGATGAAAATTATAATAGGGTATATGTTAAGAAGAAGAAAATTGAACCTAGAATGAAGCCATGAGATAAAGAAATGGTGGGTATAAAGTCTGGTTAACACATGGATAAGACTAAGACAAAGATTGATTGTACAAGCGATAATAATACTTAATTTAGGGAGAGTAAAGCCGAAAACTAAAATACTAGAGAACAATAGTAGGTGATACAGAAGGAAGTGACTTGGCATAACGTGTTCTAAGGTCCTTATGCTGCCAGAAAGGATGGTGAAGATACTGATTAACTTCAAAAATGTTAAGGTAATCAACAAAATAGTAGGAAAAAAGCATGCATACATTCTTAGAAAATTGAACAGTGTAAAAAAAGTAAAATAAAGAAAACTTTATCAATTTAACAGAAAATTAAAAAAGGAGGGAAACCAAGAAGAAGAAACATGTTAAACAAATAGACAATAATCATAATAAATATAAATGTATTTATTATGTAATACATAAATAGTCTAAACTTGACATTTCACAAGAGACACAACTAAAACATAAAAATACAAAATGGCTAAAAGTAAAGATATGAGAAAAAGATATTTTAGAAAAAATATAAGCTGATCAAGTAAAGTTTGCATAGATGTAGTATCAGATAAAGTAGTGTTTAGGGTAAAATGAACTACTAGGAATAAAGGGTCATCATATACTATGTAAAATGATCTCTCAAGGTGTGTGACATAATAAAGTTGACTTAAAATATGTAAAGCACAAATTGAGAGAACTTCAAAGAGAAATTGGTGAGTCCATAGTCATAGGTGACAGATTTTAATGTAATTATCTTGGTAATTAATAGATGAAAGAAATAAAAAATTATGAAAACTATAGTAGTGATGAACATTAGCAAGCACGATCTAATTAACTACACTAGAGAATATATTCTTTTTTTTTTAAAAAAAAGAGAATATATTCTTTTTGAGCATACATGTTATATTTCAAAAAGTTGATTGTGTACTATAAAGCAAAGCAAATCTCAATATATACTAATGAATCAGTATCACTGAATACAATGTCTTTCCACGACGCAAAAAAAAGGAATATTAATAGCAAAGTACAATTACCAATTCATTGTGAGGCTGACAATTATAAAAAAATGTAATTCTAACTCATGAGTTAAAGAAAAAATTGAGCAGAAATTAGAATATACTTAGAAATGGATAATAAAAATAATACATTTCAAAACTTGTGGTGTATAGCTAATGCAGTTCTTGGGGGGAATTTATGGCCGTTACATGCTTATATTAGAAAAGAAGAAGGCTGAAAATTAGCTGAGCATTCAAAACAGTATTAAGATAATTAAATAACAAGAGAGTAAACACATATAACAGAAAGTAACAATAAAATATATTAACAAAAATGTATGAAATAAAAAATAAATGTAAAGTGGAAAAGAATGAAATGCTCAAAGTTTGCAATTTGAAAAGACCAACAAAATTACAAAATAAAGAAACTTTTGGTAATATCCATCAAGAAGAGAAGAGAAGACACAAAGAAGTAGACTAGAAACAAAAGGGCAATAAAACTGTGGATAGATCAGAAAATTTTAACGAGGATACTATTTCAAAATACATTACACCAAAAAATTTAAAAAATTAGATAAAACAGAAAATTCTCTAGAAAAATTATAACCTACTATTGCTGACTCAAGGTGAAATTTTCTACCTGTACAGACTATTAATCATTAAATTGAAAAAATAGTTCAAAACATGCACATATTTTTTTTTCCACCTAAATAGCTCTAGCTGGCTCACATGTTCTTCATATACAGAATTTCAAAAGAGCCATCATTTTGATTCCTTTGCCTTGGTACACTATCTGTGTCTTCTTTTTAGTTTTATTTTTTACTTTGCTAAGTTCTGTTTGGTCTTCCTCTTTTCCCTATTATATAAACAGCACTTGCTTTGTGCCAGGCTCTGTTCTAGGTACTTGTGATAAAAAATGAATTAGACATGGTTCCTGCCTCAGAGGGACTCACAGTCTAGTAGAAGTTCAGATAAGTCACCAATAATGTAAGAAAGTTAAAAACATTGTGGCATGGGGCATTCGATTAGGCTGGTGCAAAAGTCATTGCAGTTTTTGCCATTACCGCAATTACTTTTGCACCAACCTAATAGGTGCAGGTTGAGAACCGATACAGCCATTCTGGATCTGGATCTTCCAAAATGCTATATAGTGTTAGAAGTGAAGACGTCATACTTTATCAATTTTTTTTTTTTCTTATTTACATGTCTAAGATTTTCAAGTTCCTGTTTGGAAACAATTTTAAACTTACAGAAAAGGTACAAGAATATTACAGAAACAACTCCTGAAAGGATCACCTTAAATCTTAACTATCAGCCTAGAGGGCTGCACCCAACTCTACATGGCGTGGGGAGGGCAACAGATCAAAGGGAGAAACTTCCATTAGAGTTCAGCCGCCTGAAAAATGTGTCCCCAGGTGTTCCGGGGAGGGAAAATCGATTACCACGTAGCATCAACAAACAACACTTTGCTGCCCATGCTCTCTTAAACTTATATTTATCTGGCTATCCAGCTCCTCCTGATTTCAAAACTTTCTCCACCCAAGATGTCTGGGAGTGTCTAAAAAGTGTCCTTCCAAATGTAAAGGATTCTTTTTTTTTTCTCCTTGTCTTTTGAGGCGGAGTCGCCCTCTGTCGCCCAGGCTGCAGTGCAGTGGCACCATCTCGGCTCACTCAAGCTCCGCCTCCCAGGTTCACGCCATTCTCCTGACTCAGCCTCCCAAGTATCTGGGATTACAGGCGCCCGCCAATAAGCCCGGTTAATTTTTTGTATTTTTAGTAGAGACGGGGTTTCACCATGTTAGCCAGGATAGTCTCGATTTCCTGACCTCGTGATCCGCCCGCCTTGGCCTCCCAAAGTGCTGGGATTAAAGGCGTGATCCACCGCGCCCGGCAGGGATTCTTAAATTTAGTGCCATGCATAGTCAAATAAATAGGAAATGACATTTTTCTTTTTTTGCACTGGTTTTTAAATACCTTTCTCAAAAGGTCAATTCTGGAATTAGTTTGATATAGAAATAATTCTCTAGGAAAAATATATTCAAAGAGAATATTTGCTAAAGAAATGATTGCATCAGTGGTCCAGGGGAAATAAATCAGTCACAGAAGCACTACACAACTTTGTTCTCCTAATTATAGGGCCCCATGGGACCCCCAATTAGGCAAGTGTCCTCTCTTCCATGTCACTCTTGCTTCTTTGGTGAATTCATTTTGAAAAAGTATGCCTTAAACTTTGAGCTGGACTTGAGAAAATACCTGCATTTGTCACAGTTTTTTTTCATTGCAGGCATTTTAGGCCCTATTATTTTTAAAGAAAATAAATGTTGTAACAATTGTTGATGATAGAGATTTCTCTGTGTGGAATATTTTATGATCCATAGTAGAGAATTTTATATAATGCCAGAGTAGAGAAAATATTTGAATTAAAGGAACATCTGGCTGACTGTTGGTCATAGGAACTAGGTAATACTGAATAGAAGCTCATTGGTAGGTTTCAACCCTCAAGCTTTTTCCTGTTCTTCGATTCCTTAATCACTTTATTCTTGATTTTCTTTGGAGATTTTGGAGCACCAGCATCCTATTATATGACTAATCTTCCCAGGAGATGTTGAGTCTTTCTCACCTTTCACATTTCATATGTGGCATGAGCCTCTTTTTGCCAATATAAAGGACCAGGCACCAAGTAAACCTCAGATAAAAGTTCATAATTTCCTCCACTAACTTCTTAATAGATCACCTCATCCTCTCTTTTAAAATAATCAATGCTTGGAGTTTTCGGGAATTAGGAATGGTTTTTAACTCTGGTTACTGATATGGTTTGGCTCTGTGTTCCCATCCCAATCTCATCTTGAATTGTAGTCTCCATAATCCTCAGGTATTGTGGGATGGACCCAGTGGGAGGTAATCGAAACATGGGGGTAGTTACCTCCATGCTGTTCTAGTGATAGTGAGTTCTCATGAGATCTGATGGGTTTTATAAGGGGCTTTTACCCTTTTGCTTGGCACTTCTCCTTCCTGCCATCATATGAAGAAGGATGTGTTTGCTTCCCCTTCTGCCATGATTTTAAGTTTCCTGAGGACTCTGCCACCATGATGAACTGTGAGTCAATTAAATCTCTTTCCTTTAAAAATTTCCCAGTCCCAGGTATATCTTAATTGGCAGCATAAGAACAGATTAATACAGTTACACATTAGGGTCAATCAGAGATATTAAAAAAACCCCAATGCCCAGATCATACCCGAGGTCAATTAAGTCAGGACTTCTGAGGGTGGAAACCAGGAATCAGTAATTCTTTTTTTTCCCCTAAATCAACTCTGCAAGGATTATGTATCGGTCATTCTTAAAGCTTTTGGGTAGTAACAACAACATACAGCCACAGCAAACAACCCATATTTAGGGCAGTATTTCTTAAACCTGAGTGAGCACAGAGATAACCTGGGCATCCTGTAATAGGCACGTTCTGATTTATTTCATCTGAGGTGGGGCCTGAGAGTCTGCATTTCTATGGTGCTCAAAGGTGATGTTGATGCTGCTAGTCCCCAGATATGCTTTAAGTAGCAAGGTACTTAGAGAAGCTAAGTCAGCACTTGCCTTCCTCAGTTCTCCTTAATGAGACAGTGTGTTGTCTTAAGACTGGATCTGTTTTGTGGTGGACATTGGTGTAAATAGGATGTAGACAATATAGCAGCGATTCAACTTCACCATTTTGGAGCTTCATGGGACTCTAGGGCCCCAGTAGGTCTCCATAAACTTCTAGGGTAAAACTTCTAGGAAAAATGATTTTCTTGACTCTCCATATTCAGGAGAGGAGACTGCCCCACTCCTCATTATAATTCCCCTAAGAGGTAGAATCAGGTACCTGCATCTGTAGGAGAAGTTAAGGAAAGAGTATTTTAGACACCATAAGACAAGAAGACAGGTTTCTAATGTGTTTACTGAAAAATAAGCCCTGTTGACACAGGCAGGGCTTGAGGACTTGATGGCTTTTTAAAATTGATGTTTCATAGAAGCAGAAACAGCTTTTTCCTAGGGGAGCAACCATAAAGACTATGGGGGTAGGTTGTGTTTGAGCAGAATGAGAAAAATTTGCCTGAATAGCAGTACCTCGGGTTAACTATATCAGCCTTTTCTCTGGAGAAGTTCAGCATTCTAGCTTCTGTTTCTGTGAACATTCTAATGAATAATAATAAAAATAAAATACTTCTTTATGCTATTTACAGAAGTAAGCCAATTCTTTGTTTAAAACAAAATGCATAACAATTCACAAGAGACAGTTTTTATATCCTCATTTAACCTGCTGCCTCTAGTAGACCTCAGAAGGAACAAATGAAGTTCATCTTTCACTGCTTTCAAAAATGCTTCCTCAAGCAGTTAATCAGATTAAATGGCCATACAGCTCGGTAGGACATACAAGAATAAGCCTGGATTTTGAAGTCAAACTGTAAACTATGGCTTTGATCCTTATTCCCTGTGTGGCCTGGGCATGTTTCTTAACCTCAAAGTCTCTAATTTTCATCTGTAAAATGCATAAAACTCCAAGTTCATATCAATGGCTTTAATCAGTCATAGCTATTAGTACTTTCAAAAATTGCATAGATTCTTGATAATTTGTTTTCTTGAAATTAATTAATCCTAGACATAAAAGGATGTTAAAGATTATCAGGTAACTGGGAACTATTAATATTTGCAAGGTTCTTAGGCTAAGACTCAGATTCTGGGAAATGAGAGTCTAAGTTACAAAATATTGAGTATTTAGCATTCAGGGTAGGAAAAGTACATGGTCATTATTTAGTAAACATTGTTTTCCTTCCCATTTCCTTCTTCCTTCCAGGATAGATTTGGCATAAGGGTCTTGAGCCTAGGTGAACCCACAAGCAGTTTGACCTGGGGCAGAGACCATTGTGTAGGCTTTGCCTGAGGGTGGGTGGCAAAGGAGACTGCATCGCAGGAAGAGTGAAGAGTGGGGTCTCCAGGGAAACCAGAGTACGTCAGCCCTTTCTCTGCATTTCCCCAGAGGAGGCAGAACTCAGTTCCCTGTCTTCTGTGGGCCCAGCTTGTGTGGGCTGCTTTTTCAAGGTACTCTGGGTTTTCTATAATGGGAATCTCAACAGATGAGTTGTACAGTGTAATTATGTACATGAATTTGCCATTTCCTATTCTCAGGTTGAATATTTCATACTTGAGAACATGCATAAAATGCAGTGACCTTAGGTTTACCCTTATTCCATGGAGGTCACTTCTTCAGCCTGAAAAATCTCACAGTATGATGACAGTTTTGTTTATTCAATTTAAACTTTGAACCGTAGCTTATTTTAAACCTTCTATGATATTAATTTGCAGATTGGATCTAATATTTTGTATGTTTAAAAAATGCTGCTCTCTGAAAAGAAATTAAACACATTGTCTTTCATAAAATTTTAGCCTCAGAACAAATGTCTATTTTTACAGGACCTAAATGTAGGTCCCTCCCTAAAGAAAGTTAGGTTTTACTCGAAGAGGGAAAGGATCACAGAAGAAGGATGAGAAAGAGAAATTTAGAAGTGAATCTTTGTCTTTTGTGATGGTTAGCCATTCAATGATGGATGAAACTCTAGATAAAAAGATACTCATTTTGATGAGGGTAACTACTGTGTGCCAGACACAGTTAATGAGAGTTAATTATTTATTGTATGCCAGGAATTATTCTAGGCCATTTTTATAGCTTTTCCATTTACTTTCCACAGTAGCTTAGTGAAGGAGGCATTAGTTATTCATCTACAGAAATAGGTGAGGGAATTGATTGTTATAGTTTCAATATATTCCTGAGATTTACAGCAAATCCGTGGTTGAGCCAGAATCAAATCCAGATCCTTACATTAATAATACTGTGGGAAAAGATGACCCTTCAAATGTTAGCAGCTTTTCTCCCTCACTTTAATGCCTATTGCTGCTTGGCTGTGAGGTGCCTTCAAATCCACACAATTCTATGCCTCAGGTTAAAGGCACAGCCCTGGCTTATCTCATAGAAAAGAGAGAAGACAAAGAATGGAGCCATGCAATGCTCAACTTCCATAGATAATTCACTGGCTAGAGAAGATCACATGGCCAAGTCTGCAACACTGTGATGGGGAGACAATGGGGGCATATAACCCTCTCACAGGAACTGAACACCGTGGACAGTAACACAACCTACTACCCAAGTATTACTCCAAGTACAGTGTTCTTCCCATTCCACAATATTGTGTAGAAGTTTTGTAAACTGTAAAGTGTTATACAAATGGGTTATTCATAATGTTGCTTACACATTTATGAAATCATAGATTTCAGCTTTTGTTTTGCCTTCAAATACTATGCCAAAATGTATATAAAAGCAAAATTTCATTATGGAGATGAATAAGACTCAGGACCTATCTGAACCCTAATTTCAGAAGGCCTTTTTTAATGTCTACTTATCTAAATATGCTCAAATCTATTTGTAAAATTTATGTTTATTAAGAAAATTCTTGCCCTCACTGGAATGTTGACTACATGACTACATAAGTCATTTGGGCCAAAGAAACCCACTATGTCTGTCCATATTTACCTAGTGATTTCAGTGAAAGCAAAGAAGTTTGCCAATCTCCCTATTTACTCCATCATCCTTCAGACTCAGTCTCAGCACAGACTCTATGCTGCCATCATCCATTCTACCCTCTGACATATGTCCCAAGGGTTTTTGAGAACATGCATAAAACACATTAGACTGTCTGATTGTGTATTTAGTATTCCAACTAACCTAATTTAAGCATGTGGAGAATGACTTGTTATTGGGGAAAAGAAGCCACTGAGAAATTTTCTCTCTCTACAAGAATAAATGCAGTAAATACAATAACATATTGTACTAATTCAAGAAGCCCAAAACATTTCCAAAGACAGGAACAATGTCCCAGTGAGGGCAAGAATATAGCCTTACATTCTATCTGTGCTATTACTCTAGCACCACCCTACAAAGCACCCCCTCCATCACACACACACACACATGTGCAAACATACCCGAGGCAAGTGTGTTAAAAATCACTTCATTAACCGTAGTGGAAGGCACAACTACTAGCAGTTGTCTTAAAATGAAAATGGCTTTAAAAAAAGAACAATTTGGTAAGGGAACTAATATTTAATAATGTCATGGGCATTTTGGTCAGAGCTTTGCATATGTATTGAAGGCTATTTTATCTTTTCATTTCTCAGTTTCCCCACATGTATTAATAATAATAAAAAAATAATCAATTGCTGGAGAGATGTTCCCAGATGGCCAAACAGGAACAGCTCCAGTCTGCAGCTCCCAGTGTGAGCGACGCAGAAGATGGGTAATTTCTGCATTTCCAACTGAGGTACTGGGTTCATTGCACCAGGGCTTGTCAGACAGTGGGTGCAGCCCACGGAGCAGGGCGGGGTATCGCCTCACCTGGGAAGCACAAGGAGTCAGGGAATTCCCCTTCCTAGCAAAGGGAAGCTGTGATAAATGGTACCTGGAAAATCAAGACACTCTCACCCTAATACTGCACTTTTCCAATGGCCTTAGCAAACAGCACACCAGGAGATTATATCCTGCGCCTGGCTCAGAGGGTCCCAAGTCCATGGAGCCTCGCTCACCATGGAGCTAGCACAGCAGTCTGAGATCCAACTGCAAGGCAGCAGCAAGGCTGGGGGAGGGGCGTCGGCCATTGCTGAGGCTTGAGTAGGTAAACAAAGCAGCCAGAAGCTTAGATTGGGTAGAACCCACTGCAGCTCAAGGAGACCTGCCTGCCTCTGTAGACTCCACCTCTAGGGGCAGGGCATAGCTGAATAAAAGGCAGTGGAAACTTCCACAGACTTAAATGTCCCTGTCTGACAGCCTTGAAGAGAGTAGTGGTTCTCCCAGCAGAGAGTTTGAGATCTGAGAATGAAGAGACTGCCTCCTCAAGTGGGTCCCTGACCCCCGAGTAGCCTAACTGGGGGATACTCACAGTAGGGGCCGACTGACACCTCATATAGCTGGGTGCCCCTGTGAGACAAAGCTTCCAAAGGATCAGGCAGCAACAGTTGCCATTCTGCAATATTTGCTGTTCTGCAGTCTCCCCTGCTGATACCCAGGCAAACAGGGTCTGGAGTGGACCTCCAGCAAACTCCAATAGACCTGCAGCTGAGGGTCCTGGCTATTAGAAGGAAAACTAACAAACAGAAAGGACATCCACACCAAACCCCATCTGTACGTCACCATTAACAAAGACGAAAGGTAAACAAAACCACAAAGATGAGGAGAAACCAGAGCAGAAAAGCAGAAAATTCTAAAAATCAGAGCGCCTCTTCTCCTCCAAAGGAACTCAGCTCCTCGCCAGCAATGGAACAAAGCTGGATGGAAAATGACTTGGACGAGTTGAGAGAAGAAGGCTTCGGATGATTGGTAATAACAAACTTCTCTGACCTAAAGGAGGATGTCTGAACCCATTGCAAAGAAGCTAAAAACTTGAAAAAAGATTAGATGAATGGCTAACTGGAATAAACAGTGTAGAGAAGTCCTTAAATGACCTGATGGAGCTGAAAACCATGGCAAAAGAACTACATGATGCATGCACAAGCTTTAGTAGCCGATTTGATCAAGTGGAAGAAAGGGTATCAGTGATTGAAGATCAAATTAACGAAATGAAGCAAGAAGAGAAGTTTAGAGAAAAAAGAGTAAAAGGAAATGAAAAAAACCCTCCAAGAAATATGGGACTATGAGAAAAGACCAAATCTACATCTGATTGGTGTACCTGAAAGTGATGGGGAGAATGGAACCAAGTTAGAAAACACTCTTCAGGATATTATCCAGGAGAAATTCCCCAACCTAGTGAGGCAGGCCAACATTCAAATTCAGGAAATACAAAGAACACCACAAAGATACTCTTCGAGAAGAGCAACTTCAAGACACAATATTGCCAGATTCATGAAAGTTGAAATGAAGGAAAAAGTGTTAAGGGCAGCCAGAGAGAAAAGTCGGGTTACTCACAAAGGGAAGCCCATCAGACTAACAGTAGATCTCTCGGTAGAAACTCTACAAACCAGAAGAGAGTGGGGGCCAATATTCAACATTCTTAAAGAAAAGAATTTTCAACACTGAATTTCATATCCAGCCAAACTAAGTTTCATAAATGAAGGAGAAATAAAATCGTTTACAGACAAACAAATGCTGAGAGGTTTTGTCACCACCAGGCCTGCCTTACAAGAGCTCCTGAAGGAAGCACTAAACATGGGAAAGAACAACCAGTACCAGCCACTGCAAAAACATGCCCAATTGTAAAGACCATCAATGCTAAGAAGAAACTGCATCAACTAATGAGCAAAATAACCAGGTAACATCATAATGACAAGATCAAATTCACACATAACAATATTAACCTTAAGTGTAAATGGGCTAAATGCTCCAATTAAAAGACACAGACTGGCAAATTGGATAAAGGGTCAAGACCCATCAATGTGCTATATTCAGGAGACCCATCTCATGTGCAGAGACACACACAGGCTCAAAATAAAGGGATGGAGGAAGATCTACCAAGCAAATGGAAAACAAAAAAAAAGCAGGGGTTGCAATCCTAGTCTCTGATAAAACAGACTTTAAATCAACAAAGATCAAAAGAGACAAAGACGGCCATTACATAATGGTAAAGGGATCAATTCAACAAGAAAAGCTAACTATCCTAAATATATATGCACCCAATACAGGAGTGACCAGATTCATAAAGCAAGTCCTTAAAGACCTAAAAAGAGACTTAGACTCCAACACAATATTAATGGGAGACTTTAAAACCCCACTGTCAACATTAGACAGATCAACAGGACAGAAAGTTAACAAGGATATCTAAGAACTGAACTCAGCTCTGCACTAAGCAGACCTAATAGATATCTACAGAACTCTCCATTCCCAAATGAACAGAATATGTGTTCTTCTCAGAACCACATCACACTGATTCCAAAACTAACCACATAGTTGGAAGTAAAGCACTACTCAGCAAATGTAAAAGAACAGAAATTATAAAAAACTGTCTCTCAGTCCACAGTGCAATCAAACTAGAACTCATAATTAAGCAAGTCACTCAAAACTGCTCAACTACATGGAAACTGAACAACCTGCTCCTGAATGACTACTGGGTACATAACGAAACGATGGCAGAAAAAAAGATGTTCTTTGAAACCAATGAGAACAAAGACACAACATACCAGAATCTCTGGGACACATTTAAAGCAGTGTGTAGAGGGAAATTTATAGCACTAAATGCCCACAAGAAAAAGCAGGAAAGATCAAAATTGACACTCTAACATCTCAATTAAAATAACTAGAGAAGCAAGAGCAAGCACATTCAAAAGCTAGCAGAAGGCAAGAAATAACAAAGATCAGAGCAGAACTGAAGGAGATAGAGACACAAAAAACCCTTCAAAAAATCAATGAATCCAGGAGCTGGTTTTTTGAAAGGATCAGCAAAACTGAGAGACTGCTAGCAAGGCTAATAAAGAAGAAAACAGAGAAGAATCAAATAGATGCAATAGAAAATGATAAAGAGGATATCACCACTGATCCCACAGAAATACAAACTACCACCAGAGAATACTAGAAACACCTCTACACAAATAAACTAGAAAATCTGGAAGAAATGGCTAAATTTCTGGACACATACACCCTCCCAAGACTAAACCAGGAAGAAGTTGAATCCCTGAACAGATCAGTAACAGGTTCTGACATTGAGGCAATAATTAATAGCCTACCAACCCAAAAAAGTCCAGGACCATACAGATTCACAGCTGAATTCTCCCTGAGGTACAAAGAGGAGCTGGTACCACTCCTTCTGAAACTATTCCAATCAATAGAAAAAGAGGGAATTCTCCCTAATTCATTTTATGAGGCCATCATCATCCAGCTACCAAAGCCTGGCAGAGATACAACAAAAGAAGAGAATTTTAGACCAATATCCCTGATGAACATTGATGCAAAAATCCTCAACAAAATACTGGCAAACCAAATCCAGCAGCACATCAAAAACCTTATCTGCCATGATCAAGTTGGCTTCATCCCTGGGATGCAAGGCTGGTTCAACATATGCAAATCAAGAAACATAATCCATCATATAAACAGAACCAAAGAAAAAAAACCACATGATTATCTCAATAAATGCAGAAAAGACCTTTGACAAAATTCAACAGCCCTTCATGCTAAAAACTCTCAATAAACTAGGGATTGATGGGACGTATCTCAAAATAATAAGAGCTATTTATGACAAACCCACAACCAATATCAGTGAATGGGTGAAAACTGGAAGCATTCCGTTTGAAAACTGCCACAAGACAGGATGCTCTCTCTCTCTCACCACTCCTATTCAACATAGTGTTGGAAGTTCTGGTCAGGGCAATAAGGCAAGAGAAATAAATAAAGGGTATTCAACTAAAAACAGAAGAAGTCAAAATTTCCCTGTTTGCAGATGACATGATTGTATATTTAGAAAACCCCATCGTCTCAGCCCAAAATCTCCTTAAGCTGATAAGCAACTTCAGCAAAGTCTCAGGATACAAAATCAATGTGCAAAAATCACAAGCATTCTTACACACTAATAACAGACAAACAGAGAGCCAAATCATGAGTGAACTCCCATTCACAATTGTCACTAAGAGAATAAAATACCTAGGAATCCAAATTACAAGGGACGTGAAGGACCTCTTCAAGGAGAACTACAAACCAATGCTCAACGAAATAAAAGAGGACACAAACAAGTGGAAGAACATTCCATGCTCATGGATAGGAAGAATCAATATTGTGAAAATGGCCATACTGCCCAAGGTAATTTATAGATTCAGTGCCATCCCCATCAAGCTACCAATGACTTTCTTCACAGAATTGGAAAAACTACTTTGAAGTTCACATGGAACCAAAAAAGAGCCCACATTGCCAAGACAGTCCTAAGCCAAGAGAACAAAGCTGGAGGCATCATGCTACCTGACTTCGAACTATACTACAAGTCTACAGTAACCAAAACAGCATGTTACTGGTAACAAAACAGAGATATAGACCAATGGAACAGAATAGAGCCCTCAGAAATAATACCATACATGTACAACCATCTGATCTTTGACAAATCTGACAAAAACAAGAAATTGGGGAAGGATTCCCTATTTAATAAATGGTGCTGGGAAAACTGACTAGCCATATGTAGAAAGCTGAAACTGGATCCCTTCTCTACACCTTATACAAAAATTCATTCAAGATGGATTAAGGACTTAAATGTTATACCTAAAACCATAAAAACCCTAGAAGAAAACAGAGGCAATATCATGCAGGCCATAGGCATGGTCAAGGACTTCATGTCTAAAACACTGAAAGAAATGGCAACAAAAGCCAAATTTGACAAATGGGATCTAATTAAACTAAAGAGCTTCTGTACAGCAAAAGAAACGACTGTCAGAGTGAACAGGCAACCTACAGAATGGGAGAACATTTTTGCAATCTACCCATCTGACAAAGGGCTAATATCCAAAACCTACAAAGAACTCAAACAAATTTACAAGAAAAAATAAACAACCCCATCAATAAGTGGGCAAAGGATATGAACAGACACTCCTCAAAAGAAGACATTTATGCAGCCAACAGACACATGAAAAAATGCTCATCATCACTAGCCATCAGAGAAATGCAAATCAAAACCACAATGAGATACCATCTCACACCAGTTAGAATCTCGATCATTAACAAGTCAGGAAATAATAGATACTGGAGAGGATGTAGAGAAACAGGAACACTTTTACACTGTTGGTGGGACTGTAAACTAGTTCAACCATTGTGGAACACAGTGTGGCGATACCTCAAGGAACTAAAACTAGAAATACTATTTGACCCAGCCATCCCATTGCTGTGTATATACCCAAAGGATTATAAATCATGCTGCTATAAAGACATATGCACATATATGTTTATTGTGGCACTATTCACAATAGCAAAGACGTGGAACCAACCCAAATATCCATCAATAATAGACTGGATTAAGAAAATGTGGCACATATACACCATGGAATACTATGCAACCATGAAAAAGGATGCATTCATGTCCTTTGTAGGGGTAGATGAACCTAGAAGCTGTCATTCTGAGCAAACTATCACAAGGACAGAAAACAAACACCACATGTTCTCACAGGTGGGAATTGAACAATGAGAACACTTGGACACAGGGTGGGGAACATCACACACCAGGGCCTGTCGTGGGGTGGAGGGATGGGGGAGGGATAGCATTAGGAGATATATCTAATGTAAATGATGAGTTTATGGGTGCAGCACACCAACATGGCACATGTATACACATGTAACAAACCTGCACATTATGCACATGTACCCTAGAACTTAAATGAAAAAAATAATCAATTGCTTTGAGTTGCAATTCTCTCATCTTTAAAATAAGAATGATAATACTTAATTCAAGGACCATTAAAATACATAAAGATATAATATACAAATGCCTGACATAGCTGCTGGTATAGAGAAATCTCCCATGATGGCCAGTTTTGTGTGTCAACTAATCTAGGCCCAAGTCCCCATTTATTCAATCAAAAACTCATTTAGGTCTTGCTGTGAAGGTATTTTGCAGTTATGATTAACATCTACAATGAGTTGATTTTAAGTACGGGAGATTATCCTAGCTAATTCAGGAAGGTAGGAATCAATCTGTTGAAAGGCCTTAAGAGCTGAGCTGAGGCTTCCCTAAAGAATAAATTCTACCAGTGGACAGCATCTTCAGCTTGTGCCTCCGGGTTCTAGACTGCCCTCCCTGATAGCCTGTGCTTCCAATTTTGGACTTACCTAGCCAGCCCCCACAATGGGCTCCTCAGGAGATGGTAAGGTCCCTATCAAAGATGAATGTAAGGGGAGGCTAGGCAACCACTTGAACGGGATGCAGAGGTGATTCAAAAAGTAAGTTGTGATTAGTTTTGAGGGACTTGAAGTTTCTTTCTAACTGAAGTCCTGGATTCCATTTGCCAATTGTTCCCATTAACATTCTTGGGGTACCTAGGCTCAAAAGAAGGGAGTCCAATAGCTAAGAATAAATACAAAACAATGGTACAGAACTGTTAGGTGTGTGAACACTGCTAAACTCAAGATGTCTGCTTTGGCAGTATAATAGACCAGACACCCTGAAAGTTCTTACTTTAAAACAACTAGATGCTAGATAAAATATTCCATTTAAAGATAGTGCTTGCTTTTAAGGAATTAAAGACAAAACTCCAAGACCTACTAATTCCCCCAAATTGAAGAAATCAAAATATGGGATGTTCTGTGAAAAAAATGTCTACTTTTACATTTGACCCATAAGGGGTCAAATGTAAAATGATAGAATGGTGAGGACATTGGCAGGAGAGTTTATGTGTGGGCAGTGTGGTCCCTCTCTAAAATGAGATACCAGTAGATTCACATTTCAGCTCTACAGATAGTATTTTAAGCTGTGGGGCTAAATAAGAACAAACAAACAGATCCAAAGGAAATTAGAATAAATAAAGTAATCCAAACACTGAGTCTTGGAGCCTCCAACATTCAGACTGAGATGAGGAGGAACCAGCCCTGGAGCCTGGGAAAAAGAAGGTAAGAGTAAATCTAAAGAAGGTGGTGATCTGGACACTAAATGATGAAAGCATTTCTGGGAAGATGGCGTGATCAATGGAATCAAATGGGGCTGATATGTTAAGTAAGTTTAAGTCTGAAAATTGATTACTGTATTTAGTAAAATGGAATCATTGGTGATCTTCAGTAAAGCAGTTGGTGTGGTATATTTGGGTGTGAAAGCCTAATTAGAGAAGGTTCAAGAGTAAATGGACAGAGGGACAAATGTAACCATAGTGCAAAAAAGCTATGAGCCACATCCAAGTTGTGGGGGCATCATACAGAACACAAGCCTGGTTTCTTCAAATAAGTGAATGAGAGAGAAAAAGGTGGAGGGTGGGGAATGTTTTAGATTAAAGAGAATGAAGACACATCACAACCAAACAAAAACTATAGCCCTTATTTGGATTCTGATTAAAATAAACTAAAAAATTAGATAAACTTACATATGTGACTGATTATTAGATAATATTAAATCTTTGTGGCATATAAGAAATTGTCCTTTTTATTATTTTTGATACATTATTGATACAGACAGGAGACAGGGAAACACTGGGTAGAAGAGGGTGGTTCCCCAGCGAAGGCCTCACTCTCAAGCCTGGAAACCTGTGGCCCTAAATGAGAATAAGCATTCCTATTTTCATGCCCCAAAATTGCCTTTTGGCCCACCATGGACCCCTATCCTTTACCCATATAAGCCCCAAACCCCTGGATCTAGAAAGAGAGGAACAGACAAACAAAAGAGTGGCAGAGAAGGAGAGAAGAGAAGGACTATTGGGAGGAGTTTGGCTGGAGACGGTTGGAGAATTGGCCACTGGACAGCCAAACTCCAGGGGAAGACCATTGTCCCATTCCATCCCCTTTCAAGCTCCTCATGTAGCCCACTGAGAGTCACGTCCACCACCCAAGAAATGCCCCACATTCACCATCCTTCAAGTCTGTGTGTGACCTGTTTCTTCCAGGATGCTTGACAAGAGCTCAAGTTACAGAAAGCTGCCACACTGGCCCTCTGCCCTTGCATAAAGGCAGAGGGTCCACTGAGCTGGTTAACACCTAAGCCATCCTTGGATGGCAAGGCTAAAAGAGCAAACTGTAGCACATGCCCACTTGGGATCCAGGAGTTTCAGGCTCCCACCCCTTGATGCCGCCGTGGGGAAGGAGCCGAGGGGTGCTTGCCCTGGTTCCTGGACTTGTCCGTCTGTGTGCTCCCCCTCCCATAAGAGGTTTGAATAGTGCTGATGACTAAACAGACAAGTCACACCCCTGTCGCATGTTCTGCAAAGAGGGTCAGAGAACTCATTTCATTAATATGTACTTGTGGGATAAAATGATATGCTCTTTGGGATTTGCTTTAGACTCCAGGAATAAAAGCAGGGGGCATGGGGACTTATGCTCTCTACTTTTATGAATATTTGAAAATCGACACAACAAAAGTTTAACAGAGAGAGAGAGAAAATACAAAATATTTTAATTTTATCTCTACTGGAATCAAAATGCTGTTTAGGGCCAATGGTGGGTAGGATCACAGTAGTCCCAGGCAGAAGGAAGTACACATCCTTGGGAAGAAAGGGTGCCAATAAAGGCCAGAATTTCCACAGATTAAATGCAATCAATTTTGGAATCTCAATCAAGCATCACCAGATACCCAGAAAAAGAATCCACTGTAAATTGTTTCTCTGCTGCAGAAGGTACCCTGAATGCAGCAGAGAGACAGGAATAAAATAGGGAAAGAAATAAAGGGATATGAAAGACATAATCAGTATCATCTAATATACACTGGAATGCCAGAAAAATAGACTGGAGAATAAATATTTGAAGAGGAAATGACTGTAAATTTTTCAGAATGAATGAAAGACATTAATTCACTGATACAGGAAGCATAAAATGTATCAAGGAGGATAAATAAAAAGAAATCCACATCTAGCCATGATGACATGAAAATGCACAACACCAAAGATATCAAGCTCTTAAAGTAACGAACGAGAAGAAAAAACCAGGTCACTTAAAAGGGAACTACAAGTAGGCTGATAGAAGAAACGATGGAAGCCAGAATATGCTGAAATAGTACCTTTAAAATGCTGAGGTCAAATGAATCTCAACCTAGAAATATGTGCCCAGAAAAACTATCTCAGGATGAGGAATAAAATAAAAATAGTTTTAGAGAAACAAAAGCTGAGTTTACTGAAAGCTGAGCAACAGTCCTTAACTAAAGGACTTAATTAAAGTTATAATTTAGTAGAAGACAAAATGAACTTAGAGGGAAGTTATGAGAAGAACAAATGGAAGCATATAAATTGATAAATATGTAGATAAATCAACAGTAGTCTGTATAGAAAAATAATAAAGTATTATTTAAAGAGTTATACATTACCAAACCAAAATAGTAGTCTTTATAACACGTGAGTTCGTTGAGTGGAAGTGACTGAAGTTAAAACACATGCAGTTGTCTTGAAGATTAAAATATTAACGTTACACTGTGTTACACTTGATAAAAAGCAACTACTTAAGAATAGATAAAGAATATATATATTCCAAAGCGGTGTTGGTTGAGGGGGATGTGGAATAAGTAAATCAACCAATCAATCAGCCAGCCAACCAACTGCTTCGATCAAAAACCAAAAAGCAAGAAAGAAGTTTTGAAATATAGGACAAATGGAAAGCAAAAATGAGATGTTAAAACAAGTCTAATCCCCAATATATATAACTTAAGGTATTCATCTTAAGGGAGAAAATATTATTGAGAACAGAAAAGGTTAGCTGATAACAAAAATTCTTGACCAGAAATATTTAACAATCCTAAACCTGTATGCATATAATAAAATATATTATACATGTACCTCAATAATTTTAAATGTATAAATTGATAGAAATATATCAAAAAATTGACAATTCCATCATAGTGACAAAATTGAGTATACTTCTCTTAATTTTTGATAGATGAAACAGAAACCCTACCCCAAACAACAAAATGTAGACTATCTAGCCAACAATTAAAGTTTTATTTAAAAGATATATATAGACCCTTCTACCTAGAAAATTGGCAAATATGCATTATTCTCAAAAACCCATGAAACATTTATAAACCTGACCATGTATTAATCTATATAAAGCAAATCTCACTGCATCAAACAAAGTTAATATCATATTGACCATACTGTCTGATCTCAATACAATTAAAAGTCATTAAGGAGATGTGTAAACATAAAATCACCACACATTTGAAATTAAAAATAGAATGCTTCCAAATAACTTATAGGATAAGAACAGACAATCGAAATTATATATATATGTATATATATACACACACACACACATAATTAGAATCCTACATATAAAATTCTACATATAAAAATTTGCAGGTTACAGCCAAAGTGGTACCACAGGGAACATTTTACTTTTAAATGTTTACCTTAAAAAAAGAAGGCTTAAAATGAACTAGCTAACCATTTAATTTAAATGTTAGAAAAAGTCTAGTAGACTCCATCAGAAGGTAGAAAGATGAAGATAAGAAAAATAATATATACTAATATAGAAAAAGAAAGCAAAGACACACTAGAGAAAATAAGACTAACTTTTTGAAAAGACCAGTTAAATAGATACAACAGTCAGATTTGATTAAGGAAGCTACCTAGTAAGTAGCACTTAAAACACTGTGAATGAAATCCAAGATGAAATTACGTATAAACAACATATCAATATGAACAACTTTACGACAGTATCTCACTAATTTCAGAGATCGGACTTGGTTATTATCCTTATTTTGTAGATAAACCTAAGGCTAATCGCATACCACTCCCCTTATGGACTTCGTGACTTTTTCCAAGGCAAGCAGAGAATAAGTTGAAAAGCCAAATTCCAAACCCAGTTTTTTTTAATTTTATTTTTTTATTATACTTTATGTTCTAGGGTACATGTGCACAATGTGCAGGTTGTTACATAGGTATACATGTGCAATGCTGGTGTACTGCACCCATTAACTCGTCATTTACATTAGGTATATCTTCTAATGCTATCCCTTGCCACTCCCCCAACCCCACAACAGGCCCTGGTATGTGATGTTCCCCTTCCTGTGTCCAAGTGTTCTCATTGTTCAATTCACACCTATGAGTGAGAACATGTGGTGTTTGGTTTTCTGTCCTTGCAATAGTTTGTTCAGAATGAAGGCTTTTAGCTTCATCCATGTCCCTACAAAGGACATGAACTCATCCCTTTTTATGGCTGCATAGTATTCCATGGTGTATATGTGCCACATTTTCTTAATCCAGTCTGTCACTGATGGACATTTGGGTTGGTTCCAAATCTTTGCTATTATGAATAGTGCCACAATAAACATACATGTGCATGTGTCTTTATAGCAGCATGATTTATAATCCTTTGGGTATATGCCCAGTAATGGGATGGTTGGGTCAAATGGTATTTCTAGTTCTAGATCCTGGAGGAATCGTCACACTGTCTTCCGCAATGGTTGAACTAGTTTACAATCCCACCAACAGTGTAAAAGTGTTCCTATTTCTCCACATCCTCTCCAGCACCTGTTGTTTCCTGACTTTTTAATGATTGCCATTCTAACTGGTGTGAGATGGTATCTCATTGTGGTTTTGATTTGCATTTCTCTGATGGCCAGTGATGATGAGCATTTTTTCATGTGTCTGTTGGCTGCATAAATGTCTTCTTTTGAGAAGTATCTGTTCATAGTCTTTGCCCACTTTTTGATGGGGTTGTTGTTTTCTTGTAAATTTGTTTGAGTTCTTTGTAGGTTCTGGATATTAGCCCTTTGTCAGATGGGTAGATTGCAAAAATGTTCTCCCATTCTGTAGGTTGCCTGTTCACTCTGATGGTCGTTTCTTTTGCTGTACAGAAGCTCTTTAGTTTAGTTAGATCCCATTTGTCAATTTTGGCTTTTGTTGCTATTACTTTTGGTGTTTTAGATATGAAGTCCTTGCCCATGCCTATGGTCTGAATGGCATTGCCTCTGTTTTCTTCTAGGGTTTTTATGGTTTTAGGTATAACATTTAAGTCTCTAATCCATCTCCAATTAATTTTTGTATAAGGTGTAAGGAAGGGATCCAGTTTCAGCTTTCTACTTATGGCTAGCCAGTTTTCCCAGCACCATTTAATAAACAGGGAATCCTTTCCCCAGTTCTTGTTTTTGTCAGGTTTGTCAAAGATCAGATGTGTGGTATTATTTCTGAGGGCTCTGTTTTGTTCCATTGGTCTATATATGTTTTCATGCCAGTACCATGCTGTTTTGGTCACTGTAGGCTTGTAATATAGTTTGAAGTCAGGTAGCGTGATGCCTCCAGCTTTGTTCTTTTGGCTTAGGACTGTCTTGGCAATGCAGGCTCTTTTTTGGTTCCATATGAACTTTAAAGTAGGGTTTTCCAATTCTGTGAAGAAAGTCATTGGTAGCTTAATGGGGATGGCATTGAATCTACAAATTACCTTGGGCAGTACGGTCATTTTCACAATATTGATTCTTCCTGTCCATGAGCATGGAATCTTCTTCCATTTATTTGTGTCCTTTTATTTCATTGAGAAGTGGAAAATCACAATCTTTTGCTTACGAATGAGAAACAACTCTCCCAATCTATCTGGCCAAAAAATATATATTGTAACTAATAGAAGTGGTAAGGGAGATCATAAAATAATTGTTTCAAATAGTTAAGCTAACTTGGAGCAAGAGAAATGGTGAAAAGATTGGGAAGTAATGCCACAGGACATTCTCCTGACTTTATCTCCTTTCAAATCTTCTGATTTTCATCATTAAAGGCTCTCTACAGTTTTTCATTATCAAGTCCTCAGATGTAGTCTCCTGCCAAACTACACTCTTAACTCCTCTCTTTCCAGTTTCTTTGCAGCCTGCCTGGTTTATGTATAGTGTTGGAAATTCTTTAGTTCTTCAGGTATGAAGATAAGGCCTCATTTGGAGGTGTCAAAAGTTACAATGGACATAGCAAGTAACTTAATGCTCCATAAGAAAACTTAGACATATTGCTAGTGGCCAGAGCTGCAGAAGGTAAGCTTGTCTTTAGCAGGTATGTAGATGAACTGAAGGGAATGATGGAGCTTAATAACCTAGTCTTTGCTGGACAGTAAGTCATCAGGTGGGTCCTGTGAGAGAAGCTGGACAGAAACTGTTGAGATAGGTATGGACAACACTATGGTCCATTCTGAAGATCTGGTTGGGAATTACCAGGAGTTCGAGGAAGGACATATTCACTGAGCAGCTCCTATGTGGAAGTGCATCACACCCTTCTACATAGTAACCCTATAGCAACCTTGTGGGGCAAGCTCTCTCAACCCCATTTCATGGGTAAGGAAATGGTAGCTTAGAGGGAGAGTACCTTGCTCAAGGACCCAGAAAGAGTAGAGTCAGATTTGTGATTTGATTCTGGCTTGAAAGGCAATACTCAGAAAATTACATGTCTTTTATATCACAGAGCCCATCTAAAAGTTGATACATCACTTCCTCCTCCTCTTTGCCATTCATTTCTTCTCCCAAGCTCCCAGTCCTCATTCAGATCAAGGAATATCTCAATTCTGATCAAACTCCCGGTCATCAAGACTTTAAACCTCCCCTTCTTTCCTTCACATGCATGTCCTAAATACTTTCTATTCTACTTGGGGCCTGTGTTTCATATTTGTCTTCCCTTTTCATTCTCACTGTTATAATCCAGAGGCACGGGACCTTTCTTCTGGATTGTAATGATTCTGTCCTTGTAGTCTTCCCATTGATTTCCAATGTCCCCTGTCCGGCCAAGTCCTGCCATATCCATTCTTCCCATTGGACTGGTGATTCTCTGTGGTGCCCAAGGCATATAGGAATCACTTTAAGTGTGTTGTACAGTGTGTGTTTAGTTTGGGGGTGAGGGGGTCACTTCCATAAATTAACAGAGACATTCTTCTCTCATCCCACTGTTGAGAGTCCCTGAGAGAAGTTTTTCTCTGCCTCTACTCCCACAGGAAGAATTATTATAATCAGAATCCTGTGATGCTGATAAAGTTCTTCATGTTCTTTGGGTGTGCTTGTGTGAATGAAGTGTTAAACCACTAAACCATCAATAACTTGAAGGAATATCTTCTATCTTAGATCTCTAGTGCCTAGTACAGTACCTAAAACACAATAGGTACATAGTGAGTATCTTTTTAATAAAGGAGGCCAGCTGTGGTGGCTCATGCCGGTAATTCCAGCATTTTGGGAGGCCAAGGCAGGTGGATCACGAGGTCAGGAGTTCGAGACCAGCCTGGCCAACATGGTGAAACCCTGTCTATACTAAAAATACAAAAATTAGCTGAGCATGGTGGGGCACACCTGTAATCCCAGCTACTAGGGAGGCTGAGGCAGGAGAATCGCTTGAACCCAGGAGGTGGAGGTTGCAGTGAGCCGAGATCATGCCACTGTGCGCCAGCCTGGGTGACAGGGTGAGACTCTGTCTTAAATAAATAAATAAGCAAGCAAACCGTTAACTCTTTCAGGGCAGAGACTATGTCTTTTATCATGTATACTTAGCCCATAGTTGGTGCTCAAGACAGGCTAACTAAAATAATAAATACATAAATAAATGGTATACATTTTACCAGTGTCTTCAGATATCTTTGACAATGCTGGCTTGGTTGCCTTTTTCTTTTATTGTTTACAAGTAGAATAACCGAGCCCTCCACCTTTGACATTCAACCTAGAATTCCAGATACGTAAGACTTTTAAAGATACTAATGGGAACTGAAAGTTATTTTCTACATTCCAAAATGCCTAACAAATAATGCATTTACTCATATGAAGGTTAATTAAAATGACAAATTGCTTTGCTTTTGGCCAGAATATATCAAATTAGTGTGTGGTAGCTTACTGTTACACATCGTAAACCCTGATTGGCTGATATATATCTTTGATTAATAAAAATGAGACAAATTAGTTATTGCTAAATAAATGAGGTACTTGATACATAAAATCTTTCAAAGCATGGTTTGTGTGGAAAGAAACACATTACAAGGGCATCTTTTCCTTCACCCCCTTCATGAGGGAGCAGGCATGAGAAAACAAGCGACAGGTCCAAGCCATCTCAACCAGACTGATATATATAATCGACCTTGGATTCTAAGAACTGGCTTTTAGTACTTTCCCTTAGATTTTGCAAATGGAATTTTAATTGGTTTCCTTGTTTTAAAACTCTGAGAGGCGAGTTGTCTTTATTTCGTCCATTTTTGAGTGCTAATGAGGCCCAGTGAGGTTAGGTGACCTTCCCTCAGCCATCGACCACACAGCCATAACGGGAACTCTCTTCTCCGTCCCAAGACAACTACTTAGTTCACATGGATATTCTTTTTTCTTGATGTAATGAGGAGAAAAAAGTTAATGATGATTATTTAACCATTTACTCAACAAATATTTATTATGCACATATTGTATGCCATTTGGGCTTTGAGATATCCAGCTAGGAGAATGGCAGATTATCAGAGGAGACAGGCAGAGGCTTGACAATGACACGAAAAAATCCCAAAGGGGGACGTCTGCCAAAATTCATCTCCCTGGATTACACCCATACCTTTCTCCCATTCAGTGGCTCTCCATTTTGTATCAGGGTTCAAATAATTTTTTTCTGGCATTTTAGGCATCCTGTAATTGGGCCCACATACATTTCCTTTACAATTTATTTACGGCCCATTATGCTTCAGCAACAGAGGGCCCGTGATCTTTCTTCAGCACACCACCCACAGACACATCATTGTCCCTGCTCATGCTGTTCCCTCAGGTTAGGAAAACTCAATCTTCAACCTCCAACTACCGAAACGTACCCATCTTCAGGTGAAATGCTTCCTCCTGCTTGTGTCTGTAAAGCTGTTCATTTTAGGTCTCTTTATACTTTAGTCACTTGCAAGACTTTCTCTCTGATTAGACTAAGTTCCCTGAAGGAGGGCCAAGCCTTACTCATCTGTTTACTACAACAAAGTCTATCTTTAATCTTGACAACCTCCACAAATGCTGTGTGTTGACCCTGACTCTGTGCCAGGCATTGGTACCAAACACAACATATACTTTATCTTATTTAATTCTCATAGCAAACTATGATGAGAGTGCTATAGTTATTCTGGCTTCACGGATAATAGCAGAAGCTCAGTGCAGTTCTGTTTCAGGACCCTTCTCCTAAAACTTTAGACTTCAATATACGCATTCCTCACTGAAGGAAAATGAAGGCAAAACCCTAGAGATGGGGCTCTTTTCTTCTATCTGACTAATTTTCTTCAAGTATTACCTACAAGAAGGTCAAGGAGGGTCTTTGGGTACTTTCCGGAGTTAGAACCTGAGATCAAAAGGATAGAACCTGGGATCTTCAAAGTAAGATAGTGAAGTTAAAAGGATGGTAAGTGAGAACATGCCCTAAACCCACCAAAGGGACTTTGGGAGTCCTCATAAAGAAATGAAAGGAAAACATGATTGTTTCCTCTGATCCTTTCTCTATCTGTGATTACGATAGGCTCTGATGATATCTTTGATCATGATGAGACTGTGAGAGTATCTGTGATTGTCAGAGATTGAAAAGTGGATTTAGGATTTTTGAAAGACTTGTCAATTCATCTACTTTATCAGGTAGTTTCATTGCCTTATCACAGTGACCTAAGTGTTACAGGAAAGCAGACTAGCACCACTGTAGACATGTAATAGTAGAGGACATGTAGGTAGAATCCCACAGTAGGCTTCCTGCAAGGCTGTTCTATATTAAGTGTGATAATAATAGATTGTTGTCTTTTAGATATGAAATTGTGTTACTACCAAGACAAGAATTACGCGTATTCGATGTCAGAATTTGAAACAGAGGTACAGATTAGTTCAGTGACTTGTCCCAGGTCACACAGCTCATCACAGAGAGACTGGAGAGCTGTATATTAGATTCCTGGTCCCATGTCAATGTTTTCTTCATGCAACATCATTCCTGTTGAATGTCTGTGGATTTGGGAATACATTTTCATTTCAAACTCTAATCATGACAGAGAAAACATGGTCCCTTTTCACTGCATAGTCCACGCTTGTAGCTAATGAACAAACACTGTTATTTTTCTTCAACTGTGTTTCATTTCAGAGCTATCACACTATCTACTTTATTGGTTTAAATTATTCAGCTCTTAATTATCATATTATGAATGTTTAATTTTTGCCTTGATATTGTCACAAAGTAAACGTGCCCTTGCACCAATGGGCTTTGGTCCTGAAATGTGGTTCCACATTCACTACACCAGCAAGAGCAATCACTTTTACAGAGGCCCTGGGACTGTGCAGTGCTCGTCTAAGGACTCCCCAAAGCTGCAGTTTCCTTCTGACCTAAGAGCCAGTGATTAAAGCAGATGGTTGCTAAATTTTGGCATACCTGGGAGAATAGAAGTCTTAAAATAATTTCCAGGGAACCAGGAAGTAATTTCAAGAAATAGGGACCTTATTTTGTAATTTATTGGTAATATATATAAGTTTTCCTTTAATTAAGGAGGAAGAATAGTTGAGAAATTTTGCTGCAAGGCAAATAGTCTTCTACTATATCATAATAATGATCATGTGTACTGTATGATTTTTCCACATCCACAGTCTTTCCAAGCTCTTAGGATTCCCCTCACCCAACTCTTTCTCCATATTAGAACAATAAGATCTTCTTTATTCTGACGTCTAAATCTTCCAAATCTGTCTTCTCATTATTCTCACCGCCGTTTTCCTAGTTCGTGCTCTCATGATTTACTACACAGACCATTGCACCATCTTTCTTGTAGGCTTTCCTTTGTGGTTATTTTGAAGCCCCCCTCTGCATGACCACCAGAGTGATCTAACTCTAAATTCTGATCACATTAGTTTTCTGCTTAAAACCCTTCCACAATTTAGGATCCTTCAGCAGTAGCTTTCAAACTGTCCCATAGAAGGGTCCATAATGACTAAGGAGAAGAAAGCATGTCCCAGTGGCTGGGATCTGAGCCTGAACTAGCCTGCCACAAGTGCAATGTTTCTTTGCACTTCATCTCAAAAATTGTCAAGAATCTTACATCCCAACAATTACATTTTTTTTATTGTAAAAATCATACCTTTTATCAGCACTCACAAAATTGGCACTCTAAGAGATGGTCCAAATCTATGCCTGAACTTTGTAGCCCCTCTGAAAGGCCACCTTCTTATCCTCAGGCATACGTGTGTGTCTGTGTGTGTGTGTCTGTGTGTGCGTGTGCGTGTGTGTGTATGTATGTTAGTTTTAAGAGATCTATGAAATTATTCTTTTTCTTTTTTCTTTTTGAGATAGAGTCTCGCTCTGTCACCCAGGCTGGAGTGCAGTGACGTGATCTCAGCTCACTGCAACCTCTGCCTCCCAGGTTCAAGCAATTCTCCTGCCTCAGCCTCCCAAGTAGCTGGGACGATAGGCATGTGCCACCGCATGCTAATCTTTTGTATTTTTAGTAGAGATGGGGTTTCACCATGTTAGCCAGGATGGTATCGATCTCCTGACCTTGTGATCTGCCCGCCTCGGCCTCTCAAGAAATTATTCTTATGTGGTAGAAACAGAAGGAAACAGCAATTTATTGAGACTAAATGCCAGGCACTGTTAGACCTTTTCCTTAATGGACCTCATCTGTTGTTTCACCTCCCCCGGATGATGGGGGTGTTATCCTTATTTTACAGATGAGGGAATTGAAGCTTAGCTATATCATGCACTTTGCACAGGAAAACGACAGAAGGGAAATATACCAAGTAGCTAACAGCAGTTATGGGTGATTTTAATTTTTGTTTCTTATATTTTTTATCTTTCCAACCTTTCTACAATTACCATGAATTGTTCTTCCTAAAAGAACTAATGTAAACTATATGAAAAGATTAAATGAGATAATCCATCTGAGAGTCCTTAGCACAGTGCTTGGTAAATCAATTTTATTCTCATTCCTTATTCATCTTTGTATCCATCACAGCATCCAGCACCCACACTCCTAATAAAGAGCCAATAAAGCCAGGTTCCACTCAATTGGATTAACAATTCAACTGAAGATTATTTTAGTGTTATTTTCTCCAGCAATAAATCTGCAACCATAAATTACATACATATGGGATAGGCTGGTTAAAATACATCTCATTAAGCTAAGTTTAAGACTTTTGGTTAGCCAGTCAAGATATAGTACCTCGCATTTATTAAGGTTTTACTATGCAGAAGATACTAAGCTTTGTGCTTTAAGGGTATCATGTTTTTAGTCATGTCAACCATTTTATGAGATGGCCATTATTATGATCCACAGCAATGGAAAAGTAAATAACACGCCCCAGTTTACCTGACCAGTAAGTTGAAGAACCAAGATTCAAACCTGGTGACAGTGGACTCCAAATTCCCCCTTTAAAATCCTCATGCTAGGCTGGAGCCTAAGGTTTGTTGCCATTTCCACACAAGTATTTCTGATTTTAAACAAGCTCTGTGTCATTGAGTGCCTGCTATGGATCAGACGCTTTGATTCACCTTGTTTTATCCATATAATAAAATGTGTCTTACTGCGTCTTTTCACATATGAGATAACAAGACTTAATAATTTGCCTAAAGTCCCACAGTAAGGGGCAGGGCTGGGATTTACAAGCAGTTTTGACCCAAGAGCCTTCTGATTTTTGTTACTGTGTGCTGTCTCTGTGTTTGTGCAGGCCTATAAAGCCCCAGAATGCTCAACTCACACACCAGATCCTTAAACACACTTGTAATAGAATACAAAGCCCAGTTTAAGCATTAGATATGCCTTTAGCAAAATTCAGCTTTCACTCTGCATGGAAAACCTCTCAGTGCTTGTAAAAGAAGTGCCGGGCCTGCTCAGAAGCAGTTCATTTGTCTCCAGTCTCTGTGGTTCCTGTCCACTGCAGAGGTTTATGGCTGTCGGTCCACTACGGGGCCTGCTGCCCACTGAGCTTGTCTGTTTCACTACAGTAGGCAAATGGACTCTGCAGAATGGAACACACTGATACTCTGCTCCACTATTGATATGCAACACACCTCTGACCTAGAAAATAGACCCGAATTCCAACTACAATTTACAGACCCCGGCCCTGCTGGGATGAAACAGAAAATAAATAGACCCTCAGGAAGTTATTTGTTGGGGACTTGATGACTTGACACGGATGCCCATGGCCCTGTCCAAGTCCATGAGCCCATGCCGGGGCTATTATGCCTCCAAGGAAACAGATGGGGCTAAGTCAGGGAGGATGAGAAGATGGGGCTGGTGGCAGCTGGAGGGGAGGAAAGTAGGACTCAGAAGCCACAGGCTTATCGGAGGATGAATCATGCTTTTCATCTGCTTGTGCATAAAAGCTGATAAATGGATCCTCCTGAGATATGGAGTGTATGATCAGTCCCACCCAGTCAGTTCCTGTGGTCATCTGGACCAGGGCTGTGTGCTTTGGGAGTGGGGAGGGGTGGGATCTGGAATTTCTTAAAGTGCCTTACAACTGCTTGAGGGAAACCCTGAGCTCACAGAGATGGGGCCCACTCTCAGTCCTATGGCTGGCTTCTATCTCAGTTCCTTTCACCTTAGCTCCCTTGCTGGGAATAGAGCCCCACTCCAGATGCAGGAGTGCCCTGCTTGACTCAGCAAGCATTGTCCTTTGGGCAAGGTCCCCAGAAAAGCATTCTGCTCTAAGACAGACAGACTGCTTACTCAAGGAAGTGCCACTCACCTGTCTCCAGTACCACTGACTTGCAGATAAGCTTCCCACTCCCAAGCCTTACCCCAAAAACCTAACCTTATCCCAGGTCTGGATGTTTCTCAACCATGTCGTGATTTGCTATATCCCTTTGGGCACTCCTTTATATTGCTACCTACCTGTTTAATCTCTTTGTATCTATGTCCTTCTTATCCTGTCTTCTTTCATTTCCCTGCCATACTTATTTATTGAAGACTACGTCTGCATTGAAGTTGAACCTATAATAATCTCTTAGAGTCTTCAAGACATTATGAAGACCCACTGATGACCGTTGAGTGTGGGTGACTAGATGTGGGGGTGAAAGAAAGAGGTAAGACAAATACAGCTTCTGTAATTTTGGCCTAAGACACTTGAAAGGGAGAAAACTGGGAGTAGAGGAGATTTGGTGGTGATGTCCGTGGAATTTAAGAGCACAATTTGGGATATGTTAAATCTGAGATTATTTTATAATTTCCATAAGTGGGAGTTGCAGAATTAGTTGATTTTATGGGTCCAGAGTTCAGAGAAGAGGTCTAGTCTCCAGATTTAAATGTGGGAGACATCAGGTGTACATGGCATTTAAAACCATGTGATGTGATGTGATGAGTCCATTTGTATAGGGAGTACATAGAGTAAAGAGGTTCTGGGCCTGAGCAATGCAAGTTATAAAGATTTCTGAAGGTAAGGAGGACTCAGAAGAGGACAATAAAAGGCATACAGAGGAAGTAAGGTCGGAGCTGCGCTTCCTTGAATTATAAGAGCTTCCGTTTCCTGAATGACACCCCTACTGTGTCTTCCAGGTGCCAGTGCTTTGCTTGCATTTCCTTAATCCTCACAAATAACTGGCAAGCGGGATATTGCTCCCCTCATTTTCCAAGGAGGGAACTAAGACTGGGAGAAGTAAAATGACTTGACCAAGGTTACATAATGGGAAATGGAAGAAATGGGGCTTAAAATTAAGTCTGTCTGGCTGGGTAGAATTTGATGGGTGAAAAGAGGAGCAAAGATTTCCTGAGTCCCAAGTGCCTGGTAATAATTAGGACAGTAATGCTTCAGGCATCATGCTAGGCATGTTTACAGACTCAGTCTCACTTAATCCTCACAATGTCCCTGTAAAGTCAAAATAGTTAGCTTTGTTTTTCTAGTTGAGAAAATTGTGATGCGGAGGGCTTTAGTAACCTGCCCAGCGTTTCATAGCTAGTGGAGCCAGGACAAGAATTCATGCCTCTCTGGCTACCAAGCCTGCTCTCTCTTTATGACTCCCTCTTTATGCTGACAGCAGTAGAGAAAAATGAATGTGCACTTCCCTGTGGGTCCTGAGATGTGTGAGAATTGTGAGATGTACCAGCCAATGCGACCAGAGTAGTCTACACTCCAGCGGCTCTTCCTACTCTTTTCTCTGCTCGCCCAAGGTTCTGACTCTTCCAGAATCTGCTCCACACTGAGCTGGCATCCTGAACAGACATGGGCAAGGCAGAAGTGCCTCATCTGCCAGGACCTTTTCATAGCTGATTTGTTAATTGGGACAAGCACTCACAAAAGCACTATGATTTGATGCCAACTGAATTATCTGGCACTCACAACCCAAATTAAAGATTCAAAGTGCGTGGTTGGCATTGGAACGATGCACGCCTTCCTCTCACAATAAAAGACCTGGAGTTTCCCATATGATGAGATGCAAAGGAAAGTTACTCTGTGACTATTACTCTGTGACTCCTGCTACCATATTCCAGGTATGATAATAACTAAATGTGTGTGTGTGGCACAGTCACACTGAGGATACAGGGTTACAATCCCCATTTTACAGATGAATCAACTAAAATAAACAAAACTCAGATGAAGTACAGTTCTCCAGGTTCTATGACTAACAAGCAGCAGGATAAGGAGATACAGAGCAACAGTATAATTATTTTAAATCTATTTCTCTATTTTTTTCTGAATATTGAACAAAACAAAAGCAAAGTAAAGAACCTGGGAGAGAGGATGACATCATACTTTGTCATGGCAACCAAATCACTTCGAGGAGAACCAGGAAGCAGTATGTGGACCTTTAGAGCGGTGCTTCTCAAAATGTAATGTACACATGGGTCACCTAGGGGTCTTGTTCAAGTGCAGATTCTGAATAGGTCTGGGAGGGCTTGCTCTTCTGCATTTCTAACAAGCTCCCTGCTGCAGGTCAAAGTTAAGAGAGAAAGAGAGAGAGAGAGAGAGGAGAGGGAGAGAGAGAGAGAGTAAGAGAGAGAAAGTACTCATTAAGCAAAAGATAATATGAGGGCTGGTTGCAGTGGCTCACACCTGTAAATCCCAGCACTTTGGGAGACCAATGCAAGTGGATCACCTGAGCTCAGGAGTTCAAGACCAGCCTGGTCAACATGGCAAAACCCCATCTCTACAAAAATACAAAAATTAGGCAGGCACAGTGGCGCACACCTGTAGTCCCAGCTATGTGGGAGGTTGAGGTGGGGGAATCACTTGAGTCCAGGAGGTGGAGGTTGCAGTGAGCTGAGATCATTGCCACTGCACTCCAACATGGATGACAGAGCAAGACCCTGTCTTGGGGAAAAAAAAAAAAAAAAAAGATAATATGAGAATGTGATGTTGAGTGTGATTTAATCCTCACAAACTCCCAGTGGGTTATACAAGCCCAGAGAGCACTTAGTTCCAATTTAGAGTAAGGAAAAGGATAAGAGAGGCTGTGACTTCCTTCATGTTAGGCACACACCCGGAAGAGCTGAGTTGCCAGCCAAGGACTTCTGACATTAAACTCTTCATGCATTGTTCTCCACTGCCCATTCTGCCTTCCATTCAGAAGATGTGGTTGGTGAAGCCACAGACAGGAAAATCCCGAAGGTATTTTATAGAAAAAAAATTCTCAGTCTGTGTTTACAAACCTAAAAATGCAAACAAGACAGCACTTTAGGAAGAAAGTTGCAGACCAGTAGTTAGCAGAGAGAGGAACTGAGACCCCTGAGATGACAAAATAAATGAAGAAATCAGAAAGGGCCAAGTCCTGTCTTCACCTAGGAAATTAGACATTATTCTTAAATTAGAAAGTCTGGCGGCCGGGCTCAGTGGCTCACGCCTGTAATCCCAGCACTTTGGGAGGCTGAGGCGGGCAGATCACGAGGTCAGGAGATTGAGAACATCCTGGCTAACACGGTGAAACCCCGTCTCTACTAAAAATACAAAAAATTAGCCGGGTATGGTGGCGGGTGCCTGTAGTCCAGGCTACTCATGAGGCTGAGAGGGAGGAGAACAGCGTGAACCAGGGAGGTGGAGCTTGCAGTGAGCCAAGATGGCACCACTGCACTCCAGCCTGGGCGACAGAGGGAGACTCTATTTCAAAAAAAAAAGGAAACTCTGTTTTTGGACCACGGAGAGTACGGGCAGGCATTGCCTCCTCTACCTCTTGATAAATGAATAAGGAGTGTGAAGAGCTGTGTTTGACTTGCTGAATGCCTATTCAAGCCTCTTGATGGAATGAAAACAGAGAACATGAGGCAGGGATGGTAAAAGCATGTGGCTGGTTGAAATAAGCACATGTGGTTGAAACAGCTGCATTGTTGTTCAGTCCTCCCCCAACTGGCTGTGTGCCTTGAGCAAGAGACAGCCCTTCTTGAAAGTGGTGGGTGATCAGGGTTTCTTTGGGAAAAAGTGAGCGTCAGTGGGGAGAGCAGAGATGATTTAAAACGTTAAAAATTTTCAACCCACTTTACATTATTTTTAATACCTTCTTATGACACCAAGGAGAAAGGCTCACTTTGATGCTGGTACATTTTCAAAATCATTCTATTTTGTGTGTGCTCACTCATTACCCAATTTATATATAAATATATATACATATATTAAACAGAAAATACATGTCAGACACACAGCTTCAAGCAATGCTATCTGTTGCCTAAGATAATGATGTTGTTGCATTTATTTTTATCTTTAGAGATATTGCTTTACCATTTTTTGCAATGATATAATATTTAAGTAAAACAAAGTCAGTCGAATTTAAATACCAGCTAAATACTACAGATGATATTTGAATGAAGGAAGTTTGGGAAACACGAAACCAAGTGTTCTCTAAGGCCTTGCTATTCTGAGAGAAAAATGTACCAAGCAAACAGAAAACAGAAGAAAGCAGGGGTTGCTATGCTAATTTCAGACAAAACAGATTTTAAACCAACAAAGATTTAAAAAGACAAAGACAGACATTAAATGGGAAAGGATTCAATTCAACATGAAGACCTAAATATCCTAAATATATATGCATCCAATACAGGAGCATACAGATTCATAGAGCAAGTTTCTAGAGATCTTTAAAGAGACTTAGATAACTACACAATAATATTGGCAGACATCAACACCCTCACTGATAGTATTTAGCAAATCAAGGAAGAAAACTAACAAAGATATTCAGGACCTGAACTTGACACCTGGCCAAACAGACCTAATAGACATCTACAGAACTTTCTAATCCAAAACAGCAGAATATACATTCTTCTCATTAGCATGCAGCACATACTCTAAAATCAGCTACACAATCAGACATAAAACAATTCTCAGCAAATCTTAAAAGTGAAATCATACAACTACACTCTAAAACCACAGTGCATTAAAAATAGAAATCAACACTAAGAAAATTGCTCAAAATCATAAAATTACATGGAAATTAAATAAACAGCTCCTGAATGACTTTTGGGTTAATAATGAAATTAAGGTAGAAACAAAGAAATTCTTTGAAACTAATGAGAACAAAGATACAGCATACGAGAATCTCTGGGACACAGCTAAAGTCATATTAAGAGAGAAATTTATAATGCTAAATCCCCACATCAAAAAGTTAAAAAGATGTCAAATTAATAACCCAACATTACAACAAGAGGAACTACAGACAGAAGAGCAAACCAACTCCAAAGCTAACGGAAGATAAGAAATAACCCAAATCAGGCTGAATTGAAGGAAACTGAGACATGACAAACCACACAAAAGATCAGCAAATCCAAGTGTTGGTTTCTTGAAAGAATTATTACAAAATAAGATAGACTGCTGGCAGGACGAATAAAAAAAGAGAGAGAAATCCATATAAACATAAAAAATGACAAAGAAGACATTACCATTGACTACACAGAAATACAAAAAACCCTGAGTGACTACTATGAACACCTCTATACACACAAGCCAGAAAACCTGGAAAGAATGGGTAAATACCTGGAAATATACAATCGTGTGAGAATAAACCATGTAGGAATTAAATTCCCGAACAGACCAGTAATGAGTTCCAAAAATGAATCAGTAATAAAAAGCCTACTAACCAGAAAAACCCCAGGACAAGACAGATTCACAGCCAAATTCTGCCAGATATATAAAAAAGAGCTGGCATCATTCTGATATGGTTTGAATCTGTGTCACCACCCAAACTTTATGTTCAATTGTAATCCCCAGTGTTTGAGGTGGGGCCTGGTGGGAGGTGACTGGATCGTGGTGACAGACTTCTCCTGAATGGTTTAGCATCATCCCTCTTGGTACTGTCCTCATCATAGTGAGTGAGTTCTTATGAGATTTGGTTGTTTACACGTGTGTAACACCTCCCCCTCTCAATCTCTTGCTCTTGCTCTGGTCATGTGACATGCCTGTTCCCCCTTTGCCTTCCAGCATGATTAGAAGCTTCCTGAGGCCTATCCAGAAGCAGATGCCTGTATGATTCCTGTGCAGCCTGCAGAACCATGAGCCAATTAAACCTCTTTTCTTTATGAACCACTGAGTCTCAGGTATTTCTTTATGGGAATGTGAAAACAGCCTAATACACATTCCTACTGAAAGTATTCCAAAAAAAATTGAGCAAGAGGAACTCCTATAACTCATTCCATGAATCCAGCATCTCCCTGATACCAAAACCTGGCAGAGACATAAAAAAGAAGAAATTTCAGGCCATTATCCTTGATAAACACAGATGCAAAAGTCCTCAACAAAATACTTGAAAACTGAATAGAGAAGCACGTCAAAAAGTTAATCCACCACAAACAAGTAGGCTTTATTCCTGGGATGCAAGTTTGGTTCAACATATGCAAATCAATAAATGTGATTCATCACATAAATAGAACTAAAACCAAAAACCACATGATCATCTCAATAGATGCAGAAAAGACTTCTAATAAGATTCAACATCAATTTATGTTAAAAACCCTCAACAAACTAACCACTAAAGGAACATACTCCAAAAAATAAGCGCAATCTATGACAAGCCCACAGCCAATACAATACTGAATGGACAGAAGCTGAAAGCATTACCCTTTAAAACTGGAACAAGGCATTGCTGGCAAGAAGGTCAAATAGTAACAGCTCCAGTCTATAGCTCCCAGCAAGATCGATGCAGGAGGCAGGTGATTTCTGCATTTGCAACTGAGGTGCCCGGTTCATCTCACTGGGACTGGTTCGACAGTGGGTGTAGCCCACAGAGTGCCAGCCAACGCAGGAAGGGGTGTCGCCTCACCCAGGAAGCATAAGGGGTCAGAGAATTTTCTCTACCCAACGAAAACTGTGAGGGACTGAGCCTGAGGAACTGTGCACTCTGGCACAGATACTGCGCTTGTCCCATGGTCTTTGCAACCCGCAGACCAGGAGATTCCCTCTGGTGCCTACCCCACCAGGGACCTGGGTTTCTAGCACAAAACTGGGCAGCCATTTGGGCAGACACCGAACTAGCTGCAGGAGTTTTTTTGTTTGTTTGTTTTGTTTTCCATACCCCAGTGGCGCCTGGAACACCAGTGAGACAGAACCATTCACTCCCCTGGAAAGAGGTGCTGAAGCTAGGGAACCAAGTGATCTGGCTCAGTGGGTCCCACCCCCACAGAGCCCAGCAAACTAAGATCCACTGGCTTGAAATTCTCATGGCCAGCACAGCAGCAGTCTGATATCGACCCGGGATGCTCAAGTTTGGTTGGGAGAGGGGCGTCCACCATTGCTGAGGCTTGAGTAGGTGGTTTTACACTCACAGTGTAAACAAAGCCACCAGGAAGTTCGAACTGGGTGGCGCCCACTGCAGCTCAGCAAGGCTGCTGTGGCCAGACAACCAGATTTCTCCTGTCTGGACAGGACATCTCTGAAAAAAAGGCAGCAGCCCCAGTCAGGGACTTATAGATAAAACCCCCATCTCCCTGGGATAGAGCACCTGGGGGAAGGGGTGGCTGTGGGCACAGCTTCAGTAGACTTAAACTTCCCTGCCTGATGGCTCTGACAAGAGCAGCAAACCTCCCAGAACAGCATTCGAGCTCTACTAAGGGTCAGACTGCCTCAAGTGGGTCCCTGACCCCTGTGCCTCCTGACTGGGAGACATCTCCCAGTAGGGGCCAACAGACACCTCATACAGGAGAGCTCCGGCTGGCATCTGGCAGGTGCCCCTCTGGGATGAAGCTTCCAAAGGACAGAACAGGCAGCAATCATTGCTGTTCTGCAGCCTCCATGGGTGACACCTAGGCAAACAGGGTCGGGAATGGACCTCTAGCAAACTCCAGCAGACCTGCAGCAGAGCAGCCTGACAGTTAGAAGGAAAACTAACAAACGGGAATAGCACATCCACTCAAAAACCCCGTTCAAAGGTCAATAACATCAAAGACCAAAGGTAAATAAATCCACAAAGATGGGGAGAAACCAGTGCACAAAGGCTGAAATTTCCAAAAACTAGAAAGCCTCTTCTCCTCCAAAGGATCACAACTCCTCACCAGCAAGGGAACAAAACTGGATGGAGAATGAGTTTGATGAACTGATACAGGTAAGCTTCAGAAGGTGGGTAGTAACCAACTCCAGTGAGCTAAAGGAGCATGTTCTAACCCAATGCAAGGAAGCTAAGAAACTTGAAAAAAGTTAGATGAACTGCTAACTAAAATAACCAGTTTAGAGAGGAACTTAAATGACCCGATGGAGCTGAAAAACACAGCACGAGAACTTTGAAAAACATACACAGGTATCAGTAGTTGAATCGATCAAGTGGATGAAAGGATATCAGTGGCTGAAGATAAACTTAATGAAATAAAGTGAGAATACAAGATTAGAGAAAAAAGAATAAAAAGGAATGAACAAAGTCTCCAAGAAATATGGGACTATGTGAAAAGACCAAATCTACATTTGATGGGTGTACCGGAAAGTCACGGGAAGAATGAAACTAAGTTGGAAAACACTCTGCAGGATATTATCCAGGAGAATTTCCCCAACCTAGGAAGACAGGCCAACATTCAAATTCAGGAAATAAAGAGAACACCACAAAGATACTCCTCGAGAAGAGCAACCCCAAGACACATAATCATCAGATTCACCAAGGTTGAAATGAAGGAAAAAATGTTAAGGGCAGCCAGAGAAAAAGGTCGGGTTACCCACAAAGGGAAACCCATCAGACTAACAGCTGATCTTTCTGCAGAAACCCTACAAGTCAGAAGAAAGTGGGGGCCAATATTCAACATTCTTAAACAAAAGAATTTTCAACCCAGAGTTTCATATCCAGCCACACTAAGCTTCATTAGTGAAGGAAAAATAAAATCCTTTATAGACAAGCAAATACTGAGAGATTTTGTCACTACCAGGCTTGCCTTATAAGAGCTCCTGAAGGAAGCACTAAACATGGAAAGGAACAACCAGTACCAGCCATTGCAAAAACACATGAAATTGTAAAGAACATTGACACTATGAAGAAACTGCATCAACTAACAGCTGAATCAACCAGCTAGCATCATAATGACAGGATGAAATTCACACATAACAATATTAACTTTAAATGTAAATGGGCTAACTGTCCCAATTAAAGACACAGACTGGCAAATTAGATAAAGAGTCAAGACCCATCAGTGTGCTGTATTCAGGAGACCCATCTCATGTGCAGAGACACACATAGGCTCAAAGTAAAGGGATGGAGGAATATTTACCAAGCAAATGGAAAGAAGAAAAAAAAAAAAAAAAAAAGCAGGAGTTGCAATCGTAATCTCTGATAAAACCAACTTTAAGCCAACAAAGATCAAAAAAGGCAAAGAAGACCATTACATAATGGTAAAGGGATCAATGCAGCAAGAAAAAGCCAACTTTCCTAAATATATAGGCACCCAATACAGAAGCACCCAGATTCATAAAACAAGTTCTCAGAGACCTACAAGCAAACCTAGACTCCCACACAATAATAGTGGGAGACTTTAACACCCCAATGTCAATATTAGACAGATCAACAAGACAGAAAATTAATATGGATATTCAGGAATTGAACTCAGCTCTGGACCAAGCAGACCTAATAGACATCTACAGAACTCTCCATCCCAAATCAGCAGAATATACATTCTTCTCAGTACCTCATCACACTTATTCTAAAGTTGACCACATAATTGGAAGTAAAACACTCCTCAGCAAATGGAAAAGAACAGAAATTATAACAAAATGTCTCTCAGACCACAGTGCAATCAAATTAGAACTCAGGATTAAGAAACTCACTCATAACTGCACAACTACATGAAAGCTGAACAACCTGCTCCTGAATGACTACTGGGTACATAACGAAATGAAGGCAGAAATAAAGATGGTCTTTGAAACCAATGACAACAAAGACACAATGTACCAGAATCTCTGGGACACATTTAAAGCAGTGTGTAGAGGGAAATTTATAGCACTAAATGCCCACAAGAGAAAGCAGGAAAAGTCTAAAATTGACACCCTAACATCACAATTAAAAGAACTAGAGAAGCAACAGCAAACAAATTCAAAAGCTAGCAGAAGAAAAGAAACAACTACGATCAGAGCAGAAATGAAGGAGACAGAGACACGAAAAAACCTTGAAAAATTCAATGAATCCAGGAACTGATTTTTTGAAAAGATAAGCAAAATAGATAGACTACTAGCCAGACTAAAAATGAAGAAAAGAGAGAAGAATCAAATAGATGCAATAGAAAATGATATAGGGATATCACCACTGATCCCACAGAAAAACAAACTATCATCAGAGAATACTATAAACACCTCTATACAAATAAACTAGAAAATCTAGAAGAAATGGATAAATTCCTGGACACATATACCCTCCCAAAACTGAACCAGGAAGAAGTTGAATCCCTGAATAGACCAATAACAAGTTCTGAAATTGAGGCAGTAATTAATAGCCTACCAACAAAAAAAGTCCAGGACCAGATGGATTTACAGCCAAATTCCACCAGAGGTACAAAGAGGAGCTGGTAACATTCCTACTGAATCTATTCCAAACAATAGAAAAAAAGGGAATTCTCCCTAACTCATTTTATGAGGCCAACATCATCCTAATACTGAAACCTGGCAGAGACACAACAACAAAAGAAAATTTCAAGTCAATATCTCTGATGAACATTAATGCAAAAATCCTCAATAAAACACTAGCAAACTGAATCCAGCAGCTCATCAAAAAGCTTATCCACCACGATCAAGTCGGCTTTATACCTGCGATGCAAGGCTAGTTCAACATACGCAAATCAGTAAATGTAATCAATCACATAAACAGAACGAATGACAAAATCTACATGATTATCTCAGTGGGTGTAGAAAAGACTTTTGACAAAATTCAACACCGCTTCATGCTAAAAACTCTCAATAAATTCGGTATTGATGGAATGTATCCCAAAATAATAAGAGTTATTTATGACAAACCCACAGCCAATATCATACTGAATGGGCAAAACCTGGAAGCTTTCCCTTTGAAAACCTGCACAAGACAAGAATGCCCTCTTTCACCACTCCTATTCAACATAGTGTTGGAAGTTCCCGCCAGGGCAATCGGGCAAGAGAAAGAAAGAAAGCGCATTCAGATAGGAAGAGAGGAAGTCAAATTGTCTCTGTTTGTAGATGACATGATTGTATATATAGAAAACTCCTTTGTCTCAGCCCATAATCTCCGTAGGCTGATAAGCAACTTCAGCAAAGTCTCAGGATACAAAATCAATGTGCAAAAATCACAAACATTCCTATACACCAATAACAGACAAACAGAGAGCCAAATCATGAGTGAACTCCCATTCACAATTGCCACTAAGAGAATAAAATACCTAGGAAAGCAACTTACAACGGATGCAAAGGACCTCTTCAAGGAGAACTACAAACCACTGTTCAAGGAAATAAGAGAGGACACAAACAAATGGAAAAACATTCCTTGCTCATGGATAGGAAGAATTGGTATCATGAAAATGGCCATACTGCCCAAGGTAATTTATAGATTCAATGCTATCCCCACCAAGTTACCATTGACTTTCTTCACAAAATTGGAAAAAACTACTTTAAACTTCATATGGAACCAAAAAAGAGTTCACAGAGCTAAGACAATCCTAAGCCAAAAGAACAGAGCTGGAGGCATCATGCTACCAGACTTCAAACTATATTACAAGGCTACAGTAACTAAAACAGCATAGTTCTGGTATGATAACAGATATACAGACCCATGGTAGAGAACAGAGGCCTCAGAAATAACACCACACATTTACAACCATCTGATCTTTGACAAACCTGACACAAACAAGCAATGGGGAAAAGATTCCCTATTTAATAAATGGTGTTGGGAAAACTGGCTAGCCATATGCAGAATACTGAAATTGGACCTCTTCCTTACACCTTATACAAAAATCAACTCAAGTTAACACCTAAAACCATAAAAATCCTGGAAGAAAACCTGGGAAATACCATGCAGGACATAGGCATGGGCAAAGACTTCATGTCTAAACCACCAAAAGCAATGGCAACAAAAGCCAAAATTGACAAACGGGATCTAATTAAACGAAAGAGCTTCTGCATAGCAAAAGAAACTATCATCAGAGTGAATAAGCAACCTACAGAATGGGAGAACATTTTTGCAATCTATCCATCTGACAAAGGGCTAATATCCAGAATCTACAAAGAACTTAAACAAATTTACAAGAAAAAAAATAACCCCATCAAAAAGTAGGCGAAGGATATGAACAGACACTTCTCAAAGGAAGACATTCACGCAGCCAACAGACATATAAAAAAATGCTCATCATCACTGGTCATTAGAGAAATGCAAATCAAAACCACAATGAGATACCATCTAATGCCAATTAGAATGGCGATAAAAGTCAGGAAACAACAGATGCTGGAGAGGATGTAGAGAAATAGGAACGCTTTTACACTTCTGGTGGGAGTGTAAATTAGTTCAATCATTGTGGAAGACAGTGTGGCGATTCCTCAAGGATCTAGAACTAGAAATACCATTTGACCCCGCAATACTGGGTATATACCCAAAGGATTATAAATCATTTTACTATAAAGACACATGCACACATGCTTATTGCAACACTATTCACAATAACAAAGACTTGGAACCAACCCAAATGTCCATCATTGACAGACTGGATTAAGAAAATGTGGCATATATACACCATGGAATACTATGTAGCCATAAAAAAGGATGAGTTCATGTTCTTTGCAGGGACACAGATGAAGCTGGAAACCATCATTCTTAGCAAACATCACAAGAACAGAAAACCAAACACCACATGTTCTCACTCATAAGTGGGAGTTGAACAATGAGAACACATGGACACAGGGAGGTAAACATCACACACTGGGCCTCTGAGGGGGTGGGGGGCTAGGGGAGGGCTAGCGTTAGGAGAAATACCTAATGTAGGTGATGGGTTGATGGGTGCAGCAAACCACCATGGCGCATGTATACCTATGTAACAAAACTGCACATTCTGCACATGTACCCCAGAACTTAAAGTATAATAATAATGAAAAAAACTAGAATAAGGCAAGGATACCCACTGTCATCACTTCTCTTCAACACACTACTGGAAGTCCTGGCAAGAGCAACCAGGCAAGAGAAAGAAATAAAAGGCATTCAAATAGGAAAAGATGAAATCAAATTATCCCTGTTTGCAGATGAAATGATTCAATATGTAGAAAACCCCACAGTCTATGCCCAAAAGCTCCTTGATCTGATAAACAACTTCAGTGAAGTTTCATAATACAAAATCAATGTGCAAAAATCACTAGCATTCCTATCCACGACCAACAGCCAAGCCAATACCTAAATCAAGAATTCAATTTCATTCACAATAGCCACAAAAAGGATAAAATACCTAGAAATACAACTAACCATGGAGGTGAAAGATCTCTACAAGAAGAACTGCAATACACTGCTGAAATAAATCAAAGATGACACAAACAAATGAAAAAACATTCCATGCTCATGGGTAGGAAGAATCAATATTGTCAAAATGTTCATACTGTCCAAAGCAAATTTATAGATTCTAAGTTATCCCTATTAAACTACCAGTAATATTCTTCACAGAATTAGAAATAATTATTTTAAAATTCACATGAAACAAACAAACAAAAAGCCTGAATAGCCAAGGGAATCCTAAGCAAAAAGAACAAAACTGGAGGCATTACCTTACCCAACCTCAACCTATACTATAGGGCTAC